>NC_034599.1:69494178-69505533 GCF_900095145.1 Mus pahari | reverse complement strand
ACAAAAGAACTCACTTGATATGCACTCACTGATAAGTGGCTATTAGCCCAGAAACCTAGAATATCCAAGATACAATCTCCAAAACACAAGAAAATCAAGAATAAGAAGACCAACACGTAAACTTGAGAACAATTTTATCTGATTGGATGTTTTTGGCTGAAATGTTGGGTTGAAAAAGATTAAGAATCAAATTTGAATCTGGCATTTGATTGGTGATGTCTGTCATGAGCACAGCATGGTGGTGATGGTAGGGCTCTTATGGCAAATATCTGGGGATGGAGACAGTCAGGGAGAAGTGAGAAGCTGTAGATAATGACTGCCACCCTAAACCCTTGTGATCTAACAATGTGAACCAGTGAAAATGGAGGATAGCAGGCCCTACAAACCCAAGGAACAGGTGCTGCTGAGACATTTGAGAAAGGGGAGCCTTGTCAGCTTCAGTGGTCTTAGAAGGCATATTCGCCTAGGATAGCCAGGAGCCCCACTACACCCAGGGCATTGAGGTTGATTCTGAGACTGCTGAGCTGTGGGTGATGGTGTAATTCTCGGTAGCAGTGTCCTGTGCAAGGGAAGGTCACAAGAAGAGGGCTGGGCTCCCATTATTATCAGACAATTGCTAGTTAAGAGAAGGAGAGAGAGAGAGAGAGAGAGAGAGAGAGAGAGAGAGAGAGAGAGAGAGAGAGAGCCAGGTCTGGTAGTTCAGGCTTGTAATTCTAGCTATTTGAGAGGCAGAAAAGATTACAATTTCATAGCCTGCCCTGGTCTGCCCACTGAGTTCAAGGCCAACAAGGGAAACTTAGTGTGTCTCAGTTTCAAAACAAAAAGAGCGTCCAGGATGAGGCTCAGGGGTAGTGTGCTTTACCAGCAGATATAAGGCTCTGGGCTTGACCCCTAGCACTATCACCAAAAAGAGCAACATTGTCTTAGTTTCAGGTTTATTGCTGAGAAGAGACACTATAACCAAGGCAACTCTTATAAAGACAGACATTTAATTAGGACTGGCTTACAGTTTCAGAGGTAGTCATAGCAGGAAGCATGGCAGCCTACAGGTGGGCATGGTGCTGGAGAAGGAGCTGAGAGTTCTATATTTTGATCTGAAGGCACTCAGGAAGAGACTCTGTTCCAGAGAACTAGGAGAAGGGTCACAAAGCTCACACCCAAAGTGACACACTTCCTCCCAGAAGGCCACACCTCCTAAAAGTGCCACTCCTTGGTCCAAACATATTCAAACCACAAATACGAAGACACGTGAGCACTTTGGTCAGAAGTATGGATGGTGAGTGAGGGTCAGCAGAGCGAGACCAATGTTCTTAGAAAGGGGAAGAGAAGCCGCTGGCGGAGCAGGAGCAGGAGCAGGTAGCATGGCAGCCAGTGTCACAAATACCTGCTCCTACTTCATGTCCAGGACACGCCTTGCTGTGCTGTGGCTTTCCTGCTCTTCTTTGGGCAGACTTGGCGGTTCTGCCCGGGCACCTTGTGCTCCATTGCTCCCCTTCCTGTGTGATGTCAGAGGTCATGGTGGATGCACGTGCATGTGTTAACCTGTTGTTGTGCAAGCAACCTGAAGTCTTGGCTTGCTTCTCTCATCGCTTGACACCGTTGAGTTCCCTAGAGTTTTGCACACCATTATGTGAAGGCCAGAATGGCAGAGTTGAATTGTAAGGGCTCAAGTGGAAAGTTTGCATTTGACAGGAAGGAAGGAAACGCACTTTTAAGAGACACATTTTAGGACAGGGACAGAGAAAATGTGTGGCATTCAGGTATTAAGCTTATGGATGTTAGAAGCCGTCGAGAAGTGGTTTCTGGGTTGAATCATTGCTCTGTGGTCTTCCCACTAGAGTGGGAAGTATTATTTACAACCAGATTGAAAATGGAAAGATTGAGCACACTAACAGATTTCATTTTTTTCTTTCATACGTGTTAAAAACAAGACTTTCCTTAAAAAAAGATTTATTTATTTATTTTTATGCATATGAGTGCACTGTAGCTGTACAGGTGGTTGTGAGCCTTCATGTGGATGTTAGGAATTGTATTTAGGACCTCTGCTCACTCCGGTCTACCCCATTCTCTATGGTCAGTCAGTTTGCTCCGGTCAACTCTGCTTGCTCAGTCCCTGCTCACTCTGGTCTGATGATTTATTTATTATTATACATAAGTACACCGTAGCTGTCTTCAGATGCACCAGAAGAGGGCGTCAGATCTCATTACGGGTAGTTGTGAGACACTATATGGTTGCTGGGATTTGAACTCAGAACCTTCGGAAGAGCAGTCAGTGCTCTTAACTGCTGAACCATCTCGCTAGCCCGACCTTTTTTTTTTTTTTTTTTTTTTAAATAAGCAATACAGTAAAGACTCTTTGAGAATTCACTCCAGTGGGTGGCCAGTGGAGGTGGCTACATCATCTGCTTGTCAGAATTGAGAGAGGCACAGAGCACAGGATTAAAATGCTTTCTGAAGTTAGTTAAGCCCAAGGGTTTTCTCTACTTTATAGTGGTTTCATCTGAGCTAAGCCTATAGTAATGGGAAATGGAGAATAAAGTTTGAATCTCCTTTTTCTCCTACTTGTGGGATAAATGTCCTGGTGTGGGATGAATCCCTTTCTTCTTACAGAAGATGAACTCTGCTTTCCTGGCTGCCCACCCCCTCCACCTAGGAACTCAATCTTACTCTTTTTCCTTTGTGCTGACAATCTTACTTCAATGAGTATGTCAAACATACTCAAATTTCTTCCCATTTTGCTTTTAAAAAAATATCTTTTAAACAAGGTCTTATGTACATCAGGCCTCAAACTCTCAGGATAGCCAAGGATGACCTTGATCTTTTGGTCCTCCTGCCTCTACCCCATCAGTGCTGGGATGACAGGTGTATATTACCACACCTGTTTATGTGGTGCCATTGACTGTATCCAGGGCATTGTGCATGTCAGGCAAACACTCTACAAATTGAGCCACACACCCAACTCTCCAAGCTTTGAAACAGAAGGCCAGCTATTCCAGCTCTTCTTTTTCCATCCCATTTCCCTCTCCTTGTCATGTTCTTAGAAGGCATGACCTACAGTCAAAGCCTTTATTTTAGGGGTTGGGGAATGCCCCTACTGTACTTGGGCATCATGAATGCTAAGCCAAAGTCTTCATTTTCAATGAGAAGAAAATAAGAAGTCCCAGGTATGTATCTGAGACCCCAGCACTTGAGAAGTGGAAGCAGTAGGGTTGTAGGTTTAAGACCAGGCTGGATTACCGAGGAAGCCCTGTGCCAAACCTGTACAAAACAGTCAACAAAAGGGAACACTCATTGATTTAAGATATTTATTTGAAAGCCAGGTGATGGTGGCACATGCCTTTAGTCCCAGTGCCTGGGAGGAGGTAGAGGCAGGTGGATCTCAGTTCCAGGCCAGCCTGGGCTTTAGACTGAGTTCTGGGATGGCCAGGGCCACACAGAGAAATCTGTTTTCAAATATATATATATATATATATATATATATATATATATATATATATATATATATGTGAGAGAGAGAGAGAGAGAGAGAGAGAGAGAGAGAGAGAGAGAGAGAGAGAGAGAGAGAATCTATTTGAGTAAAATAGTTTCTAGATAGCTATGGTTTGAATGTGAAATTCTCCAATGTGTTTGATCACTTGGTCCCAGCTACAGGTGTTGTTTTGGGAGGGTTGTGGGAACTCGGATATGTGGCCTCCCTGGAGGACACAGACGTCTCAGAGCCAGGCTTTGAAGGTTATTACTGTTTCCTGATGTAGTTTAACCCTCCTGTCCAGTGCTATGGGAGACTAGTAGTTACAACCTCCTTGCTGTTATGGGGTGGTTCCCCAGTTTCTTCCCTGCCATGAAGGTGTGTCCCTTTGGAAGTGTGAGCCATGAAGGTGTGTCCCTTTATAACTGCTGTGATCCATGATGGTGTGTCCCTTTAGAAGTGTGAGCCATGAAGGTGTGTCCCTTTGGAAGTGTGAGCCATGAAAGTGTGTCCCTTTGGAAGTTCGAACCATGCTAAACCTTTCCTCCCTTGAGTTTTTCAGGTATCTTTTCATAGTAATGGGAGAACTAACTAGCATACTAGATCAAATAATGCATCAGATATTTGATATTAACAGTTAACTGATTCTTACGTCTCTATTAGGTTAAATGAGAGGTGGCTACGAAATGATTTTTATCAACAGATTTGCAACCTTGGTAGCAACACACAGCCATCATATACATTAGAATATGAGAGTTATAGAACTTGGTGTGCTCCCTGCTGGTCTAATTTCACAGCTGGAACACTGCACCTTAAATTCCACGTTCAGAACAGACGGACACGCGCACACTTGGAAATCATTAGACTCAGGACACGACTCCGCTTAACAGAGTGCTGTTGGTTTAAGACATTTACAATTACACCATTAAACTACGAACTTGAGAAACTGCAGCTCTTATAAGTGAATTAATGTGGGCGGCAGGAGGACATGCAAGGAAATAAATAGAATTTGCATTCGGCTAAAGTGATAGAGTGAGGCTGAGCCCAGAAGTGAAAACTGTTTGCTGAGAGTGCTTCCCAACTCAAACACTGATGCTCTTTGGGCCTCGAAGAAGCACCAGCCATGTTTCTCTGGATCGGAAATCCTACTGTCAAGGCTCAGTCCGAAGACAGGGCCATGTAGGAGAAATACCAGAGTTTTAAAAGATGTTTTTCTTAAGTTACTGTTAATGTCTATTATTTGTACAAATGGGTTCATTGTGACATATTAGTACTGAAGACAGCATCCCCCCCCACCCCAGCCATGGGTATTAGGAACACTTGTCTCGTTGCTGTGTCAAAACACCTGGCCAGAGCAACTTAAGGACGGAAAGGCTTATTTCTGGCTCGCTGATTGAGGGTGGAGTCTGCCATGATGGGGAAGTCAGTAGTCTAATTTGCATAGACTGTGATGACTGTAGTGTCTGTGGAGTATGTGGAGGTTGTGACTTTGCAAAAAGCTGGGCAGTGAAATCTTAGATGGAGTGTAGGCTCCTTAGGGTGGGCTAAGATGAACATGACAACAGAACAGAATTCAGCTTATAATAGGTGCTTGTGGATTTAGATGTCAAATGGAGGGGCTCTGAAGGCTCATGGTCAGCTCAAAGCACATGCCCCTTGCTACCTCAGATGAGGAGGCTGGGAATCATCTTCAGGGCCAACCTTGAGCAGACTCCTTCACATGTGTTATATAGCTTATAAGTCGTAAGTCAACACATATCACTGATCTTATGATACATGCCTAATGCCATGTTAGGCATGTTTAGATTTCCTCACTTGAGGGAATATGCTACTCATTGCTTTTAGAACCTGGAAGTTGTAATGGAAGAATCACTGCTAAAATATATGTTTCTGAGTTTCTGAAGAAAGAATTGCTCAGTATGCTCTTTAGGGAATTAGAGATCCTGTCATCTGTAGTGAAATAAGGAAGCTGATATTTGGGAAGACGATATCTTTCTTGGCCTTACAGCTTCAAATAATGTTGATGGCATGAAACTCTGTCCAGTGAAAATATAACTTCCTTTAGATTATAAGTAGATGATGTCAATGTGTTTTGTAAACTGCAAAACCTTTCTGAAATAAAATTATTATTCTCGTTGATGCTCTTCTTGTCACCAATTCCTCTTTCTTCCAGCTTTGGTAATATAAATCATGTATGTATATGATTGTGTTAAATATGAAAATTGAGTACCAAGGGGCTGAGGAGGTGGCTCCATAGGTAAAGTCCTTGATGGGCAAGCAGAGGGACCTCCCCTGTACCCACATAAAAACTAGGTATAGTAATATCCCTCTGTATCACAGGCCTGGGGTGTATGTGTAGGTCCTTGGCCAGCCAAATTCAGTTGAAATTGTGAGTTGCAGGATCAGTGAGAAAGCAGGGTTAAAAAAGGAAAGTGATGAAGGAAGACCCCCGACATCAGCTTCTAGCTTTGTGTGCACACACTCATGCCCCTCCCATAACGATTGTAAAGCTTATTGTTATCTGTAAAGAGTGGATTTCTGAGAAGCACAATTTTGGTTTATCTTTTCAGCGTGCCTTGCAAAGAATATGTAGCCGCAGCGTGTTTCAGTGGATGCCAGTTGCTGAGTGGAGTCAGAGGACTTTTGTGCCTCTGGATGCAGAGGGCTTGTGTGACCTCTACAAATCCTCCTGGTTAAACTCAGTGGTTTAATGGTTCTTTGGCTGAAGACCAAACTCACATAATGCTCAAACCATAAGTCTCCAATGCTACTTTTAAATTTAGCTCAGACTTGTGGAGTCATTATCAGCTCTTCTTTCAATTCCTAAAGTACAGACAAGATTCTACTTGAGACGTCAGTCAGAAGTCCGCGAAGCAGAGAGGACTATAGTTTAGTATTAATCAGCACGATGATCTCTGCTGGGCATTGTGGCTCACATCTGTAATCCCGGCAGCAGAGAGACTGAGGCAGGAGGACTGTGAGATCTAGGCAGCTTGAGCTACAGGGTAACAAAGTATCATAACCAACCAAGCAAAGAAGTAAAATCACTGAGTTAGAATGATCATGATGTGTTAGCTTATATATTGGTTAGATGTCTTGAATTTGGAGTTCTCCTTCCTAAACAGTCGAAACGATTTTTCTTAAACAGTGGTTCTTTCTTTTAAAAGGTTTTAAAATTTCCGTGTGTGTGTGTGTGTGTGTGTGTGTGTGTGTATGTGTGTGTGGTGTATGTCTGCGCATGTGTGCAATGCCTGAAATGGCCAGAAGAGGGCGTTAGATCACATACAGTTAGAGTTAGATGTGGTTGTAAGTCACCAAAGGAGGACGCTGGAGACTGGAGCAGTTTTACCCACTGAGCCCTCACTCTGGCTCCTTGCCCTTTTCCTTTAGATTGTTCTCTTGTCTAGACCTTGAAGATAGAGAAAATGGCTTGGTTCATGATTCCATGGCTCACTGGCTTCGTGAAGATAATAACATTTTTAGGAAGCCTACTATAGGTCAGGCAGTAAGATAAGTGTTCTGCATACTGTTTAATTTATTTCTCACCATGACTAGGACGTGGATCCTTTCAGCATCCTGATTACAAATATGAAGAAAAGAAGGCTTAAAGCCTGTCCCATCCTCAGCTACACTGGACTCTCGTCCATTCATTGCCTTTGGACAAAGGCCTACTCACAGCCACCTAGAAGAGCCTCAGTGCCACACAGCCTGGTCTTAGCCATCTACCAGCTGGGGATGTTTGAACTCTTTTGGGCTTCAGTTTCCTGACATCTACAGTACCATTGCTAAGAATACTAGTGATTTTACCTCTGAGGGCAACTGAGGGATTTAACTAAGAAACGATTACAATGCATGGACCGAACTCTGACAGCTACTATTAAAGCTACAAACCACATGCTGGAGCCCGATAGCTTCTTGGATTAACCGCTGATTGTTCTGCTTGGGCATGGTATTTATTTACTCTAAACTGTGAATGACCGGTATGGAACTATCTGCGCTGTTAGGCACCCAGTGAACGTTTAATTGTGGATGAAAGAAGGTGAACTGTTTTCTCAGCTTTGACTAATTTCTGCCCATTCTGTCCAGGACACCTTTCATCTGTCCGGTTTTGCTTTCCCTTGGTTGAGTTTGTAGGCCTCCTTCTCCTATATGCATGTGCTTGTAGCGGTGGGCACAGGAGGGTGGGGATGAGCCTAAGTAGGCTCGAGTCAATACTGAGAGAGGAACCACAGTGCTCTCTGCTGTCTCCGACGGCTTACATTTTTGCATCGATGAAGGTGGGGCCCCCAGGGAGGGTCTTCTACTTTATCTTTTGAAAGTGACTTCTCAAGTTTAGAATTGAGGATGGAACTGAAGATCACAGGGACACAGGGAAAGAGGTTCCTGAAGGGGATGGCTTCTTGTTCCCAGAACACTCTGCGGGGAGAAATACCAGGAAGGCATGGTGAGGGGAGTCTAAACAGGGCCAAATAGGGAAAGGGTTCAGCCAGGCTTTTCCTAGGTGACTACCGGCACCCTGCCACAGAACTAGTGCCAGAGGGGGACCTGCAGCCATGAGAAAGTGACTCTGGGCTTTGTTCTTCATTCCCAGCATCCTTTTTTTCTGAGGTTATCATCTCCTTAACTAGGCACTGAAGATCCTTGGCTGAGTTTCTTAGCTAATTTATTGAAAATGAGAGGGACTGTAGTAGGTTGGGGAGATTTTACAGTTGATAAAGAGCCTGACTTCTAAGCATGACAACCTGAATTGATTGTATAGTAAAAAAAGATCCAGGGAGGAGCCTTGAAGGGCCCCAGGGACATCCAACTTAGACCCCTTCCCTGCCAATCCCTTGCCTGCCAGGTCACCTGGGCACAGTCAGAGGTAAGAAGCATACTGTTCCCTGAGATCCACTGTCAGGCCCACAGCTTTTCCTGCCCCATAAGGAGTCCTGCTGGCATCAGGAGCGTCCAGCCAACACCAGGGACAACCAGATGGCTTCGGAATCTTTTTCAGAAGGGGAAATAAAATAGATATCGAAAGTGGATAGACAGAGTGAACTGAGTGGGAGGTGGTGGTGAGGAAGGGAACAAGAATGGGGATCAGATGTGAAAGGGGGAGCTTGAGAGGCCTGGGAAATAGAGTGGAAATTGGTGTGTGTGTGCATCTATGGAATGTGCTAGAGACCTGGTACTGGAAGGCTCCCAGGAGTCTATTAGGATGATGCTAGTTGAGATTACTAGCAGTTGGAGACTGAAGTAGCTATGTCTACTAGCCAGGCTGGACTCCTAGTGGAGGGATAAGGACAGCAATCCACCCATAAAACCTCAGATCCACAATTTGTCCTGCCTACAAGATATGAAGGGATAAAGATGGAGTAGAGATTGAGGGACCAGTCAACCAATGACTGGCCCAACTTGAGCCCATGACACGAGAGACAGCCAGACCCTGACAATATTAATGATACTCTGTTATGCTTGCAGACAGGAGCCTAGCACAACTGTCTCCTGAGAGGCTTCATCTAGCAGCTGATGGAAACAGATGCAGAGACCCAGAGGCAAGCATCAGGCAGAGCTCATGAGTCCTGAAGAAGAGTTGGGGATAGGATTGGGCAAGCTGGAGGAGTCAAGGACACCACAAGAATAACACCACAAGAAGACCTACAGAGCCATGAAACCTGGGTCCATGGGGGCTCACAGTGACTGAACCACCAACCGAAGAGCATGCAGGGGTTGGACCCTACGTATTTGTAGCAGATGTGCAGCTTTGTTTTCATGTGAATCCCAACAGCTGGAGTGGGAACTGTCTCTGATTCTTGTTGCTTGCCCTTGGATTCCCTTCTCCCAGCTGGGCTGTCTTGTTGGGCTTCAGTGGTAGAGGATGTGCTTAGTCCTAACACATCAAGGATGTGTTAGGGTGGGTTGGTAGCCAGGGGGGACTCCCCCTTCTCTGTGGAGAGATGGAGACAGGTAGATTCATGGGGCTTGCTTGCCAGTAAGTTTAGCATTATAGGTAAGCTTCAGGTCAGTGAGACAATATGTCTCAAGAGAACAAGGTGGACAACACACAGCACATGCACACACACAGACATGAGGTCGACTGGGGGACTCTTATTAGCACCTTTTGTTTTTTATCTCTGGAGATGGAGGTGAGGACAAGAAAAAGACAGCCCGGAGGGAAGGAGCCAGCCTTCGTAGGCTGTAGCTTTCCCTAGGAGGTGTCAGCTTTCTTTGTGCATTCGTGTGGAGGTGTGAGGACCAGCACAGGTGGCAGCTTGAATGTGGATGTATTGCAAAGGTTCCCAACTTTGTACAATGTCACTGGGGGCAAGGTAAGTCTTCAGGATGGGCAGGTTGAACAGCATCTCTGGTCTCTGGAGACCCAGAGGAGGATGGTGGCATCAAAGGTTGTAACTAACAAAGAAGGATCTAGACATTGTTGGATATCCGCTGCAGGGCAGAATTGTTTCTGCCCCTGAGAACTGGGATAGAGGGGGGCAGCTGTCCTTCAGGAAGTACTCCGCGGCTTGCTTATGCACTTATCCAAAGATAGCTGGGTTGTCTTGCTCTGACTTTGAAAGTTCACCCAGTGAGGGACAGAACCTATCTATGTGCTTTTCTTCTTGTGCACACATGGGTCTGTGTGTTGTGAGCACATGTATGTGCATATGTGTGTGCATGAGTGTGCATGTCTTGCGTGAGTTTGTGTGTGTGAGTGTGTATGTGTGTGTGTGTGTGTTGCATCATGTTCTCTGGTAAGTTCCACACATTTTCAGGTATTGTAACTTTAGATGTCCTACTGTCTGATGATTCATTTTGTGTTAAATGTGAAAATGCACCTGACTGAGGATCAAAGGGGCGGAGCTGCTGCCAAATGTGACTGCTGTTTACAGTGTCTGCAATGGTTTGAATATGATTTGTCCCCTCAGAAGATTCACACTGAAATTTAATCTCCACTTAATGTATTAAATGGGTGTGAACTTAATTTGACTATGATGTGTATAATTAGGGCCTTTGGGAAGCAGTGATTAAGATTATATAATGTCGCTGGGTAGAGTTACATAATTGAATACTGGTGGCTTTATAACAAGGAGGGAGATCATGATTCACATGAGCTTCCTGTATTTGTCTTGGGACTGTCACAGCATGAAGATCGCCAGCAGGTGTGGCTGCCTGATTTTGGGCCAGACTGTGAGCCCAAATAAACCCCCTTTCAGCATAAGTTGATCAGTTAGTGGTATTATGGTACTGGCAACTGGAAAGAAACTCAGTGTCTTTGCAAGGAAAACAGGACCATGGTCTCCCTGTAGTTTCCACATCCCCACCATCTCTCCTAAAGGATATGAGTGCTTGTGCAAACCTCTGGAATAAAGACTGAGGGTTTTCAGTTCTCTTTGACAGTGTCTGTGTGTTGTTCAGTGCACAGTGTGGCCAGGAAGTGGTATTGTCCACTGAAACTGAACCTGCAGGGCTAAGTTGCAGTTCTGATTGTAGTTGGTACACTGCTGGGGCAATCAGGACTGGGGAAGAGCTGAAGTGAGGGAGGGCTATTACCTGAACGGCATCCTGGGACATGGGGACAGCTATATGTTTGGGACAGAAGTGAAGACAGAACCGTACTCAGGACCAACTGGGAGCTGCAAGATTAGACAATCCACTCCATCTTGGGTCTGCAGCTGAGACAGTTGTGGCAATGCTATTCTAAACTTAGGGACAGGAAGGCTAGGGTTTTTTTTTTTTTTTTTTTTTTTTTTATAAATTCTTTTCTAGTTTTGCTCTTGTTCTTGCTCTGTGTAGCCCTTCCTCATATAGCCCCCACATTGCAAGAGGCCCTGTGTGGGCACTATAAGCACCTCTTTAGTGGGCTGCCGGGGAGGGGTGGGTTTTTTTTTTTTAATTTTAAATTT
>NC_034599.1:69466042-69492458 GCF_900095145.1 Mus pahari | reverse complement strand
ACACACACACACACACACACACACACACACACACACACACACACAAAGACTGGGCTTCCCATTTACCAAATCTCCTCCCTTATAAGGCCAGAACTTGTGGGTAGGCTGCAGTGTTTGCATGGTGTCTTTACACATTGTGTCCCAGCTTACTGCAGTGGCACAGGTTCCCCAATGTGAGCTGCTAAACAATCTGATTCCACCCTTTCTCTCAGCCCTCATTCTTAATAGCATTTGTCTAGACTCTCCCCAGTCATCTCTCCACAAAATAACAAAAATATTGACAAAAATAATGGAAGAGATGGTTATTACCCAGCTTCTATCCCCCCCCCCCCCGTCTCAAGTTGTCACCACAGAAGCTAAAGCTTATTTTATGGGACATCAACCCACCTCTACCATTTCTGAAGTAAAGTTTATTTGCACAGAAAAACAAAGGCAACTTTTTATCTGTCACATTGCTGGGAAGAAATATGATCCCTCCCCTTATTTGCTACCAGCCTTCCTCTTCCTGGTGTGTTTCCACCCCACAGAGTCTGCTTACTTCACAGAAGTCGGTTCCCGGCTTTTAACCTTCCCTCCCACTCCTGTAACATTCCAATTTGCAGGTGCTCTATCACTCTCCACCATTTTAGAGGGATGGAAGTGAAGGCCCATTCCCAGGCTGGAACATTCATAGCTCTGGCTCATTTGATTTTTTTTTTTTTTTTTTTTACAAGGCTTGTGGGCAGCTGGCTTTTCTGCACTGACGGTGGCTTGTCTGGTAGCCATTCTTTCATGCTGCAGAGGCACCGGCATTGATCAGTGGAAAGTTCAGGGTGGATTCGATAGCAAATTCCAGACAAGGTCTGCAATAAATAAGCTCAGAAACAAAGAGTGCTGCTTCCTTCCTTCGTGTGCACAATACCAGTTCTACATGTCAGAGTCTGGGCATGGGGTTGTTCTCCCTGCCCCGCCTGTCACACACAGGATGGCTTCTCTCTCTGAGAAGCTGCCTCAACATGCATCCATAGCTGTCTTTAAAAGAAAGGGTCTGAAAATGACGGGAACTGGTAGACTGGAAATGTTTCAGCTGTGCACCGCTAATATTTAGTCTCGGCTAGAATCTATTTTCTCACATATATTTTAATTGAGTGAATCTCCCCTTCAAACCTCTCTTCCCCCAGTAATAATTTTGCAATTTCTTTATAAATATATAGAGAGAACAATCTTTTGCTTTAAGTATGAAAGGGACATTTTTTTTCCCCCTCTTCAAATGGCAGTGTGATAAACCACACACCCGATGAGTCCCTCAAAGATTATTGCTATTGATTTCTTTCTTGGAAACGTGGGAACGTTACCAGATGGGGTGTGAGGAGTAGGTGTGTGGGTGCAAATGCAGTTTATTGCTTGTTGACTAAAAATCTGTGAGAGCCTTCACTACCCCCATGTCTGTGCTGCATGCGAAGATGGATTTTTTTGCTCCCAAACCTGTCCTTATACAGGGAATGTTTATCGTTGAAGGCCATAAGCTTTGAGACAGATTCAAAAAACATAAAGATCCCAACCGTTTATTCTGTCTGGTTCATTGCAAGTCGGTGGTATTAGGAGTTCATGTCAGGGATGGAATTTACTTAGCACAACCAGACTTCTATTGTGTCTGTTTTCCTCCACACAGCCCTGATGGTGGCTCCTCCTGTTTCCCCCACGTCCTTCTCAGGAAAGCGTTAATCAAGTCACCTCAGGTTTGAAGAAGCCAGTGCTTGGGCCTCGGGGAGGCACCCATTAGGGAAAGAAGCTGGCCTTTCACCCCTCTCCTCCTCTTTTTAATGATTCTTTCTCTAACCTTCTGAGGAGATCTTTCATGCCCTTTGACCCCTGTTAGAAGAGGAAAGCTTAAACAGCTAAAAGGACTTCAATATGGAGGCTTGTCTATCAAGCTAAGCTCCACAGGCCTTTTAGGAAATGCTGAAAGACAGAAGCCTCAGCGTTCAGTGCATTAAGAAGGCAGATCCCAAGCCCAGCACCACTTTCTCCATTTATTTCAGACACAATCCGTGTTTCTGTGATGAAACCCTCCTCCGGCCTCGTGGTCGCCTGTCAGTGCTGTTGGCACCCACCCATCCATAAGTCTGCAAGTGGCATCTAATGGCAGT
This sequence comes from Mus pahari, assembly GCF_900095145.1. Taxonomy (NCBI): domain Eukaryota; kingdom Metazoa; phylum Chordata; class Mammalia; order Rodentia; family Muridae; genus Mus; species Mus pahari. The sequence continues at coordinate 69,490,329 of NC_034599.1, read as the reverse complement.
CTTCGGACAGCATGTGAGCTGTACTCTCTTTGAAGAGGAACAAGGGCAATGCACCTCAGGTGGGGGCCCAGTATGCCCCCCTGGGGAATCAAATGATGCTCAGAGGTTGATGGTCTACTCTAAACTGGTGAGATGCGGAGAGCTGTCTCGCAGATTCACACACAGGTTTTCCGCAGTCAGGACCCAGAAATTAATAGTATCTAAAGGGCTTAGAATGGTTTGGTCCCCCTTCACCAAAAAGCTGGCTTGGATTTTGCCCCATGTCAGGGATGAATGACTACTCAGTGTCTGTTGGAGGGAGGAGAGTTAGCCACACCTCTCTTCCCCACTCAGAGCAGGAGCTAATATCCAGCTCATTGTCACTGAGTGGCCTTTTTGCATGTATGTACATACTTTAGTTTATATTTTATTTTCTGCCATACTAGGCACTGAACCCAAAGTCTTGTGCATGCTAGGCAAGTGCTCCACCATTGGGCTACACTGTTGGCTGTTCTTTGCTTTGTCTTTCGAGACAGGATACTACCAAATTACCTGTGGTGGTCTTGAGCTCACGCTGCAGCCCAGCTGGCTTTGAGCTTGTGATCCTTCTGCCTCAGTCTCCCTGGCATTTGGGCTGATAGGCCTATGTCACTATGGCCGGTTTAGGTGATCGTTCATTTCCGATCATGAGATCTAACCTTTTTCTTTGCCACGAATGCACTTGTTACTTGTTGATGGATAAGAAATTCTTTGCGGCAGAAGGTAGAGGATTGGAGTTAGGACTGTTCTCTGGAGAGGTTCCGGAAGTGGCGTGTCCTCAGCTGAGCAAGCAGTGGCTGCTCAAATTTTCCTTTCTGTGGGTTTTTAAATGTGTTATGTATAGGCAATGCATTAGTTACCTGTCTGTGGCTGTCACAGAATACCAGTCATGGAGAGAGAGAGAGAGAGAGAGAGAGAGAGAGAGAGAGAAAACCAGGCTATAAATCCTACAGAGACTTCCTCTAACAAGGCTGGTAAAGGTTCAATAACCTCCTTAAACTGGGGACCAAGCTTGGGGGGGCAGTTCTGATTCAAACCACAACAGGCAGCATGTTATAAAGCAAATATCTTGAAATTTTCATCATGTATAAATTTATACTCATTGAGGTAATTTTCCATTTCCTCCTCACAGTGTCTCAGAGCAACCAATGTTCTATTTTCTGCCTTTGTAAGCATGGCTCTCTTAGATACTTCATTGTAAATAAAGCTATGTAACATTCCTTGTTCCATGACTGATATATATCATTTAACACATTGTGTTCCAGATCTATTGATATTATTGGAAGGGGTCAGACTTCCTCCTTTTAAAAGAATAAATAATATTTCATTGTAAGTATGTGCCTCAGTTTCTTACTCCACTTGTCTGTTGACTGACAGCTAGTTGTTTCTGTATTGTGGTGGTTGGTTTAAACTGCCAACTTGGCACAGCCTAGAATCACCTGGGAAGAAGGGTTTTCATAAGGAACTATCTACATCAGTTTGGCTGTGGGCTTGTTTTGGGGGACTGTCTTGATTTTTTAAAAAGATTTATTTATGTATATGAGTACACTGTAGCTGTCTTCAAACACTCAGAAGAGGACATCAGATCCCATTACAGATGGTTGTGAGCCACCATGTGGTTGCTAGGAATTGAACTCAGAACCTCTGGAAGAGCACTCGGTGCTTTTAACCACTGAGCCATCTCTCCAGCCCCCTGTCTTGATTGTTAATTGTTGTAGAAAGCCTGATCCCATTGTAGCACCATTGTCTAGGCAGGGTCCTTGAGCAGTATAAGAAAGGAGAAGTCAGCTCAGTACAAGCAGACAACATGACTGCATTTAATCTTCTCTGCTGCTGGCTGTGAATGAGATATGACTGGCTGGTTTTAGTGCTGGTTCTGTGTCTCATTAGCTATGTACTAGCTCCTTTTCCTAGTGCTTTGATAAGATACCCTGACAAAAGCAACCTAAGGGAGGATTTATCTTGGCTCACAGTTGGAGGCTACAGCATAGCATCCTTTACAGCAGGGAAGTCATGGCAGAGAAGCTTTTGATAGCTGTCAAATGACATCTGTAGGCAGGAAGCAGAGAGAGATGAAGGCCCAGGCTCAGCTCAGTTTCTTCTCTTCATTTGGTTCAGGATCCCAGGGATAGTGCTACACAAAGTGGGTGTGTCTTCCCACAGCAGTTACTTAATGTGAGCAAGATAACCCTGCCAGGCACATTGAGAGGCCCATCTCCCAGGTAATCTAGATTGCATCAAGTTGACAATTGAGATGAACAAGGACAGCATGCAATCTCCTTGTGTCACAGTTTCTTTACCTGCTAAAAGCAGGAAATATGTCTCCTTTTTAGGGAGTTGTAGATATTAGATTAAATGATAAATATAAGAATACTCCATCATTAGTGGCTAGAGAGATGGCTCAGCAGTTAAAAATCACTTGTTTTCTTTTGCAGAGGGCTTCAGTTAAGGTCCTAGCACCATGCCATGCTCACAACTGCCTGGAACTCCAGTTGCAGTGAACTTCTCTGGGCTCCAAGTGCGACGACACACACATGGTACACATGAACTCATGTAGTCATAGATAAACACATAAAAATAAAACTATAATGAAACTAAGGACACACTGGCAGAGAGCTCAGGGAATAGTAGTTTGCCCTACCTCTCCTGGATGGGCAAATGACTTAGGAAATGATTTCAGAATTGTATTTCAGACTGAGTGTATTTAGGATTGGAGCATGAGTTTGACCAAGCCCCACTCTATCTCTGGACAAACAACAACAACAAAAATCATTTTCCCAGGAAGGCATGTTGAGTTCTGGGATAAGGGGTGAAATATCTCTACTTGCTCATTGAATAATGAATTCCTTTGCTTAGCGAATAACTTTTGATTTATGGATGTGTGTATATGTGTACATATGTGTATCTGTGCATGTATGTGTGGTTTGCGTTTGTGTGCATGTGGTTATATATGTATATGCATGTGTGTGTGTGTGTGTGTGTGTGTGCGCGCGCGCGTGAGCATGTGAGGGGAGTCAGAAGGCTAATATATGGAAATAAGTGCCCTGTGAGTGATTCTTATCATTTAGAGCAATTAGTGTTCTATGATTACCATGAAACTGGCAGAACACAGCACTCAAAAATCACTATGCAGATTACAGGCATGAGCAGGGTGGAAAGGGGTTAGTGAAAGTTCATGCTTGAGTACCAAGAAGATGGACTGAATGCATTTGCATGCCAGAATCCATCAGCCCTGCTATATTCTACAAAAATTCCTCTTTCTGAAAATGAAGCATTCAGTCTATGGGAGAGGAGGGAATGGTCCCTGCCCCGTCAATGAACCTTGGTTCATGCAGATTCTCCTGCCAACCTCCAGTGGACCTAGAGAGACAGACATACAGAGCTGGTACTGAGTTTCATAAGTTGATGGGATGGAATTAGAATTCTGAGGGAGCCAATGAAAATGACAATGCAAACATTGTGGCAATTTGTTATCATTATAAAATGTGATAATGTCATTGCTGACTTATGGAGATGATGACCCAAAAGGGCGTGACATTATGACATTACATTTTATCAATAATGAAAAATTGCTGCTCTTGCATGGTGGTTGGTGCAGCTCAGGTGACCATGGAAGGGAGCTTTGAGCCTCTCTGTTAATGCCAGGCTCAAACTGGAAAAAGATCAGATGTTAAAGACATGTTTGGCAGCTAATGGGGGGGAGTGGAAGACCCCCCCTACCTGCCAGGGAAGCGGGAGACCTAGCCAACCTAAGAGGTTTCATGCTTATTAGTAAGAGATTCACTTCTACATCACTTCAATGGGTGGCAAAGCTTCTTCAATAACAGGTTTCCAGACACAAGGGAAAACAACTTAGCCAAAAAGGCTGCGAATCAACTGGGCATTATTTTAGGGAAAGGGTCCTGGGGCCTGGCTTATGGCTCTCAGGCCTGAAATGAGGCACAGCTGATGTGGAAACCTCAGTTAGGTTATTAGCTTGCTCTTGGATGAGACCCTAACCTAAGTTTGCTGCTGCCAAGACGTTTATGCAGAGCACCCAATGTTCAGAGCACATACCAGGGCAAAGAGTATCCTGAATCTTTCAGGCCTCAGGTGGTCTAACTGTACTTTTTTGGCCACGATGTATGTAAAAGCTACACTTGTAGCTGGTGTAGGAGGCATGCAAGCCCAGGTTCTGTAGCTGGAAAGCCCGTCAAAACTGCAACTTCTAAAGAATTCTTGGTAGATTGTGCCGAGGTGGAATAGGACCATGTGGTAACTCGTCTTATATTTTTCTTTCACATTTGTTCTATTAGAGAGCTATAAAGAGTGGACTACATGTATAAAATGCCGAATCTTAGCCTCCGCACAAACAAACAAAAACAAACAAACAAAAAACCTGAAAGGAATGTAAAATCTTTAGATTTGAGATATAAAATAGATTTTCTGGCCTTTTCTATTTTAGGCAGGTATTTCATGGTGGACATATAAAAATACCTATTTGTGGTGCTTGTCCTCTTTGGTCTATGCTTTTGATTAGATTTTGAGGAATTCATGTCAATATCAATTTTTTTGGAGGAGAAAAGTAAACGGATAGCCCTGGTTCTCCTTCCTGTTTCTGAGGTGTGTCTGTGTACATATGTGTGCATTTGTGTATCTGTGCATGTATATTTGGTGAGTGTATGTAGTTATGTATGTATACATGTGCATATGTATGTGATTGTGTATTGTGGGTACACATATATGTATATTTGTATACATGTGAACACATGCTTATATGTATATGCACATATACATGCACTTGTGCACATGTATGTGTACATGTACACATGTTTATGTAAATATGCATGCTTATACATATGTATGTGCACAAGTGTATTTTTGCACATATACATGCATTTGAGTGTGTGGGTGTTTGTGTGTATATGTGTGCATGTTTGTATGTGTACATATGTAAATGCATATGTACATGCAAGGTATGTGTGTATGTGTACATATGTGTATCTGCATATACATGTGTATATGCACGTGCATGTGCATGCATGTGTGTATATGTACTTGTATATATGTGTGTACATGCACATATATGTGTGTATGTGTACATATGTGCCCCTTTGCTCTATCTGCTTAGTTCTGCATGGTATAGCATTTTGGGCACTGTGTTTCCAAGCTGCAAGCCATCTCCCTATGCAGATGTTGATGTGACCGTCTCGTGGTGGTGGTAGGTGAGGTGGAGGTACTGTAGGGTTGGGATGAATGTGTAGGATTCTAGTCAAGCCTTCTTGCCGGTGCTCACACTGCAATCTGACCTTTCACTGGTTGTGGGCCTGGGTACCAGAGGTTTTCCACGGAGTTCTCTGTCCAGGCAGGGTGAAAAGGCTCCAGTGAAGGGAAGTGAGTGCAGGCAGGGAGTGTCACACCTTCCAGGTCTGGGTCGGGTCAGGCTCGGCCAGCAAAAAGCCAGTGAGAAGTGCTGTGGGACCTCAGGTGGCTCTTCAGGAGAGAAGCTCTCTTCCCAAGTGTTACATTCAGCTCTTGGAACAAAAGTCTCAGACAAAGGAATAGTTCTCGAATCCCTTTAACTCCCTGCATGGCTTTATATACAGTTCTGGGGGTGATTCAGAGTTGGACAGCAGGCACCTCTCATTGGCTTGGACTGAGAGTTTGGGGGAAACCATATTTGCATGTGGGAGGACTAGGTGCTATTCCTAAGTGGCTGATAGCCACGCCTCTACTGTGGGGATTGTGGGGGTGGTAACTCCAACAACTGGTTGGCAGTTTTTCAAGGCCTCTGAGCAGTACTGACTCTCATGTATGTCTTGGCTCTCAGCTCAAGCTGCACCCTGATCTTGACACATTGATGTGTTTCTCTTGCTGCTTGTCGTAGTGTCTGGTACCTTTTAGAACTTAATACATGTTCATGCTGAGAGCAGTGCTGGACAGAATCTCTTGCTAGGTCTCTAACTTAGGCCATACATTTAGGGAAACCTAGCGCATTCTTCCTCTGACTGGAGAAGAAACATCTTAGGATGTGGTCTGTGGACCAACAGCGCCAGTGTTACCTGGGAACCTGCTAGAAACACAGAATCAGACGCCTTGATTTGAGACCCAGCAGTCCATGTGCAAACGTCTCTGCAGATCATTCTAACAGGAGGTCAAATTTGAGAGCTATTGGCTGAAGAGAGTACTTGAATTTCTTTTTGTTAGGGTAGCATTAAAGGGGAACTGTCAGTAAAGCTAGCCTTAAAAAGAAACATTTTCTAACTGTAACATTTTCTAAAGAAATTACATTTTTTAACTGTCATGCTTCATACTTCTGAAAGAATGCAGAGGAGATGGGAAGGCAGGATGAGGCCAGGAATTACCCTGCCTTACCTCCATTAGGCAAGTTCATGTAAGTGGGTGGACAGACAGCAACCTGGTACAGTGGAGTTCAGACAGGCATATGGCTAGCTGTCCCTTCAGCACAAAGTACTGACTGATGCTCAGTGATTGGCTTCTCATGCCTCTGGTTTAAGATAGTACTGGATGGTCAGTCCTACCAGGATGGGAGACACATTTTTCAGTTGGCAAATCCCGTGCTGTTGAATATGGCTCTGTGGCAAAGCCCTCGTGCTTCAGGACTTAACAGCTAAGCTTCAGTGACTTTCAAGTGGCCTGAAAGATTCAGGGTGCTTTGTTGCAGTACCCAGTTTTGTCTCTGAGAGGTGATGTAGCCCCGGAGGCTACCCAGAATCTTTATCTGATAAGCAACTTTATTTTCCTTTTCTTCTTCCTCCATCTCCTTCTTTTCTTTTTCTCTGCTTTCTACTTCTTCTCTACTCCTTCTTTGTCTAGTCATCACCACCACCGTCATCACCACTGTCATCATCACCACCATCATCACTGCCATCATCAGCACCATCATCACCACTATCACCATCATCACCATCTTTGCCATTCTGCTCTTGAGAAGGGAGGTGGGATAAACTGACATTCACCTAGATTAAACAAATCGGAAAGAACAGTTACGTAGGAGGCCAGAGAAGGACTTGACGCACGAGCTGTATTGTTGTTAACTACGCTTCTCAAGTTCTTCTGGTGTGAACTCTGCACTAGCTCTGAATGGCCATGGGATAGAGGAGGATGTCTCTGCTGGGGCTGCATTTTGATGGAGTGAGCTGTGGCATTCCTGTCTTTTGGGATGAGCTCACCTAGTCATCCTCCAGCTCATCAAAATACGGCTTCTGCTATAGGAAGTGGCAGATTGGAGGTGTACACAAATCCAACTACGGTGTCCAGGAATGCAGACTAGTGCTTTCTTGGACTGGGTAATAGGTATTTCTAAACAATTGAGTTGAACAGTGAGGTTGCACAGGCATCCTTTAATATCTTCAGAGCCCTTGTAGTAATGCTTAACGTGGCTTGCTTCCTGAAGGAGTAGAATCCCAGGACACCTGCCAAGATGCATTACTTAATGTCCCCTAGTCCTTAAAAGTTCAGTCAGCAGAAGGGGTTATTCTGAGCAAGCCATTTGAATGACGGCAGAACAAACACCTTGATGTATAAATCCCAGACCTTTAACCCCTTGGCTGTCAAATTTCAATATTTCTGGTCACAATGTTAAATGCACTCCAGTATTCACTTCAGAGAGCTCTGAAGAGGCAAAAATCAAAATGTGCTTCGGTATTTGTACATGGTGAGTAGTTGTTTAAATCAGTGAAACAAGGTGACTGCCAGCAGGTTTTACATTCCTAGTGTCACACTCAGAATAATGAAACAGAACCCGGTTCCTCTGTGACTTGTAACATGCTCCAAATGGCTGTTACTGTAACTCAGTGTCTCCTGCCTTTTAAGAAAAATAAATGCAGACCATAAGGGTGGCACTCACAGTCAGGATGCAAAGGAAGTAGGAAATATGGGCTGAAGAGTGACTTGAAGACCCTTTTGTTTAAAATCAAATGTGTGTGTAACTTGTCATTGTCTACATCATTTAAATATAGACAGAGCCACCTAAGGCAGACCATTGGGATGTAGGTCAGGTACCAAGTGCTCTGTCATGAGGACTCAGGACTGAGTGCTCTGTTATGGGGACTTAAGACCACATGCTCTGTTATGAGGAGTTGGCGACGCCTTTCAGTAGCAGCACCAGCCTTTGTTTGGTTCTGTGTGATTCAGTAGACACGTCTTCCATCATAATGACCTTCCTGACAGCAGATGGGCGGGGGAGAAATGGCTGGAGAAAACCATTTTCCTTTCACACAGTGAGTAATTATTACTTGAAGTGGCCAGGGTGATAGGGTGGGCGCGGTTACTAAGGACTCACCCTGAAAACTTCCCTCGGTTCAAGCTCACGGTACCCTTTGTCAGCATCCTGCCGAGGACATGGCTTACATTTTTACGTCTTTAGAAATCCGTGGGGCTTCAGAAGGAGGCAGTTTCACGGATATTTTTAGGTTTCTTATGGGGATCCGTAAACTAGATTGACTAGAGCCCAAGCAGGTTCCACTGATGTCCGCTTGTCACATTTCTCTGCCTAGCTAGGCACTGCAGCCATGACACCATGGAGAGGGCCACCATGGGCCATTGATGAGAGAGTGGACAGTGACAGAGGAAGCTTGGCTTCCTGTCAGGACATGCATCACAGGATCCGGAGAATATGAATAATGATCTTGTGCCTCTTGGGTCCCAGGAACCAAGTGTTCTTTATATGTGCATTGTGTAGCCCCTGCCTGTTGTCAAAGCCTAGGTTCATTTTCTTTATGTAGGTCTAGCCTCAATGTTGGTAGACCGAACATTTAAGACAACAACCAATGTGTCCAAATTTGTGACAATGGATATTACTCACATGTATCAAGCTTCCTGAGGGGAGATGAACAGTGGGGAGGGTCGTGTCTGGGGAAGGGTGCCTCTTCTCAGAGCTCTTGCTCTTTCCTTGATGTAAAAAGTAGTTTCTGGAGGCTGGAAGATGGTTTAGTGGATAAAGTGCTTGCCAAACAAGCCGAAAACAGGGAAGGGGGGTTGTTGTTATGAATGGTACACCAAGAAGTTAATAGCATGGGCTGAAAGGTACTTGAAGGTTGTTATAGTGTGCTTTCCGAAACTGTGCTAAAACAAACAAACAAACAAACAAACCGCTAACCAAAACCAACCCTGGAAGAAACGGTTTATTTAGATTCAGGTTACAATCCATTCTTGAGGGAAGCCAAGACAGGAATTAAAGCAGAGGCCATGGGAGAATGATGCTTACTGGCTTGCTCAGTCTCCTTTCTTTTTTGTTTGTTTTTTGTTTGTTTGTTTGTTTTTGTTTTTCGAGACAGGATTTCTCTGTGTAGCTCTGGCTGTCCTGGAACTCCCTTTATAGACCAGTCTGGCCTCGAACTCAGAAATCCACTTGCCTCTGCCTCCCAAGTACTGGGATTAAAGGCGTGCACCACCACTGCCTGGGGTCTCAGTCTGCTTTCTTATGTAACCCAGGACCACGTGCCTAGGGATGGTATCACCCACAGTGGGCTGGGCCATCCCCATATCACTTAGCAATCAAGAAAATGTCCCTCAGACATACCCATAGACCAGTCTGGTGGAGGCAGTACCTCAATTGAGATTCCTTCTTCCCAGGTGTGTCTAAGTCTTTGTCAATTGAACAAAAACTAATCAGCACATGGATGCCATCATTAGAATGCGTATAGATCTTCCTAAAATAGCTAATATTGAAATTTCACTGCTATTGTATCGAAGAGGCAAGAGTGTTAAGGGGTGAATAGAGTACTCGGGCTCTGTCCTCATAAGTGAGATTAATGTCAATACAAAGGGGCAAATTCAGTCCCTTTTTCTCTGGGCTCTTCTCATTCCTGTTTCCTTGATAAAAACACAGGGTTCTCCATGTGCCTGTCCAAAAGGACTCTGTCACCTTTTCCTTCAAATTCTTACTCTGGCCTTGCTCTGATCCAAATGCTCATTCATCTAATTCACAATAGACTTGCTGCTTCTTAGGGCTGCTTCTTGGTAGTGGAGAATACTCAGCACCCACACTGCTAATCATGCCAGATTGAGTCCTGGGAGGACAGACTTTAGAATTATGCTTCACAGGCTTATAAACTGGCTTCTTAAATATCAAGGTATTTATATATTTAATTGCTACCCTCAAAATCCACATAAATGTGAGAAGATACACCTGTAATGTCAATGATCAGCTATTGGTGAATCTCTTCAAGAACTAGGCATAAGCATTGTATAGATTTTCTTGACTCTTATAGGGGAATGAAGTGTTGTCTAGAATAGCCTTTTATGGTTGCTTAGAAATTTCTTATTAACTGAACTTCTGTATGCCAGTATTTAAGTTGGTTACACAAACTACTTAGCAAAACTTCCTTCAGATTTAACTCCTTCATGGCGTGCAACTGTGACATGTTACTGAGAGTTCGTCAGTCTTCCTTTGGTAAACACAGAACTCAGTGATACAGAGCTGGGGTTGTGAGGGAACTGATCCCAAGGGCATGTGCCCTGGATAGCTGGCCCTGAGCCTCATTTGCTGAAGCACTTCGGAGAATGGATTCTTCACCTCACCTGGGGCAGCAAAATAGAGCTGGCCCTGCTGGCATGGGCATAGGTGAGCCAGCCCTGAAGGCATGAGAACAGGAGAGCTGGCTCTGCCCCTTGCTGGCTCCAACACTGGATGAGCTGGCCAGGGCAGTGACCAATGACTGTTTGGATGAATATTGACAAGTAAAGATGTGTGAAGAAAGGATATACTGTGGCACCATGACTCACTACAACTTCCAAAATGAGGTTTTTTGTTTTTTTTTTCTTTTGAAGGAGAGGTTGCCAGCGCAGAGGACTGGTACAAAAGGACAGGAAGATGAGTGGGATTGACTTGCATGATATGAAACTCACAATGAAAATTAATAAAAAGTTAAATAACCACACTGGTCATGGAATACAAAATAATTTAAGAGCTCAAGTACAGTGTAGAGTAAAGGGTGTGTGTATCTCTTGCAGACAGTTGACCATTAGAAAGTCTGCATTCAAATGATGTTGGTGAGCACTCTCTGGCTTGGGCTCCCTTCTGAGCAAGGCTGGGTGAGCACTGTGAGAATGGTTGTGAAATGAGTGTTGGGCTAATTGCTCCCTATGGTTAATCATAGGAGAGGAGATTGCCGACAGTGAAGGTGAATGTCAGGACAGCTTTGGTTTTCACAGACCAGCAGCATCCACAGGAGATGGATGGCTCACGTCCTTTTTTATTGTAAACTTGCTTTTTTATTTTGATACTCTTTTTTTTTTTATCAGCCTGGTAGAAAATGTCAGGCAGCAAATACCACTCCTGACAAGTTTCTTATGCACTGTGCACCAGTCTGTGTGGTTGATGGAGAGGAATTGAAGCCCCTGGGACAGATGGAGGGAGTGGGAACAGATGAGAGCTGAATGGAAGTGGGTTTGCACAGGGGGAGTTACTTCATCTCTCTGCCATTTATACCCGACAGAGCTGCAAGAGGGGAAGGAGTTGCCTAAATTCTGTCCTCCTTTCTCATTCTTTGTCCAGTTCCAGCAGACAGACAGATGCTCAATTCTTGCTGGTGCTCTCGTGGCTTTCAGACCCCAAGGCTCACAGAGAATCTGTAGGCCACTTCTGAAGCCTTGGAGATAGGAGGACAGCTGATTCACCACGTGGATGGACTGAGCTTGGAGTTAGGGCTCAGACATGGTGGGTTCTCTCATTTCTCTTCTCTCTTGTCCCTGTCCCCTAAATATGTCAGAGGCCTGTCCATTAAGTTCATCTGAGACTAGTTTCTGGTTCTTCCTTGTGATCATTAGATCAATATTCCTTAATGAATATGGTCTTTATAAAAAAAACAATGAAATAATTTTTAGCGTAGTTTGGCAAATATGCTTCAACATGTACATCCGTACTCAAAAGTTCTCTCATCCAAATGGTTTTAGCAAGTCATGAGTCTCATGAACATCCACGAAAACCATAGCACTGAAATGATCCATCTCAACTACAGAGGTTAAATTAACCTCTGAGTTCTTATTTTATTCACCTAGGTATTGTTGTGAATAATACAATGGTTAGGATTTCAGTATCCCAAGATAATCTCATTTGGCATAGGGTCTCAAAGCCTTATGAAACTTGCTGTGCTCTGTGATATCCGTTAGTGGAGGGCTCGTCATGTCTCCTTTGTCAGTCTGAGAAATGCTTCCACCCACCTTCATGCCTTTGTTCTTCTTATTTCATGTTGCTTAGATTGCCCTTTCTCTCTCCTCATCTTTGGCCTCCCGCAGAGATATAAAAGCAGTCATTAAAATTGTATTTATTTTCCCAGGAGCTGGCTCAGAAGCCACCTCCTGTGGGAAGTCTTTCTCGGTATTTCAAGTTGGTTATCTCACTGGAGGTGTTAGGACCGGTCCCTTAAGGGATGTGGACAAATTGAAACTGTGACAAAGTTGTCCATTGAAGCATCATTCTGTATCCTATATGTATATAATACATACAATGATCACTTGTCAAGTAGTACAAAGAAAAACAATCAGACTTCAACTTTTGGGGCAAAGATCAAGACAGATGCTACCTTTAATCATCCTCTAAGGTCCAGAAATAGTTTAGTTCTGCACAGATTAGGTCAACAGAGGTCAAGGCAGGTGACAAGGATGGGCAGTAGAGGTTGAGTAGGTGAGAACTCAACTCTGAGGACCTTCCTAATATCTCTTAATTAGTTTTTATTGTTACCATAACACAGTCTTGCACAGTGGTCCTCAACCCTCCTGATGCTGCAATGTTTTAATATGGTTCCTCATGTTGTCGTGACCCCCAACCATAACATTATTTTTGTTGCTACTTCATAACTGCAATTTTGCTACTGTTGTGAAACATAATGTAAATAATTGTATTTTCCTATGGTCTCTTGTGGTTCTCAAGTTGAGAACTACTCGCCTGGAGTCATCTGGGAAAAGATGAACCTTGCTTGAAGAATAACCTTAGTCAGACTGGCCTGTGGCCATGTATGTGGAGCCTTACCTTGATTTCTAATTGGTGTAGGAGGGCCCAGTCCATTCTAGGAGGTACCATCCCTAGGCAGGTGGACCTGGGCTGTAAGAGAAAGCTGGATGAGCAAAGAAGAGTGAGCCAAGAGGCAGCATTCCTCCTTGGACTCGGCTTGAGTTCCTGCCTTCCCTTCTCCCTATGATGGATTATAACATGTAGGCGTGAAACAGATAAAGCTTCCCTTTCTTAAGTTGCTTTTGGCCATGACTTATCACAGCAACAGAAAGAAAATGAGAACGGGAGCCCAGTCATCATGCTGGCGTGGGGGTCTGTGTCTCAGTCATCAGTCATTTCAGATCCACCTTGATTAATGTGGATTGTAATTGCCTTCAGAAAAGGGACAGCCTCCTGAAGGACTTCTTTGTTACTTAGTATCCTTGTTGGCTTTCTTTGGATGTGACAAAATGCTGACCCAAAACATACTTGGGGAGTGTCTTAGGTTTTACTGCCGTGAACAGACACCATGACCAAGGCAACTCTCCTAAGGACAACATTTAATTGGGACTGGCTTACAGGTTCAGAGGTTCAGTTCACTATCCTCAAGGCAGGAACATGGCAGTGTCCAGGCAGGCATGGTGCAGGAGGAGCTGAGAATTCTATATCTTCATCTGAAGGCTTCTAGGAGAAGACTAGCTTCCAGGAAGCTAGGAGGAAGGTCTCAAAACTCACCCCTATAGTGACATACCTCCTCCTACAAGTAAACACCTACTTCAACAAGGTCACACCTCCTAATAGTGCCACTCCTTAGGTCAAGCATATTCAAACCACTACAGGGAAAAAAGAAGTTACTGGGGAGGGGGACACAAGAACTGAAGTAGAGGCCATGGGAGAACATTGCGTACAGGCTTGCTCTCTATGTGTAACTTAGAGTGCTTTCTTATATACTCCATGATCATTTGCCTAGGCATGGCACCACCCATAGTGGGCTGGGTTCACCCTCATCAATCATTAATCAAGAAAATATCCCACTGACTTGCCTATAGGTCAGTCTGATAGGTTGTTTGCTCAATTGAGGTTTCTTCTTCTCGGATGACTTTTTTTTGTATCAAGTTGACCAAAACCTAATTAACATACTGGGATTCATTCCCAGTGGACATTCAGTGTTGACCACAAAGAATGCAACTACAGATAGCTAGAACCCTATAGGCTGGCAAGGTTCTCACACCCTTGTTGGATGAGTGAGTTCATCTCCTGGGCTCCTGAGCTGCTGTGGACTTGCCTGGTGCAGTGTTGAAGGAAACTTATGAAGTATGTTCATGTTCAGAAGCTCAGCCTTGAGACTATTGTATTTCTTTTTTTTCAGAATTTGAGACTATATTCTGAATAGAACAGAGGCCCTGTGAAGAGTGAGAAAAATCAATGATCGAATCAAGCCTTAGAATAGATGCAGGACCAAGGAATGAAGATGGGGTTTCAATGTAACCTTTTGGGCACATTTAATGTGGTAGTCCCAGGCTCAGGGATCAATGTAAGAAGACCCTTCCACAATAGCTAGAAGATGATGCCTTATTTCTTTGGTGACCTTGGACATCAAGATACCAAAGCTCAGGGCTTCTTTGGCCCATATAGTTATCAAGTTTGAATCAGTCACTTGTTCCTCTGCTCTTCTTCACTACTGTACAGCTCTGTCAAGGACCTGAAGTTGACTTTCTATGCCCTTTCCCCCTCCTTCTTCACACCATTGCTTTTTAATTCTTATAATTGCCCCATTAGCACAAGTCTGGGAAAAAGCTTTTGAACAACTTACTGCTGAGAAGAAGTGCCCCATGTAAGGTCAGAAGACCAGACCTCAGATATGCTTAATCTTGACTCTAGACTTTTTTTTTTTTTTTTTACTTCTAGTATGGGAGGTTTTTTTGGGTAGGCTTTATTGTCTTGTTGTTTTTCCAGACAGTGTCTTGCTAAGTGTGAGATGATTGCTATTGATTGTCAACTGACAGGGTCAAGAATCATCACCTAGAAGATGAATCCCTGAACATGTCTGTGGGAGAGTTCCTAGCTTGGGCTAATTGATGTGGGAAGACCCACCCTAAATGTGATGGTAGCATCCTATGGGGTTCTGAAATGAGTGGAAGTAAGAGGCAAGCTAGGCACTAGCACTCATCTTCCTCTGCTTCCTGCTTATGAAGCAACATGATCAACTGCTTCAAGCTCCTGTCATGGTTGACTGTATGTCCTAGACCTATGAGCCCGAGCAAACCTCTCCCTCAGACAGTCGCTTTTGTCAGGTATTCAGTCACAGCAGTGAGACACATGTAACTAGCATTCTGAGCATCCTAGACTGGTTTTGAACTGGCCATTTAGCTATGTACTTCTCTTCTAGTTTGCTGATTCTTTATGTCTCAAGCTGCTGCAACATAACCTTTCTTTGTTCTGTTTTTTCACCCAAGATAAAATATCCCGTTGTGTTTGAGTAAGGTCAGTCCAGAGATTCAGGAAGGGCAGAATTTCTGAAAAGATCTGCATTTTTTTTTTGTCTGTGGGTTTTGCTGTATAGATGAAGATAATCCAAGGCAGAATTGCTTCCTGAGCACATGCAATTAGCTGAGAAGGTGAATATGTGGTTAGAGAGAGACCCTCTCCCACCTCTAGCTGAAGCTTTTGTTAATGGTGTTCCAGGAGATAAAGCAGTTGACAGCTATGTATTATCCACATGGAAAGAGGATAACTTTTGCAGTGAAGATATTTGCTTTTGGTCAAGTTTTATTTTAAATCATAAAGAATTACTTACATTTCTATTGCTGTGATCAAGGCAACGTATAGAGAGGAAAGAGTGCATTTCAACTCACAGTTCGAGAGGGTCAGTGTCCATGAAGGCAGGGCAGAAGGAGCAGATGTAGTTGGAGCAGCAGCTGAGAGTTCACATCTTTAACTGTAAGCAAGAAGCAGAGAGAATGAACTAGAGTTTAAATTCTCAAAGTCTGCCCCAAGAGCTGTACTTTCTTCAACAAGGCCATACCTCCTAAGCCTCCCCAAACAGTGTCACCAACTGGGACCAAGCATTCGAATGCCCAAGACTATGGGTGACATTTTCATTCAAACTACCACACAAGGAAAATGTAAGTGAAACTAGAGAAGTATTCACCTCTTTCTCTCATGTGTGTGTGAGTGTGTGTATATGCATATATATATATATATATATATATATATATATATATATATATACATTTATATATATATACACATACATACATACATGTGTGCATACATATATATGTGTGTGTTTATGTATGTACATACATATATGTATATATGTACATACATATATATGTGTATTTTTATTAAGAAAATAATTTGGTTGTCCTGGTTTAGGATGGAATATATAGTATTTTTCAGATTCTGATGGATGGGATTTTTCTTAATGGATTTTAAATTTGTAGTCAGTTTCTGGAAGGATTGTTAGTCCTTCATGGGGAAGCCAATGTGTTAATTTGTGTAACCAACATGAAGTATGATCGTGGACTAGATATGGCTACCACAATGGGAGGTGATGATGTTCAATGAAGTAATAGCCAAAATGTACAGTAAGAAGTTCTAGGTGATGAAAAAGCATGAAAGTTATTGCATTGGTTTTGGGGTTCAAGGTGGGAAGCAGTGATCACTTTTCTGAGGGGTAATCTTTTCTTTGTTCACTCCTCATGGCTTTTCTTTTTTTTTTTTAAATTTAATTTAATTTTTTACTTACTTTATATCTCGCTCACTGCCCCCTCTAGGTCACCCCCTTCCACAATTGTTTCCCCACCCTCTCCCCTTCTCTCCTGAGTGGGAGAGGGTCTCCTGGCTATTCCCCCCAGCCTGGCACTTCAAGTCTCTTCGAGGCTAGGCATTTTATTTTCCCCTGAGGACAGACAAGTCAGTCCAGGCAACAGCTGTTGGGATAGCATCCACTCCAGTTGTTCAAGACCCAGATGAAGGCCAAGCTACACATCTGCTACATATAAGCAGCAGGGACTAGGTCCAGTCAGTGTATGTTCTTTGGTTAGTGGTTCAGACTCTGAGAGCCCTAAAGGACCAGGTTGACTGACTCTGCTGACCTTCCTGGAGATGCCCTCTACCTCCTCACCCCTATCAATTGCAGATTTCCATTCATTTTCATGGCTATCCGGCCATCTGTATTGTCCTTCCTCATACCTGATCCTGAAACTCCATTTCCTGCCCCATGCTCTCTCCCTGCCAGTTCCCTCCCTACCTCTGTCTCGCATGACTATTTTATTCCAACTTCTAAGAGAGACTCAAGCCTCCCCACTTGGGCCTGCCTTCTTGCTTAGCTTCTTTGGGTCTGTGGAGTGTAACATGGTACCTGTGTTTTATGGCTAATATCCATTTGTAAGTGATACATACCATGTACTTTTGAGACATAGTTAAGCAAAAGCCTTTGTAGGATGTTGGAGCATCTTTTGGATATATATCCAGGAGTGGTATATCTGGGTCTTGAGGCAGAGCTATTCCCAGTTTTCTGAGAAAATGCCTCATGGCTTTTCTTAGCCATTCTCCTTTTATGATGCAGAATGCTGTAGTCAAACATGCTTGACAGAAAGTCAAACTTTCTGTGCTTCTTTGAGGTCAGCTAGCTTCAAGAGCATTTTGATCAAGCTGAGAATCTGTACATCAGCTCGTTAGAGGATAGGGTGTGTGAAGCAGTGGAAGGGGATGTTTGGAGCCAGGCAGCCAGGGGAAGGTTGTGTTACAGGTCTCATTGTGACATCCTCAGAAATCTCCCAATCCTGTAAGTATTTGCTACAATTGTCCTTTCCAGTATTGCTGTCAACAATTTTGGAGCCCATACTAGCCTAGAAGATTTAGTAAGACAATGAACGAAGATCCTTCTGGTTTCTATCTGCACCGGGAGCTGATCCTGAGTCACAGCGCTCCATACCCAAATACCACGAGAGAGCTGCGGACAGCTCCAGCCACAGATGGAAACCTGTCCCAGGCTGCTCCTCCGGTCCTGTGACCCGAGGGTTCCAGGAGGGTCCCTCTGAGCAGAAGTGGTGGTCTTACCTGTGCTCACAGATGTGTCTGCACCCCTGGGAGAGCTGCTTTCTCCCAGCAGAATTTGGGTATGGAGCGCTGTGGCACAGGATCTGCTCTGGGCACAAACAGAAACCGGAAGGATGAGTTGTATATTTTCAAATAAGTTTTATTAGTTTAATTTTAAAAAAATTAAAAAAAGATAATGAACATCAACAGGCAAAAAGAAGAAGACACTGTTCAATTATATTCCCCCCACAGTATCTGAGCTAGGTGGCTGACATTTCCTGCTTCCTCTCTAACTCCTGGGGATTAATCTCCATGATTCAGTTTTTATTTTTAACCCTTTCACAAAGGTGGCCTGGGCCTCTATGATTTGTTCCCTTGAACTGTTTAGCTTCTAGGATTTGGTGGACATTTACCTTAACTCTAAACAAGAATGTGCCCTGCTTAAAACAACGTGGGTATGCTTATCTCATTAATCTTTCCTCAAGGTACTTGTGGTAAGTTTGTATTTGGAAAAGTAGACGTGATGTAATTTCTGTTTATGTCAAGACTGTTTTAACTACGTGTTCTTTTCCTCTCTCTCTCTCTCTCTCTCTCTCTCTCTCTCTCTCTCTCTCTCTCTCTCTCTCTCTCTCTCTCTTTGAGACAGGGTAGTGCTTCTCTGCATATCTCTGGCTGATCTGCACCTCGCTCTGCAGACCAAGCTGGCCTCCAATTCAGGTGGTTTTCACCAAACTCAGTTCCCCACCCCCTGCCCCTCCTTTAACTCCTCCCAGCTCCAAATCTGCCCCCCTACTTTCCATTTTTGTGCCATTTAAAATTTGTGCTTTGCATATCGTCCTGGCTATGGAGCCATCCCCTGGATGTGGTTGACCTACCAGGAGCTGTACCCTTAGAAACAATCAATTCTTCCTTTCCCAATGACCATGGCTCCTCAGTTAAACATGTGGCTTGTGATTCCCTTACTTCTCCAAAGCTAGAGAGTTGACTGGCTTGATCTGGTGCAGATCTCATGCCTGCAACCTTAGCTGCAGTGAGTTAATGAGTGTAGCATCTTGGTCCTGTTCAGAAGATACTGTTTCCCTCTGGCTCTTCCTGACCTCTGGCTCCAATGATTCTTTCATCCTCGCTTCCCAGATGACCCCTGAGGCTTGGAGGGAGGGGTGTCTAAGTGCAGAGGGGTGCTGCATGTTGTTCTACTTTAGACCTACAAAAGTTAATCTGCCTCATCCCGCAGTGAGAGGCATTTTCACTAAACCATTAAACACGGATTGAAATGAAATCACTTATAGGTGAAGATACAGGCATGAAAGAGGAAATGCCTGGGTTAGAGGGAGAGTCAGAACTGAACCCCAAATCCCTGACCACACTTGTGCTGCTTAATAGATGGGATTTCAGAGAAAAACAATGAGTAGAACCTGTGTTTAGTTCATTCCGTATCAGTGACCATAAATTTTGTACACTTAGGTAGTTCAGAGGACCCAGATTATTGCAGGTACAGTGCACAGATCACATAGCATTAACTACTATTTTTCATTAATCAAGTCAACACTATGTTTAACCCTTTGTGATGCAGAAGCTTTGGCTACCACCAACAGGAGTTTGGGGGCTTTGCCTCTGCAAAAGAAACACCAGGCTGAGCTCTGCTTCCTACCCTGAAATCTATCATCACCAGGAGGGAGCAAGATCCAAAGCTTTTAGGAGAGGGCGAGTGGGGTCACCTGCCTGTCTGTGGGATGGATTTCTTGAGGTGGGCCCTGTTGGCTGAATGGTGGACAGAAGAGTAAAATGAGATTCTAGTTTCTGAATGAGCCTGTGACCTGACAGATAGAAATAGTCCTCCCCAGCTCTGGTTGAGAATTCACAGGGTTAATGACTAAAGAATGGAGTTCTTGTAATCAATACAGTCCTCTGGCTTTATTGATTAGAATCACCTGCTTATTTTGCAGCTAAGATTTTTTTTTTTATCCCATTCAAAACAAAGACACCCTAGGGGACCATTAAGTAAATAGGCATTTAAGACTTTTTTCATTGCTAAGAAAGTAGTTAATTATTATTAGTGCCTAAAAGTCTCAATTTAGACAGAACACCTGAATGAGCACGCTGCCGAAACAACAGTGACATGTCTCCTATGAATGGATACCGATTTGTGGGTTAGTGAAGGGAAGATTGCTGCTTCCTCCTTGGGGTGGCTGGGGAGGGGCGTGACTCCATATTTAACACCTACGAAGAAGGAGGTTTGACAGGGAGCTTCTGTGAAGGATCTGGCAGGGTGTAGTCTTCCTAAACACTGCCTGTACCCAGTGGATACCATCATTGTAGCTATCAGGCTGTTCACACCAGAGCCCGTCTCAGGAGCTAGGCTGCCAGTGTGGAAACCCTGAAAGACACCGGTAAATTTATTTCATTTCAGGAAAGCATTCATTGTTGGGTTTCAGGAAAATAAATCAAACCCAGATTCATGATATTCCCCCGATTCTTTTGCCTCGGCTTGTCAGGAGACAATGCTCAGGATCGTTAACACCACTTAGTGATTTGTTTTTTTTTTTTTTTTTTCTTGTTCGATGATTACAGAAATCAGTCAGTGGGGTTGTGTTTCTTGAGTACCTACTGTGTGTGAAATGTTCTGTTTCTTGCTTTTGAAGTTCAGTGCTATCTAGGGCTTACTCCAGTTTTAGTATGCATAGAATCTATTCTTGTTTTGTTTAATTGGTATGTGTGTGTGTGTGTTTGTGTGTGTGTGTGTGTTTAGTGTACATGGTGTCATGTATATAAGTGCACATGTGTTTACATGTGCGTGGTGGTCAGAAAGTAACCTTGGATATCATCCTTTAGAAACTATCCATATTTTTACTTTCATACTTTCTATGTTATTATGAATTTCACACATGTAAACAATGAAACATGATCATATCCACTCTCCCCTTATTTTTCCCCCAACTCCATCCCATGTCTCCCCCCCCCCCACAGTGTATCCCCTTCCAACTTCATGTCTACAGGTAAGGTCTCTTACAGTCTGGAACTCACCCATTAAGCTAGGGTGATGGGTGAGCCCCATGTGTCTTCCAGTCACTGTCTCTCCAGTGCCATGGTTACAAATGTGCACCGTACCCAGCTTTTTGTTTTTGTTTTTTAAACATGAATTCTGGAAATCCAACTCGGGTCTCCAGCCTTGTATGGCAAGCACTTTACTGACCAAGCCATCTCCCCAGTCTTCATTATTATTTTAATATTTGATCTTTAGAACATCTCCCCCATACATTATTTTCTTATAATATTTTGATAAATAAACTTGACAAAGCTCTGTAAAGCACAGAGTTATGATACCACCCAGCAGTTCCATCCCTAGATATAGGTCTTAGAGGACTGGAAACATATTCACAAGAACTGGTACATGTAGGTTTGCAACCATGTTCTCTCTGACATCCCCTCCCCCCATGGAAGCAACACAAACAGTAACTGTTGAATAAAGGCTAAGCAAAATGAGGTATATAGTAGGATCATGTTTAGCAATAAATAAGTATTGATTTAAGTCTCAGCATGGATGAACTTTGAAAGGATTGTAGTGAGAGAAAGAAGGGAGACCCCAAAGGCACATTCTATATGACTGCAACTGAACTGCTCAGCATAATCACATCTACAGAGACAGAAAGATGACAAATTAGTGGTCAGGAAGATGGAGGTGACTCATTAGGGATGAATATGGAGCTTCTCTTTGGAAAGGTGGAAACATCCCGGGGTTTGGTAGTAGTGAACAATCTTGGTGAGTGTACTGAAAGCCAGTGAACCATGTGGCATGTACATTTTACCAGTGACTCACCCAGTGCCCACATTTCTGAACACCAGACTTACGTCCTGGTCCTGTGCTCAGGCTCAAGATTTAACATCAGATCAGACTCTAATCCACTGGGTATAAACAGTAAACATTTTTTGAGTTAAGATTAAGTCATGGCATTTATCCTCAGGGAACGTGCGCAATGAGGATGAAAAATAAAAGCACGAGGTGAAAAAGAATGAATAACATGAATACATGTTCTCAAAGCCTACTCTTTTTTTCCCATTAATTTACTTAGTTATTCGGTTTACATCCCAATTGCTATCCCTGATCTGCCTCCCCCATACAGTCCCACCCCTATTCTCCCTTCCCCTTCTCCTCTGAGAGGGTGGGGGTCTCCACCCTGGCACATCAAGTCTCTGCGGGCAAAGCCGACTCTTAAGCTCTCTGGGACTGGCACCCAGAGGTTTGTGTCTTTGATGTATTCCTGAGACTCTGAGCTTTAAAGGACTTTAGATGTAGAGAAGACTCATCTATAACCTTCTCTTCCTGCTTCTTGGGGAGATTATGCTTCTCCAGGCCCCTCTAGTTGATAGGTCATGTGACTAGTTCTGGCTAGTGGGTGAAGAGTGGAATGGGCTCATACCACTCCCGGGAGGAAGCATTTCATTGCCCTGTCAAATCACCCAGCATTTTCTCCCACTGCTGTATCAATAGGGGAGGTCAAGTGATCTGACAGTACAGGGGTAAGACCTGGAGGCTCCGTCACCCTGGGTCTTTAAGTCAGTCTGTGGAACAAATGGCCCAGATAAGTTGCCAAGATGGGGGCAGTACCAACTAAACCTCTTATGATAAACACTGAGATGTTGGAATGTTTGCTAGTGTGATATAAATCAGCTCATTCTTCTAATCAAGTGATTATGATGTCTGGAAAGCCCAGGGAAGGAATCAGCTATAGAGATGACACATTTTTAAAAACTGGGAATGAGGCTCTCATGGAAAGCTGGGAGTGATCACTTAACACTTAGAAGATCTGGAGCTGGATCTTAGTCGTCTGGGTTGTGGAGAGTAGTTTTAACTCTGTGGATGAAAGATGCTTCACGAACTAAGAAAACGCTAAGAACAATAGTTCATCTAATTTCCTTCTTTCATCAACTCTCTGCCTTTCAGTTAGATAGAATGGAATAATGACCTGCAGGGTCACCAGGCAGTGTCTTCCATCACAAGCTGAGTCACCTCAAGCTTTATTTTCTCTGATGGACATATGTCCTGAATTCTCTGTGCATACATTGTGTTGGTACATCATCTGAAGTCAGGAAGTGTTCTCTGAGGGAAGACTCAGATGCTAGGTTGAGCTAATCCCTTAAACCATCTCTGGAGAAAAGCTTTCCTTGGGTGCTTACCCCCAGGTGATGCACTACCATTATGACTGATTTCCTCTTTGTAACAGTCAAGTACCCTGCTTGCAGGCTGACAGTTCTCACTGTTGTCCAGTTGTCTTTGTTTCTTCTCTGCCTGCCTCTAACTTTCTCTGCCTTCCATCATCTAGCCTTCAAGATGACTACAGAGGGGCAATGGGGTGTTCCTTCTCAATGATTCCATACAAGGCATCCTTCTCCCTGCTTTGGGACAATGTTGAGGTTGTCAAGTGAATTTCCTAGGTGGATACAACTAGAAAGCAGTAGGACTTGTGCTTATACTGATGATGGACACTCACGTTGTGAGAGACTACACTGCCCTAAATCCAAAGCACTGGAACTTATTAATTAGTCCTTTGGATTCATGCTGCAACATTCTTAACGGAAAAGAAAAGGGTTACAGATGTTAAATTTTTCCACTCCAAGCACTTGTTATCTCATATAGCAAGAAATTGCTGGAGGAAAGACAGACTGTAGATGAAGCTTATTTCTAGTAAACTCTACCAGGAACTTCTCCTTTAGAGTAAATGGATGGGTGTGAATGTTCAAATACTTCTTTTTCTCATTTAAAAGACCAGGTCTTTGAGAACTCCATACAGTGTATTTTGATCATATTCACTCTCACACTCCATCTCCTATTCCCAACCCATTCAACGTTGGGTCCTCTCTATTTGCTCTTTATTTCATGACTCCTCAGGTGCAGTGGGTGCTGCTCACATACGCTTGGATGTGTGTCCTGCTGCTGGAGTGTGGTTAACCCCCCAGGGGCCACATCCTTAAGGTAGACTGACACTTCTTTTCCCAGAAGCCATTAATGCCAATATCTCCTCCTTCCAAACTAGGATTTGGTCTGGCTTGAGTTTGCACAACTGTTGTGAGTTCATATATGTAGCTGCCCTGTTGGATCCTGACAATACCATTTTCTTTTCCTTTCTTTCCTTTTCTTTTCTTTTCTTTTCTTTTCTTTTCTTTTCTTTTCTTTTCTTTTCTTTTCTTTTCTTTTCTTTTCTTTTCTTCTTCTTCTTCTTCTTCTTCTTCTTCTTCTTCTTCTTCTTCTTCTTCTTCTTCTTCTTCTTCTTCTTCTTCTTCTTCTTCTTCT
>NC_034599.1:69458147-69465087 GCF_900095145.1 Mus pahari | reverse complement strand
TCTTGTGGGTGAGACCATCTCTGGGCTGGTAGTCTTGGATTCTATAAGAGAGCAGGCTGAGCAAGTCAAGGCAAGCAAGCCAGTAAAGAACATCCCTCCATGGCTTCTGCATCAGCTCCTGCTCCCTGACCCGCTTGAGTTCCAGTCCTGCATCCTTTGGTGATCAAATGTAAGCCAAATAAACTCTTTCCTCCCCAACTTGCTTCTTGGTCATGATGTTGTACAGGAATAGAAACCCTGACTAAGACACCTCCTAAAACATCTTATTCCTCACTTAATTTCTACTTAAAACAATAATCCACTAAATCCAATTGGAGCTATTGAGATGCACGTGGGTATGGAGTCACCCACTGTGTCATGGGCAACCTGCCATTGACTACATCTTCTCCCAACTTGACTTTCCTCCTCCAGTGGCCATTAATTGCTAGTAGCACCTCAGCTACAAAAACTAAGGTGTTATATTTAAGCCACTAAGTTTATGGTATTTGCCAAGGCAGTCATCAAAAATGAACATATGATGTAAATGTATTTTATGAGAGTAATAATCTCCCTGGAGAAGATAAAGGAGGCATCTTATGTTCCCTCATGAGACACTATCTTTCCCTCTGACACAGAGTGGTCATGGTGGCTCCTCTGACGATGTAGTAATTCACCGAAATCTGATGACGATAGGAACCAGCCAGGAGGAAACCCAGAAAGAAGTTTACAACCAGATGATACCAACTGGGTCTGGAGGGGTCTGTCAAAATGTCATACTAGTGATGTGCTGTTAGGAAGGTTTGGTTTGAAGAAGTTCATCAGAAGCAAGACATTCTTTCCTCTTATTCACTCACTGCATTATTTCACACTCAACAGATATTTATTGGTTGCTCTGTTATGCCAGGTATGGTTCCCAACACTGGGGACACACCAGTGAACATACTATGTGCACCATGAGGCTTAGCTTTGCTGGTGTGTGGAATTCTCTATTCCAGATAATAGCTCCAAATGCTCTTGTCTTAAATGTCCCCTTACCTTCCTAGGAAGAAAAGGCAGCCTGTTAAAATTCATAGCAAAGATATCCAAAGCTGGGATGTTTCTCCTTCAGATTTGGGGTAATGGTGAGGCAATTTTACTTCCTAAGGTTTCTAAAAGGACCTACTACAAGAATATTGTACAATATTAAATTATATGTTCATCTTTCTTCAAATAGGTTACAGTGATCATATTAATGATGACCCATCATTCATTTTAGGAATGATTCAGGTTTTGCACCTAACATGCCTGGAAAACTGACTCTTTAGATGATTTGAAAGTTTCCTGAAGAGACAGAAAATTACCTATATGAACACACACACACACACACACACACACACACACACACTCACACACACACATTCACACTCTCACACACAGTCACACTCTCCCCTCTCTCTCCCTTTCTCTCTTTCACACCCACACCCACACACCCACACACACAGAGTTTTACACACACACACACACACACACTCTTACACACACACACACACTAACACATGTTTATATTCTCACACACACAGTCATAAACACACATACTCTCTCTCACACACATTCACATTCCCTTTCTTTCTCGCACACATACTCACACACACATTTACACTCCCCCTCTCTCTTCCTCTATCTTTTATACACACACACACACACACACATATGCACACACGCGCATGCGCACACACACAAACACACACACACATACACACACACACACACACACACACACACACACACACACACACACACAGTGTTCTGGTCAACCTTCTTTGATACCTATGACACTATCCCCTCACCAAATCCCCAAAGTTTTTTTTTTCTTTTTGGCATCTTTGTTAAATTTACTAATTTAGTCAGTGAGAATGATAAGCAGGGATCTATTGGCAAAGTCACCTATCTCTTCAGACAGCTGATGTCCCAGCAAATCAGAATTGATTTGAATTAAGGTGAATGATAACGGATGCTGTCAGGCCACCTCCCAAGAACCTGTTGAGTGAGTTTTCAGGGTGAATTTTCTTTGTCTCCACTGCCTCAGACTGCCTGTCTCTGTCTTTCTCTCTTCCCCAGAGCCAACTTTATTTTCCTCTGCTTCATTCTCTTTGTCTCTTTAGCTACTGAGGTAAGTGGACACTGAGGGTAGTCCACTTTCAGAGTCCCAGATTGGCCTTCTCTTCCAGATGCCCAGTTGGCCATTACCAGAATTCAATGAGCTTGCTGAGCAAGGCTGAGTATCTTGAGGCAAAACCATGTGGTAATCTGATTCCTTGAGTTTCTGGCTCATAAGTATGGGGCTGTTCGTGGCATTGGAGTATGCAACTGTCAGTTTCTGCCCAGTCTTTTTGGGGAAAAGGCACCTGGCTCCTTCTTGCAGAGATGCTCCCCTCCCTACACTGTCATGTTTTGAGTTTCCTTCTCACTATCTCAGAGGCATGCATTCAGGAGAGCTGCATTGAAGGAGGAGCACATTCCTCCCAGTCCTTCCTGATGCTGCTGCACTGGCTTCAGCGTCTTCATCCTGCCTTCAAAATTCAGCTCAGATACAGCAGGGAGGCATTTTGAGGTCTTTGGGTCCCCTTCCAGATGAAATAGATGTTTGAGACCCTCACACTCTTGACCATTTCTGTCACAGCTTCTCCCTACTCAGAAATCCGCCTGCCTCTGCCTTCTGAGTGCTGGGATTAAAGGCGTGTGCCACCACGCCCGGCGAGGAATGACTTTTATGAATCGGCTAGATCACATTCGGAAGAACACTGGGCACATTTTATACATATTAGAATCTTGTACCACTTATGCTTATAACTAGCTCAGTCATTGGGATGTTGTCATATGAAGAAAGTCAAATGGATATCCAAAAAAAGGACAAAACCAGGGATGCAGAAAACCAGAAGGGCCATCCAAACCACTACCTGAGGACCCATTGGCAGTTGGTGGCCTCTGGGCTCGTGGAGATTCAGGTTTCTTTTCTTTTCTTTTCTTTTCTTTTCTTTTCTTTTCTTTTCTTTTCTTTTCTTTTCTTTTCTTTCTTTCTTTTTTTTTCTTTTTTTCTTTTTTACAGGTGTGGTTTCATACCCATGAGTATATGGGCAATGGAATGGAATATAAAAGTAGAATGAAAAGGGATAATAAAAAGTTGAGGGGCATGAAGTTGGGGTGGGAATGGGAAAATAGGAGGTAGATTTTAGAGGAGTTGGGAGAAAGGAAGGGGCATAAATATGAACAAAATACATTGTATATGTGTATGACATTCTCAAATAATTACTAAGAATATTTTGTTAAAAAGTTAGAAAACTCTATAGTCTTTGATATTTTAATTCTAGAAATATTTTCTACATTTAGAGATCTTTTTGAATAGAGAATTTTTTTACCATCTTATTTATTTTAGCAAATAAACCAAGTATTATTAATGAAACAAACAAACAAAAAAAAACTAACCAAGAAACCAACTTCAGTGTAAATAGACTTGGAAAGAGATTTTTTTTCTAAGATTTGAAAAACAAAATAAAGACTGGATTTTTTCCTGGGGACAATCTGAGGCAGAGATTCAGTCAACAGCCAAGAAGAAAATTCTCACTCTCTTTTCTGTCCTTAGAGGGTACAGGCCAGAGATGCCAGCAGATCTGACATTCAGAGCCTTGCCTGTCCCATGGGTTCCTGTACTCACAGTTTCCGAAGCACAGACAACTACGGAGGCTTTTCCTGGTTTCCATATAAGGCCCTTACATCTCCAATTATAGATACATTTGAGCACTTGAAGCCTGAATATGTCACAATTAGCTAGTTCTTAGCAGTAGTCACTTACACTTGAAAATAAAGAACTGTGCTTTTCTTGTGGAAGGTCTTGATCAGATCCTCATGGTTTGGGATGGCTGACTTTCAGATACTTTACATGGGAGACACCAGAGCTGAGTGAAAAGTTAGGCATCTCCCAAAACTTTGATGTTGCAGAAATGTAGGGATATGAAAGGTATCCTGTACTATTTGGCATCACCACATGACTTTCATGAGTCAAGTTTATTAGTTGTGCTTATAGTATTTTCAAGTTTGGGGGACATGGATTTGATGGTTTGTACAAATTATTTTTAATATTAATATATTCTTTGTGGCATTAACTTGCATTTAACTTCCCTTCCCTTTTGAGATCTATCTATCTATCTATCTATCTATCTATCTATCTATCTATCTATCTATCTATCTATCTATGTCAACTTGACACAGCTACAGTTAGAAGAAGGAACCTCACTTGAAAAGATGCCTCCATCAGATTTCCCTTAGGCATGTCTGACTGTTATTTTCTTGATTAACAATTAGTGCACAAGGACCCAGCCTATTAGTGGTAGTACCATCCCTGAGCAGGCGGTTTGGGGTTGTATAAGAAATTAGGCTGAGTAAGCCACGGAGAGCAAGCAGTGAGCAGCATTCCTTCATGGCATCTGCTGCAGTCCTTGCCTCTAGTTTCCTGCCTTGCATTCCTGCCTTGGCTTCCTTCTATGGACTGTGACTCAGGATATGAAAACCAAATACACTCTCTCCTCCCCAGGTTGCTTTTGGTCATGTTCTTTTATAACAGCAATAGAAGCCCTAACTAAGATACTTTCTCTTCCTTCTCCATGTCCCTTTCCTCTGTGCTGAGATATAACCCAGGATCTCAACTTATATTCTCAATTACACATTAATGACACATTATTTTGAATTATTTTTCTGGTTATTATGAGACACAAATAAGTACACACCTGAGTTTTGAATGGTCCCAAAATTGGGCATAGGAAAGAGTCACTTTATAGGCAGAATGGTAAGTACAAACTGTTCCTGCAGACAATTATACATACATTTGCTTACACATGCAAACATACACAAGTCATTATTGATCAAGCTCATAAAGGTTCATTTCTAAACTGTATGGCTACACTGAACAGTAATAATTATAACACAATCGTCTTTCTGAGCAACAGCTATGTATAGAATGCCCCTGGGCAATAGTCTTCAGGGGGTAGACAGCCATGTTGTTCAGTGATGTATTTTAACACCGACCTTCTTAATGGCACTTCTCTATTTATGATGCATGGCATATAGGAAACCCCAGTCTCCACATCGGCTACTGACATGCAACAACCCACTGGACCATCAAAAGTATGCATGGTCATTGTTTTTACTTCTCTTTTTCAGAATGAGAAAAGAGAGGCCAAGAGAGTCAGAGACCCCTGCTCACTGTAATGACTGTGCTCACAATAATGCTTTGTTGTTCCACAGAAGAACAAGGATGAAAACCCAGGTCTCCGGAATTCCTGCATCAGAAATCTTTATTAGGTATCCTATTGTCTCTGTGAACATCAGCTCTTGTGTGTACTGAAGATCAAATGTGGATTAATCTCTACCAACAAGGTACAGTTATTGCCAAATTAATTACTGCGGGTCATATTTACACAACACAGCATATCAACTGGTATGATTTGTTTGAATGAAGATTTCCTCCACATTTTTTTTTTTTTAGGCCAGCCATTGCTGCCCCTCTAACAGGGATGAGTTGGAATTTCATATCTGAGTGAACTGCCCTTGTGTTTCTTAGCGAAGATAGAGCCTCAGTCAACATTTTTACAGAAAGGACACTTCTGTGGGTGTCTCTCTCTGTGTTACTTAAGCTAATAAATGAGAATTCATTAAAAGCAAATTACAAGAAAAACTCATTCGTGAAGGTGGTCAAAGCAACTTTGTTCATGGTGTTGCTGCTACCCAACTTTGGTCATTGTCTTGACTGTCTGTGTCCTCAGTGATTTACAAATCCAGAGTGAAGTGGGGAAAACATAAAATTTATTTTTCCACAATTTGAGGCATGAGCTTCCCTAGCATTTCAGAGCCCTCCATTTTTGTGATGGGCTTTGATTCAATCCAGCCTGAATGAGAGACATTTCATCACCCCAGAATGCATTTCTTTATTTGCCTTGGATCTATGATTCTGTCAGTATTGAGAGAAAAGAAAAATCAATGCTGCACTATAAACCCCGGGCCGCCTCTGGCCAACGTGGTCAGCATGGTGTGAGCAAAGGAAATGGCAGGGGAAAAAAATTGACCGCTCAGCAAGAGTGTGGCCAGTAACGGACACGGCTCAGGGCTAATAACAGCTTGCAATTACACATGGAAAAGCCAGAGCGTGTAGGGCACTCGGTGCGAGGGGGATGTAATACAATTTATTGAACCGCCAGTTAGAGTTCTGTAGCTTCTCAATAAAAAAAGAGTGTTGGACCTGCACTCCTTAAAATATGGACTTGCGTGGTGCCGGCAGGTGAAGGGGATTTTGGGAAACTGGAAATCAGAAGACCATGTCTTGAAATCAGTTGTCTACCAATCAGACTCACTGTACATGCAGAGTTTTGGCTACTGCCTCTCTGTCAGTCTCCATAGCATCCCAGTCTAAGATCAATGCCTAACTGTATGGAGAAGCAGGATAATGATAGTGAGTGGAGCAAGCAGATACTGGACATAGATGTTCTGAAGTGAAATGTCCAGGGTAATGGCTTTGCTGTAGCATGACAAGCAGCTCCCTTGCTAATCAACCTTTCCTTGTTCCTCTAAAGGGCTCCTTTCCCACTGGCGTTGCAGAGAAACAAGGTAAAGAGTGGCCAGTGTGTTCTGACTAGCCATTGGGGTCCCCGAGGAAATAAAAGGTAAGTGGGTTTGAGTACCAGCCTGCTGAGTCCAGACTTCCTGGCTCAGGTGGGGTTCATTGTATGTGGACATTCAATTCCTCAGTAGGAGCCATTCATGGACAGTTGTAAAAACAAAACAAAACAAAACAAAAAAACCAAAAAAAGAACTCCCAGGGGCTTGGCAGCAGCTGCTTTTCTTTCTTTCTTTCTTTCTTTCTTTCTTTCTTTCTTTCTTTCTTTCTTTCTTTCTTTCTTTCTTTCTTTCTTTCTTCCTTCCTTCCTTCCTTCCT
>NC_034599.1:69431365-69455467 GCF_900095145.1 Mus pahari | reverse complement strand
CTCCTCCTCCTCCTTCTTCTTTGTCTTCACTTCTCTTTGTTTCTTTTTTCTTTAAAGTTAGGCTTTTACTAGTCCTCCAAACTCAAAACATTGACTGAAATTCAACTATAAATATAAAATTACATAGTGTTTGTAGTAGAGAATTCCATACACTGAAGCTTTTTTGTACACAGAACCAGTGACTATGTATTTATCATCAATTCGGATGTCACAGCTAAGCACTGAAAATGATTCCTTGGACTGGATCATACTGGCTTGGTGGCAAGCATGGCAGATGTTGAGGAAGTGGCCTTGTCCAGTATTCACAAACAACTGGTCACAATAAGCAAACTTTAGGGACAGTACACAGCTTCCATGGAGACGCAGCAGGTACTTAATGTGTTTGACCATGCATGTTGTTTCCACGATGCTGCACTCCAGGCCTACAGAGTGCTACGTCCCATAAGTGGGAGCTACTTATAGGGTTCCTCACTTCCTTGTTCTCTGATCTCATAAGGTGTCCCCTGGGAGCTGAATTCTTCTTTCTGGGGCAAAGCAGGTTTGGGGATTCTTAGAAAAGCTCTGCTGCTACTGGGCACCTGCTGATACAGGATTGTCCTGGATCATAGGTTTTCTTTTTGTTTCTTTAAAAATGTTTTATTCTATTTTATTTATTTTCGAAGAGTTCTCCAAGTATTATTTGCTTATAAAAATCAATGTAATGTGTTATATTGGCAGAAATACATATACATACATACATACACACAGAAATTCCATAAAAACAGAAAATCAGAAACAATAGTTTATGCAATGTATTTGCATAAACAGTGTATATACAAAAGATTTTAAGGTTAAAAAATGTTTATTCAAAGAAATATGAGACAAAAATTCTCCAAAAATATCATTGAGTTGGTTTGATATTGTCCATCTACTGCTGGTTGTATTGTATATTTAAATTAGCACACAAAGTAACAGGTTTCTCCTTACACTTTCACTTTTAAAGTTGTAAAATTACATTTTATTTGTTTGCTTGCTTTTGTTTGTGTGCCTGTCACAGCATGCCTGAGAGAGGTCAGAGGACACATACTAAGTTGGTTTTCTCTTCTTACTGTTGTGTGTCCTGGGGACTAACTCTGTGTGTGACCTGGGGATTGAACTCAGGTTTCCAATCTTGGCAGTGAACACCTTTCCTTGCTGAGCCATCTCGCTGGCCCCTGAAGGCATTTTCACACAGACCTAGTTGATCTTTGCTGCCTTCACCTCCTCCTCTCCTTGCATCTGCCTCATGTTCTTCCTCTTTCTTTCTTCCCCTTATAATTTCATATCACATGCGTTCTGTTACTGCCACAACATCCATCCTAGAAGGCTCTTTTCCCTCTTCTCCTGGGTCCCTTTCTAGTTTCCCGACTTTTACAGCCACACACATGCACATATATAAACATTAGAAGCCAGGATCTGCACGTGGGAGAGGATGTGTGGTGCTTGTCATTCTGAGTCTGGTTGACCTCACTTAAGACAATCTTTTCCTGTTCCATCCTTTCCCTGAGAAGTTTGTAATTTCATTTTCTTTAATGGCTGAATAAAATTTCACTGCATATAAGTACCATGAAGCACTGTTGCTTATTACCCATTTATCTGTTGGTGGTCTTCTGCCATGTTGTTTTCTATAAGTAGAGATCTTTATGAATCAGGTGGAGTTTGTGGGGATTTTATTTAAATATTGCCCTTGTAATTCTAGGCAAAACTCTGGAGGCTCTCAGCCCTTCTGTTACAAGTCTGCAAGACAGTGTCGGCAAAGAAGATCCTCTGAGCATGGGTGGAAGCTAGGGGTGAGTGGGGGGGGTGAGAAAAGCTGTTTAGTTGGTAATGAAGAGAATACCCTTTAAACCTTCTTGCTCTAGGGACCTAGAATTTAAATCGCTGCTGAGTTCAGAGGGAAATAGAGCTCCAGTGATTACGCAGGGGCAGTTGGTCCTGAGACCGTGGGGGCGTGAATCACTTAGTTGGTGCATTTGCTAAACTCACAGTATGGGCTTGGACACAGGGCAGAAAGTCAGCTCTGGGTTGAGGGTAGGCACCAGGGAGTTGGCAAAGAGCCATCTTTGAACTCCACATTTGCTCTGGGTGATTAAAGGCAGAATGAAATTAATGAAACAAAAGCTAGGTGACCTGTGAGCTCTCTGTCCCCCTTGCAGCAAAGTCAAATAGGGTAGGAAGAGGAGATAGAGAGAGGGGAAAGGGGAGGGAAGTTGGGCTGACAGCCCAGTCCATCAGATCCCCCCTCCTCTCTCTCCTCACTGTCCTCCAAAGAAGCTAGAGACCCCCCCCTTTTTCTGCATTCTGTCCAGTGCAATCAGTCTTACCCAAACACACACAGTCTTCTCTTCCAATTTGATTTTTGCCTCTTGGGATGTGTGAGCATGCATGTACACAACACACACACACACACACACATACATACACACACACAGACACACACACACAAACACAGACACACACACACACACACACACACACACACACACACACACACACACACTCATGTGCATGAACCCTCACACACAGCTGCAGACCTGGAGGTGTTAGCCACTCTGCAGCTGCCGTCCTTCTCACATTAATCTATAGGATCAATGGACATTTCATTAGAGTAATCAAGTGCGGATGCCTCCTGCATTTATATTCTGTCCCCCCACCCCGCCACTCTCACAGGCTAATTGGTCTTACAGCCAAGAGTACATGGATATTCCTCCCTATAGATGAGTGTCAAGAATGGTTTTTTACTGCTGGTTGAAACACCTATCAATACAGCGTGTGTATAAAAGCCTTTGCCCATCAAAGCCACAGGACTGTTGATAATAATACATTATTTGCACTTGGTTCTGATGTGCCTTGCTTCCTCTCTTACACCTTAACACACATCCATGCACCATTTATGTTTCCCTCATCTGAAGAATCAACCAGTCCTGGGTTGCCTTTGTTTTAATGTTTAGCCCTAGAAATACTGCCCGATCCCCTCCCTGCCGTCTCCCCCGGCCCCCGTATATGTTGTCTATTCTGAGACAGCTTCTGTAAGGAGCCAGAGAGGCATGATGTTTGCTGGTGGGTGGGGGTAAGGCACATCTTTCAATTCTGTTTATTCCTATCTCACCATTAAATGCACTTTTTCTTCGGAGGACCACATTTCTGGTGAAGGATACACACAGCATCTTTGTTCTGAGCAGACTTTCCGTGACTGTGGTTTGATAAAAGCAAACAAAGGGGCTCCTGCTTCTCTCTTCTGCAAACGTGTGGCCAGGCATAGCGATGGCCAGTGGCTCACAGGACAAGAAAGGTCATACATGAGTGAGTCTCAGCTTTAAAATATGTGTAGGACTGAGCTCAGTAGTATATGACTCCTGCCCTCCGCCATCTTTACTGAGTCCCTAACCACATCTGACCAAGGTGTGGCCAAGAACGTTTTGGAAACAGTAAAGGAGGGGACATGAAAAAATGTCAGCCTTTGGGGGTGGCTTAGGTTAGGAAGTGGCTCTCTTTTCTGTTAGCTAGCTGTGCAGTTGAGATGGGTACCCAGATAATGGTGATGAGCTGTTTACCCTAAGAGTGAAGTGAAGGCAGGTGTGGGGGTTATTAGGGTTTATTAGTGGAGGAAGAGAGCCAGAGCTGGTTCCAGTAATCACCTTTTTGGCTGTTCTCTGAACCTTGGGTTTGGCACCCAGTTCATTTAGCATCTTCTCAAAGTCAGATGTGCTCTTTGGATCTGTTGCTGGCCCACTTGTACAGTCCCCTCCCCCTCCAGTTTCTGGGAAGGCTGATGGCTTCCTATTGCCAGCACCTGCGACCCTCTGTCTGAGGCCATCTGTGGCTGGAGGAGTGTGCTTTGCTGCTGTACAGGCAAGCCAGCAGTATTGAGGAGATAATGCTCTGCTTATCTAGGTCCCACCATCTCCTAGAAACCCCCCTGTTGGTGGGGGCCTCAGTTTTCCTCAGTAGTCCTGATTACTAAAACATTTTGAATGGTATTCTTTCCCCTCTCTGTCTTCCTCACTCCCCACCACTGTTTTGTGACAGCATCTCCCAAACATGAGCCACCTGCATTTTGGTCTTTGTCTCAGGAGGCTTCCAGAAAACCTTTATAGGAAATAGTTAAAAATGCATTCATTCATTCATTCATTCATGCATGCATTCATTCTTCTAGGTTGATGACTCACTGTACCAGAAGTTGTGCATGATGTCGAAGTGGGAGAGTTTTACCTTACCTCTCCTACATCTGTCTGTAACTGGCAGAGCTCTGGTCTGTGGGTGTGCATGGGTATGTGTATGAATGTGTGTGAGTGTCCATAAACAGATGCATGTGTATGGGTGTGCACGCTGTGTGTGCATGTGTGTGAATGTGTGTACATGAGTGTGTGTGTGTATATATATATATATATATATATATGTATCTGAGTATGTGTATGAATATGTGTATGCATGTGTTTGTGTGTGTGTGTGTGTGTGTGTGTGTGCGCGCGCGTGATTGTATGTCTGTGATATACATGTGTGCCTGTATGGGCATGTATGTGTGAGTTATAAATGTGTATTCATTTTGTGCATGTGTGCACATGTGTGTGAGTGCATGTGTGTGTCTTCTGTGCGTGTGTGTGTGTGTGCGCACGCATATATGCATGCATATATGCTTTCTAGTTTGTGCACTTTTGGGTCAGTCTTAGTGATACCCTAAACTCAAGTGGACTTATAGGCAACTGTGAACTATCTGATGTGAGGGCTTGGAACCAAACTCAGGTCCTCTAGAAGAGCAACACATGCTCTTAAGCATCAAGCCATCATCTTTCCAGTCCCATTTGTGTAACCTCTTAACAATATATTTGGCTTACGTGGATGCCAGTTTTCACATTTCAAAAACAAAAGATAAGGGGGTTAAATAACTGATTTGTGAAGCTTCATTAGCATAGACATGTGCAGCCATGCAGTGTCCATGGCCATCTCTAACATGCGTGTTTCATTAGCATAGATATGTACAGCCATGCAGCATCTCTAACACACATGGTTTTGACCTTTTGTATAGAAATTCCAGCCTGTGGTGCTAGCTGAATCCAGATAATTTATTTCACTGTAGAATCCATTATGTTCAAAGAAGAAGACACAATCCAGTAACATTTGATTTGTACACTGGATATTCAAAGGCTTGACGCTGGTGTTACCAACTGTTTCTTTCTGCTTCGGGTGATGAACTGAGAGTTCATATAAGTGGCATCCATCACTGGGAACCTCTCATGCCTGGAAAAATGGAGATAAATCTGGGCTAAAGTCCCAGCCATGATTTTAAAAAGCCCCTGTCCCTATCGAAGGTGATGGTGGAGTGAGATGGATTGATGTCCTGGAAAGTGATGAGGGACATGGGGACCGATTCACACATTAGAGTTGGTGCCCTCCACTCTGACCCGAAGGGCGCCGGCTCACAGTGTGAGGGGCTTGGTCTCTGCATCCATCAGCTCATCTGATTTTCCTTTGAAACTGACAAGGTGACGTGGGCAACTGTCCACACGGCTCAGGACAGGGAGCATCAAGCCATTCCACATGGGCCATCAGACAGCACCTAGAGGTAATGGCCTTTTGTCAATAGTGTCCTGGCTTGGATTCAAATCAGTGACTTAGGGGTGAAAGGCTCCGGATTCTATTATGAAGTGCCCTGAGCTGTCTAGGGGCTGGAAACCATCCCTCACCACACTTAATGGTGGAATTTAAGGAGCCATTCTTGCTCTTCCTGCCTCTCTCTTCCTTCTGTTCTTTTGCTTTTTAAAACTTAAATCCAAGTTTGAATCAAATGGACCACTAGACATGGTAGAAAAGATCTGTTAATATGTTTTCAATTATTATTGAATATTGAATTATATATTGAAGGTTAAAACATAACATACATCTCTATTACTTTCCGCCCCTTCTCCCTTTCTCCCTCCCTCCCTCTCTTCCTCCTTCATCCTTTTTTCTATATATTGTCAATATAATCTCTCTATGCCTCCCTCCCTCCTTCCCTCCCTTCTTCCTTCCCTCCCTCCTTCCCTCCGTTCTTCCTTCCCTCCCTCCTTCCCTCCCTCCCTCCTTCCCTCCCTCTCTTCCTCCCTCCCCTTTTTCCTCTTTTTTAGTACTACTTTCTTTCTGAGCTAAATATTAGTATACATCATTTGAATAAAATTGTTCTCTTAAGGTTGAACTCATGAATCCAGGCAGACAAGCCTGTTTTTAGGGGTGCACTATGGTCTCAAGAATAAGACATGCCTGTGGCCAAGAACAAAGAGATAACTCTTCTAGAATGAGACCCAAAGGTGCTCAGGCTGTGCAGGTGGGAGAGCCAGATAGAACCTGCAGCTGGGACTCCCATGGGGCTGAAGGTGAAGGGCCCACTCCTGCCCGTGTTTGCTCTCACCATTAGCTGTAATGAAACCCGTGCCTTGCAACCAAAATGCTTGCTAAAGGTCACAGGATCCATTTTTCTTGCTAGCAGCTAGCCTTTTTCTTCTCCCCTGCCCGTTTGAATCTTAACCTTGTAACTAACGACATGATCTTAGAAATAAATGAACAATTCAGCCAGGACTGCTTGCAAATTAAGACAAAATAACTAGAAAAGCCACCATTCTCCCTTAAAGACTGGAAACTAGGTTGGTGATAATGTCGTAAGCTCCACATTAGGGTTTTGTAACTCTTTGTTCTTAAACTGTACAATCCCATTAAACTGAGGGTTTCAAAGCCTTTCTGAGAAAAACTCTGCTGCTTTCTGCATGGTTCCTCTTCATGGTAATTGTATGGTAACGAGCATCTTCTTTTCAGGTAAATTTGGAGGAGGCGAGGGGCAAAAGCTGCCCTCCCTGTCCTCTTACCCTTATTTCTTTGAGACCATATTTTCACAGGGCTCCTGGATCAAATGCTGCAGATAATTTCTAGCCTTTTGCATGACTACAGATAGAAAGCTGTAGCCATAGGCAATGGTGCTGGGACCCCAGCACAGGTCAGGGGGAGCGGTGACCTCTATTAGGGCTGGCTGGTCGGCATTGCCGGAAAAGCTGGCATGACCTGACATTCGTCCATGACCAAGGTCTGAGATATGTGCTGAGTTTTATCTCTTTAGCATTGATTCCTGTTAAAAGATAACTAAACCTGAGAGAAATGTCATATTTTAGTGTCAATGAATGATATAAAAAGATAGATTTGTAGGAGCAAAGGTAGATGGAATGAGAACGGGGAAGAATTAGACAAGTAATGAAGGTGACTGTCTGGGTAGACCACGGAGCAGACAAAGGCTCTGTGACCTCCTTGTGTAAAACTACTTTTTGTTTTTGCGCCTCCAAACTTGAAAATACCAGACTCCTTAGACTGAAATCTCAAGGTCGTACAGATCCCAGACTACGACATAGTTACTTCTGGAACATTCCTCTGGGTTCCTCTTCTCATTGATTTGGCTCTTAGTTAATGATGTCACTTACATGTGAAATGCTTGGCTAACACAGCCTTTTCTGCCAATGAATAAAGAAAGACATGGCCTCAAAGAGTTGAAGACTGAACAGAGGCCCCCATGACAGGGAGATTGCTGTTTTGCCACAGGCTAGTGAGAAGGCATTAGTGGTTAGAAGCCTTCTGTAGATGAATCCTGTCTAGGCGATCTGTGTAAGGAAGTCTTACAGAAGGTTGCAACGATCTGGCTTCCTGCCACCTCTGTTTACATAGCATGTATATTCACAAAGCACTCAGGCACACCATCTCACTTCCATCACACGGCTTGCCCATAGAACATCTGGAGAGATTTTTAGAAACAGGGAAGTGTGGTCCTCTCTTGCTTGCTTGCTTTGTTTCCTCATAAAGGGACCGGATCTATGTGTCCGGAGCCAAATGGATGTAATTAGGTGAAGAATCGTTTTCTCTGTGTCTGAGCAAATATGTTTTGCAGTATACCAATTTCTCAAGGGCAGTGGGCTGGGACGGCCAGTCATTGCTGGGGGATGGCTGCTGACCTTCAGGCCAGGCCGACTTTAATTTGCACAACACCGCTGATCCCAGGAGGCTCTTCAGGCCAGGCCACACAATCAACACAAACTAGCAGCCTTCTATGGCCCAGCTGCCCTCGCCCACCACCCCGAAGGACGTGGTCATGTAGCTAACTAGACATTGCTGCTGCCCAGATTTTAGAAGGGTGAATTGGGAAATTAAACTGAGTCTAGGCTGATAAGCAGAACCAAGAAGCCTTGGTGTCCCTCCAAATGCATTATTTAGCAGGAGTTGAGAGGCAGCATCAACCTTTTGTTCTGATGACACACCCTGAGCCCTCCTTTCAAAACAAGATGCTGAAAGGGAACTTGGAAAATAGATCCAAATTATGCAAATTGTCTGAGAAGGAAGTGGTGACTCAAAGCCTTAGTTTGCCCAGGGATTGCAGACTGTTGATTCTGCTTGTCTCCTATCTTCTCTAGACTGAAACTGAACCATGGAAGGTCCCCTAGCAGTCACCACAGCTGTCTTAAGGAGTGGGTGGGGTTGCCACTAGATCTTTATAGTTGATTGCTGCACGATGGATCAAAAGGAAGAAGGAGGAAGAGGGGGAGGGGGTGTGGGAGAAGAAGAGACAAAAAACCTGATCGACTAGATGGGGTGAGTATGCGCCCCTGGGTTTCTTGGAGTGTGAAAAAGAGTAAGCATTCTGGGACTGGGATCTTGTTTTTAACTAGGGAAAATTAAAGGGAGATAGCATGTGATGCCAGCTGTAGCTTGGGGGCCCATTTAAGCCACAAAGTGCTTAGGTAACTTAAATGTCAGAGTCAAAAAACTCTTGACTGTGGTCCAGGGAGATGGTTCCGTGGAGACAGCGCTCGACGTGTAAGCGGGAGGACATGAATTTTGTTTCCCAGAAATCATACTAAAAAGGCAGAACAAGGTGGAGTGTATTTATAACCTCGGTGCTGGGGAGGCAGAAATGAGAGTGTCCCTGGGGCTGCTGTCCAGCCTGCCTAGCCTGAGCAAGTCTCAAGGTGGACGGCTTCTGAGGAACATGTTAGGTTGATCCCTGGCTTCTACTATCATGTGCACATGCAGAGCGTGAACACACATACATACACACACACACACACACACACACACACACACACACACACGATCATAAATTGTTAGGTGAAAATTTGAGAAAAAGACTTCTCTTCTATGTCCATCACATGTGGTGAATAGCAAACATATTAATAAAAGGGTAAGTGTATGATTTTGGAATGAAGTGGGTGTCAAGTTTGATTTGGAGTAGCATTGTTTACCCTACTCTCCCCCAAAACAACGAGAAAAGCCCCGCCCAGTCTGCTTATGGATCTGTCTTAGCTTCAGGCATCAAGACTTTGAGGCCCCCCCCTTTCCTTTTTAATAATGGCAGTCCTAGATAACTGGGCACTGGTTCTTGCCTGACAGTCTTTTGTAGGTATTAATTCCCTTGGCTTTCATGACAACCTCGTGAGAGAAGAGAGTTGCTGAGCCCATTACACAGATGAGGAAAAGGAAGGGCAGGAGAGCCAGAGAATTTGCAGTATTTCTCAGTGGTGGGTCAAGGATTCTGATCTGAGGAGTCCATCTCCGGGATGTGTTCTGATGGTGCTTGTGTTATAAATAGTAGGTGCTCACTTAGTATTGCCTCAAGAAAGAGGCAGACAGCAAAGCTAAGTTTAAGCCTTTAGTTTGTTCTATTAGAATATGCTCTGAACACTTGTTTCCAGTCCAGATTCCTGAGGTGGCCGGAGCAACAGCAGCTAGTTGCCTTCCTCCTCCTCCTTCTCCTCCTCCTCCTCTTCCTCCTCCTCCTCTTCCTCCTCTTTCTCCTGTTCCTCCTGTTCCTCCTCCTCCTCCTCCTGTCCCTTCTGTTCCTCCTCCTGTCCCTCCCGTCCCTCCTGTTCCTCCTGTTCCTTCTTCTCCTCTTCCACACCAGGACTTGAGTACATAATACTCTCTGGGTAACTCTTACCCCTTTTCAGTTCTAGTGAACCCAGTCAACTATCCATTCCTTGTTACTCAGTTTAAATGACAAATCCTTAACTTTCCAGTCAAGTTGGGTCAGCCTGAACCCTGTAACATGTTTTGTTTCTCCTAGTCTCAGTCACAGTGACTAGGTCCTTTCCTAGTGGACCAGAAGCCTCAGAAGACAGGCACCAAGCCTGTGTCATCTCCAGTACCTGGCACATAGGGAAGCACCCAGCAAGTCCTTGCTGACTTTGTACATGGCTGACCGCAGAGGCAGCATCCAAAAGATGTTTTCTTGCTGATATGGGAATCAGGCATCAAGCTGTGCCCCTTCTCATTTTCAGAGCTCGCCTGGGGCATGTGGCAGGGTTGACTTGATGAGCCATCAAAAAGTGGCTTCTTTTAATACCATTTTGCATTGTAGATTTCTATGTCAGCAGAAACCCAAGGTAGAAAGCAAACGGTGCAGTCAAACTTGCGATTTGGTACAGCATAGGAGACTAAAAAAACTGCTCAGTTTTCCCTTTTTCTTGCTTTTCTTACTTTTGACTTCATTTCCTCTGACATTTGATGCATCTCATAAAATATAGAGAAAAAAAAAGTTCAATTAGAAGCCAGTCAAACATGACTTCAGTAGAAAATAAAGAGGAAGAGAGAGCAGGAACAACTGATCTTAGAATTTTATAGCATTTTATACCCGTTCCCTCAGCTGACAAGGGGCTTCCTAGCAGGCCAAAGGATATCTTTTGTTAGATGACATTGAGGTCTGGCCCAATGTTTCCAGGTTCTTGGCCACTTATTAAAAGAAAGAAAAGAAAAGTAAAGAAAAGGAAAGTAAAGAAAAGGAAAGGAAAGGAAAGAAAAGGAAAGGAAAGGAAAGAAAAACAATATGGCAGTTCTATTTTTAATTTTTTTGAGGAACTTCCATGCTGATTTCCGTAGTTGCTACCCCCAGTTCACAGATCCAACATTATTGTATATTTGCAATATGACGAACCAAGCAAGATCCTCAAATAGTTATCACTTACACATTACTGAAAAAGAACCTGGAAATCAAGAATTAGGTGATTGATCTGAGCTTCAGCACTCGGCCAGATTCAGTGACTGCCAAGTTTATGGGTGGCTATACTAACCATTGGGTTGCGTGCTCCATCTGAAGAGAATAAAGTCAACCATCATATTTTGGGAAAATAATATTCCTAGAATCTATGTACATTGCCCATAAAGGTGTCTTCCATGAGGAGAGGGATGTCTCTAGTATTTTGATTAAGAGAAATTGAGGGAGAGTTCAGGTGAGGAGTCTCCTCTTCATCTTCAAGGCACTTTTTGTCATTTCTCCAGTCTAAAACTGAAGACAGGATGTTGGGAGGAAGAGGGTGAAGACTCAGAGGCAGTTAAACACTTTCTGTGTGCTTTGCAACTAGGCAATGGGACACACTCAAAAGTCCACTGTGCTATGAGACACAAATTCAGCCACATCCAAGACTCAGGTCATTGTTGGACCTCAGCTTCATTCCTACTTCAAGGGTCAGCTCAATAACATCTTAATCTCTCAAAGTATGAATCAGTGGTGGTCTCTCTAAAATTTCCTTTGCCACATAGGTGCGTAAATAAACCCACCACACATTGCTTCTCATCTCCCTTAACCACTGTGCCAGGGGATAGCTGGATGCCACGGGTGCGGTTGTCATGGAAACCGGTAGCTGTTCCTGCAAAGGTTTCTAGGTCAATAGGAAGTTTCTGTGAAAGCTCATGCAGTTTTGCCGTGGATGTGACTCATTCACGCCCTGGCTTCTCTCTGTCCCTCAGACAAGTGTTTCAAGTTTGTTCCCTTGAGTACAACTTTCCCAAGAAAAAGAAATGGCACACACCCTCCACTGCTGCAGCAAACAAATGCATGTTTAAAATGTACTGGGGATAGAGGAGACACGTCTAAAGCTAGCCTTATGGCTGGCAGATAAAAACACTTTTAAGGAAGATTCTAGAAAGAGCAACAGAAAAGACACGCTTCATTTTCGTCCTATTTCATAGACCCATCTTTACCTTCAAAAAGGTATTTGTGAATGGAAAAGATGGACGTACTTGTAACCTGGGACCTTCTAAGAGGCTCTTCAGGGGCCTGGTTAGGAGCAAATGGATCCTGTCCCTTTCATCTGCCCTGATTCCTCTTGTTCTGCAGTGAGTGTGAGGGCTGTGGGTGCGCTAATAGCAGCAGGGCACCATTCTTGAAGGTACAAGAACCAGGCCTGCATCTTAATGCAAATACACTCAGGGCAGGAGCCGCATCTAAAAAGCATCCTTGAATGATAAAAACCTTTCATAGAAGGTTTCTGGAGAAAACACACAATCGAGGAGGGAACATATTACTTGTTTTCTTTTAAAAATCCTCTTAAGAACCTGTGATCA
Organism: Mus pahari; assembly: GCF_900095145.1. Taxonomy (NCBI): domain Eukaryota; kingdom Metazoa; phylum Chordata; class Mammalia; order Rodentia; family Muridae; genus Mus; species Mus pahari. Next base: position 69,443,104 of record NC_034599.1, on the reverse strand, counting down.
ACATCCATTTCAGTTCTGAAGTGGCCAGAGCTTTCTGAAAGCCGACGGGATGAACAGTTAGTCCCCAATTCCTGGCTCGGTGCTGACTGCCATTTAATTTTTACATGATGGGGGGATAACACCGAGAGAGACAGAACTTGGGTCTGGGAGGTGATGAAGTGTGAAGTTTGTGGGCTCACTTTGTCTTCTGAGGCAGAGTGCTGGCATGGGCTTCTTTCCATCCCAATCATGGAGTATCTCACTGAGTAAATCTGTGTAAACAGGAATATGCACATGTCCAAAGCAGGCACACAACGGGCTGCTTTGCAGCCGATACTAGAGATATGATAGATACATTCTAAAACACCCCTCCTGGGTATTCTCCTCACCTTCATAGTATCGGGCTGCGAGTGGCTGGTGGGATAGGGGAGGTTGAGGGAAATGGGTTGGGCTCTTGATTCGAGGCAGCAGAAGTGTGATCCAGAGTGCTGATGTGGACTTGGAGTCCACCTCTTTTCTTTATGTATACTGACACCACACCACCATCATCTCCAGACTGTGAGGCAGCAATAGTCTCCTCAGTGGGAGAAAGTTTCTACTTTTCTTCTCAACCTCGTCGTCACTAAACCCAAAGAATCCTAAGATGCACAGATGCATTCTCATTGCATTTAAGAAGAAGCCCAGGAGCAGCATTACTTAGCATTCCAGTCCAGATTCCTGAGGTGGCCGGAGCAACAGCAGCTAGTTGCCTTCCTCCTCCTCCTTCTCCTCCTCCTCCTCTTCCTCCTCCTCCTCCTCCTCTTCTTCCTCCTCCTCCTTCCCTCCTCCTCCTCCTCCTCCTCCTCCTCCTCTTCCTCCTCCTCCTCCTCCTCCTCCTCCTCCTCCTCCTCCTTCTCCTCCTCCTCCTCTTCCTCCTCCTCCTCTTCCTCCTCTTTCTCCTGTTCCTCCTGTTCCTCCTCCTCCTCCTCCTGTCCCTTCTGTTCCTCCTCCTGTCCCTCCCGTCCCTCCTGTTCCTCCTGTTCCTTCTTCTCCTCTTCCACACCAGGACTTGAGTACATAATACTCTCTGGGTAACTCTTACCCCTTTTCAGTTCTAGTGAACCCAGTCAACTATCCATTCCTTGTTACTCAGTTTAAATGACAAATCCTTAACTTTCCAGTCAAGTTGGGTCAGCCTGAACCCTGTAACATGTTTTGTTTCTCCTAGTCTCAGTCACAGTGACTAGGTCCTTTCCTAGTGGACCAGAAGCCTCAGAAGACAGGCACCAAGCCTGTGTCATCTCCAGTACCTGGCACATAGGGAAGCACCCAGCAAGTCCTTGCTGACTTTGTACATGGCTGACCGCAGAGGCAGCATCCAAAAGATGTTTTCTTGCTGATATGGGAATCAGGCATCAAGCTGTGCCCCTTCTCATTTTCAGAGCTCGCCTGGGGCATGTGGCAGGGTTGACTTGATGAGCCATCAAAAAGTGGCTTCTTTTAATACCATTTTGCATTGTAGATTTCTATGTCAGCAGAAACCCAAGGTAGAAAGCAAACGGTGCAGTCAAACTTGCGATTTGGTACAGCATAGGAGAAAAACACGTCCACTCCATTTAATTTACTGAATTTGTCCCTTAAAAAAAATCCCCTGAATTCAGGCAATCCAGTTTGTGCAGCCCCAGTGCGACAGGGATCAATATCTGGCTTCTGAGAGATGAGACGGTACATACTGCAGATTCAGAACTAAAAATCCATACGGCCGGCTGTGATTCAGGACAGCGCTGTAGGGCTGCAGGCCACAGAGAGAAATCTCCCTACCCTGACCGGCAGGAATGAGTGATGGGAGAGAAGGCAGCTTTCCCATGCCTTATCTTGAAACTGGGAATCTGCAGTGAAGGAGTTAGCTACGAGGCAGGCTTTGTTAATCCTGGGATTACAATCACTATTTCCTTACATTCATCTTTAATAAAAACCTTTGGGATGTATACAGGTTTTTTGTTTGTTTGTTTGTTTGTTTGCTACTGTGAACACACAGAGTATACAAAATGTATTTAGGTTTTAGACTGTGGCTTTGATATTTTTTTTGTCAGATAGATTTCTTAAAAAAGGGTATCACTGAATAAAACAATATGAAAAAAGGTAAGGTTCTTTATGTGCATTAACAAAATGAAGCTCAATTTGTATTATGTAATTCTGTGGGCCATTTTTTTTTTGATATTTGGTTTCCCTGTTTGTTTACTCAAAATATGCTTGCCAACTAGGTTCTGAAATGCTTCTCTATAGGTTTTGTTCTTATTAATTCTCCTGTTATTCAATATTTTCCTTGGTTTACAAATGGGAGTTCTTTTTTTAAAAAGTATTCTTTGATAATTTCAGCTATGTATATAGTGCATTCTGAGCCCACTCTTCGATGTCCTCTCTTATCTCACTCCCACCCTTGTCACCCTTCTGCCTTATAAGACCTCCCCGCTCTTTTATGCCTTCCTGTTTTGTGTCCCACTTAATTTATTTGTGGCCATCTGAATGAGCATGAACCTGCCCACTGGCACTTGGGGAACTTACCAATGGCTAAACCTCTGAAGGCAATGGCTCTCCCTCTCTTGGTAGCCATCCACTCAATAGTACTCGGGAAGGATTGGGACCTCATTGATTCCCTCCCCTATCCAAGACTGGATATTGAGAGGCCCCATCCCAACTGCATCTGCTGTGAGTTCCTGATTACACTGACCATGTCATGTGAAGAAGACATCCCTTCACAGACTTCCTTCCCATCCTCTAGCTCTTACATTCTTCTGTCCGGTTTCCTGCGATGTTCCCTGAGCCTCAGAGGAGGAGGTACTGGGTTATTGTTTAGAGATGATCACTCTTCATTCATTCATACTCAGTATCCTGAGCACCACTGAGTCTCTATATCCAACCATTCACTGGAAAGGGAGCTTCTTTGATTAAGTCTGAGAGTAGAACTTGCCTTCAGATATATACATAATATTTAGGAGACAGTGTGACATATCTGTTTAGCAGAACAATAGTGGTAAATCCTTTTCTAGAGCCTATGACTTCCTCAACTATTGACTTTGATGATGCACGATACCAGGCATGAACTGCCTCCTGCAGGTCGGGCTTTGGGTCCAATCATAATACAGTTAGTGACTCTCATATAACTTATGCAGCTGATGCACTATGGACACATCTTGTCTGGTAGTCAATACTGTAGCATGCAAAGTCCACAGATGGTTAAGACCACCAGTGGCTTTTCTCTTCCGTGGCCTGCATAGAACCTTCTGGCACATTGAAAGCTGGTCACAGAAAGGATGTCACCAGCATAGGTCCCAGCTTGATTTCTCAGTGTCCTGCAAGCAAGGCATTGTGGTGTTTTCAGCAATAGGGTCAACCAAAAGCAGTATCAGGAGCTTGTGTTGTTTGGGAAGTGATGTCATGGGGATGTGCCTGACCAACAACTCATAAGGAATTTCCCTACGTTAACACTGGGATCTCTCATGGCTTCTAGGACTGGCATTCCACCCATAGAGGTTTTCTCTGGAGACTGCATCAGAAAAAGATGGCTGAAAGGAAAAGGAAGACTATGGAGATGGATTGGGAAGTAACTTTCCCTGAGAATTAAGCTAAATTTTTCCCTTCTTAGCATCAATATGAGAATGATAGCAGCTATTCAACAACAGGGCCAATGAAGATGCCTGATGAGGCCCGACAAGCCTTTGACCTCCAACTACTATGAACTGACCGAGAAAAATAGAAATCATAAAGGAAAGGGAATTAGCCATGGGGCAACAGTGGGGGTTGGACTTGTTCTATTTTGGAATTATAGGGAAGGGTGGATGCAAAGACAAATGGGGGTGGAGCAGGGATTTGCAAAGCAGCTCAAGTTCAACAAAATAGACTTGGGGTTGAGTGTGGATGGACTGTGGTACTGAGACTGAGGACAGAGAAATGATGGAGAGAAACCATGTGGGCAGTGTGAGGGGATCTTGCAAAGATCCCCTATCACCGAGCCTCGTGTCTGCTGGGAGTCTGCCCAGTGCCACCTACTGCTGAAGCTCTGACCTCAAAGCCAACAACAGCAGAATTGATTTCAGTGAAAATAGAACATGGAAATGGAGCTTGTGCATTAAATGCTACCAGATCTCTGGAAGGAAGCTGAAAAATTCATGTCACGGTGGTAATACCTCAAATTAGCAGATGTTAGGAAAGTGGAGTGTAACCTAAATTTGCCATTGTTTTTCCTTTGGGAACTAACAGTGGGAGGAAAAAAGATGCATTTTTGTTTAGTTTAGTTTTTGTTATTTCTGGATTGTGTTTCTTCCCTTCAACTTGACAATTTTTTTTTGTAGGAAAATAGCTGATGAGTGTAAAAGGCTCTCATTGTGGTGAGCACTGACATCCAGCACCTCAATATTTAATTGGTACAGTTCCTGTTAATGTTTTATTCATGCTCACCCTCAGACAGGGTATGAGGACATTGATAATTGCATAATTTTCTCTCTGTGTAAATTTGTACACCCTGGTTTGCTTCTGTCTCAGACAACACTTTCTCCTTTCTTCTCTCTTTCTTTCTTTCCCAGCTTTTTAGCTTGGGTTCATGTCTCCGAATTAAAGTTGAGGGTCCATTAGGTCTCATTCATCTGTGAGATGGTTTCTGTATCTTTCTACTGATTCCATTACAGAGGAGCCTTTTCAAGCTTAGCTGGTGCCCTGAATAGGAATTATATTATTCTTTCAATATAGAATGGGGATGGAGAGAAGTGCCCTCATTTGAACATCTTGGGGGAAATGCTTTATGTAGTAACACCTGCTATACCTAACACATGTCATTTTCTGATAAGAGAAATGAAAATCAAAATTCTTCATGGTGTTGATTCAGTGAAATACTTTTAGTAATCCCAAGTTGATTTGCTTTAAAATGATGCCTTCTGGGATATAGACATTTTGTGATCATAAATAGAATGTAGATATATCATTTTTGTTGTAAAATTGCCATATATTGTGGAAAAAAAGTGTTAAGAGATGATTATGATCCCATTATAGTCCTGAAAAGAATCCAGTCAGTCAATGTTTTTGTAAATATCTTCACCTTTGACTATCTTATTTACACAGACATCTATTTACTATTATTAAACAGTAAGCTATTTACTATCTTTCTTTAATCATAAAATCCACTGGCTGCTTCTTGGTTTAGATATTCCATTTCACCATACATTTGGCTAAAAGGTAGTTCTTCCCATGTTCTCTGTGATATGGAAGTTTCTGAAATTTGTTCATCTTTTCCTTAATCGTCTCCTTTCTGTCCCCTCAATGGGGGTGTTTCTCGTGCACCTCAGGTGGTCTTCTGCGTTTATCCTTTCCTAAGGGTGGGGTTAGAGAGCCTAAGTCTCACCCTACTCTCAGTTCGCTCTCTACTTGGGGCTTACACCTAAAGAAGCAATCCTCTTCCTTAGAATCCTCTTCCTGTCTGTCACCTTGCCTGCCACTCGCTGCCATGTCTCCTTGCTATGATGGACTCTTTTAGTTGTCTACCTTGGTGAGTTTCTTCATTCTCTTGATCTATATCAATATTCCAGCCCTCTTTGGAATTCCCTGTTGGGTTTTCTATCCAATCTCAAGCTTATCTCACAGCTATTGTCTTCTGCTCCAACCTGATGTCTCTGCCCAGGGACATCCTCATTTGTTTGGTCTCTTAAATTTCAATGCCGCTGCCAGCTCTGGGGTCACCATTCTCATACTTTGTCTATATCTAGTCAATCATCTTCCCTTTTCTTCCCTTTCTAGCCATTCTCTTCTGTTCCTCCCTTGCCCTGGCACCCAACACTTCTCCATGTGTGCTCAGCTGCTGTGTACGTGGATGGACTGCTGCTGTCATACCTCATCATTCATTTAGAAATAACCATTTCTCTCACTGCCATAGGACTCTTTCTCTCCTCACAAAGCCAGGTGGGAATCTGAATTTCATGTTCCCTGACTGTGGTATGTTTATAAAAAAAATTGTGGCGAGGACCCCCTCCCCCCCAAAATGAGGTTTTCAGATAACCTTTAGCTGATTCTAGTTTCAGATGCCTCTGATCATTGCAGATAATTTTTTCTGTCATGGGGTAGGAGGAAGAGGGAAATGGTTGCATTTGGGTGGTAGGAGTGGAGGCGAGGTAAATAGGAAGGAATCTATTTAGGGGATTTCTTCTTAGACAAGCAAGTGTGGAGTTTTGTATGTGACACGGTTGAGAACATTACTCTGCTCCATTTCACTGGGGTTCCCTGGACTCCTGATGGCTGGGGCTACGTAATGTGCTGACTAAAGCTTAGGAACTATTGCCTGGGGACCATAGGTCTTTTGGGAACCATATGGACTTAGACTATGATCTCTCAGCTGTGAAGCCTTCAGAGGCCTTTCCTGAGTGTGTTGCTTACCACAATATCACAGGACTCAGAGAGGACATTACAGTTAGGGCTTAGGTTCAGATGTTGGGACACAAAGACTTCGGGACATAGAGGTTCATGTTAATTAGAAACCTCTTTTCTCTTTTGTTCAAATGATCTGAAAGTACATTAACTATTCATATTTGATAAGCATCTCTATACCATTTAGGAATCCATACTCGTTCTTTATTGATACCTCATTATCTGTTCGAGTAGGACCTTTGAATCTTATGTCATGGCCCTATTGGGTAATCTGGAGAAATGTATGCACTTTATGTAAATGGTTTTCAAAGAATAAAAAAAAACTCCATAGGAAATGATAATAAAATGCAATGACCACAATCTTAAAAGACAAACTTGTGATTTTATATATTGTTAACGAGCACTGGTGTGTTCAATAAGTCTTTCAGATTTAGCATAGTTATGTGTATCAACTTTTTCATGATTTTATGTAGTTATAATATGACATGAATATATCAATGATTTGTTTTAGCAGCAGAGATGTATCTCAGTGGTAGACTTGTTGCCCGCAGACACAAGACCCTGGGATCTGTTAGAAGCACTGCTCCCCAAAAGTTATAAGAAAATATCCAATTTCTAATGACAATATTTATCATATATACTGTGATTATTTTTGTGGCCTGTTGTTTCCCATCACTTGTATAAAGAAAATTCTGAATTTCAACAATAGGTTATGGAAAATTACAACTCTTCCCACCCAAGTTTCTGAAATCTATGAATTCTACCAATGTGCTGTTTGAAGATTGGCCAACCCCTAGTTGGTGGCCTTGCCCTGAACAGCTGAAGCTGTCTTACTTCCATGTTTATATTGCCCTGAACAGCTGAAGCTGTCTTACTTCCATGTTTATATTCTAGCACTAGGAAGGGAAAGAGAGAAGTCAAGGGCAAGGGATTGAGTCGTGTTTGTGACTTCTTTCACTGACTTTGAACTTAGTCCTATGGCTGTACAGCTCTTCAAAAGAAAGTAGGCTGGGCCTCTGTGTGTGTGTGTGTGTGTGTGTGTGTGTGTGTGTGTATACTCATGGGTATAATCATGAGGCCCTGTGCTCAGCTAAAGCTGAGGTGTTTAATAATGAAGAAGAGGAAGGACTGACTAGAGAGATACTTACTCCCTACTACGTGAATACAGGATTCCCCAAAGTATGCTAGAAATCCAATTTCCTACTAACCATGCTCAGAAGAGATTGTACAATTTAGAAAGTCTTATTGGGAGGATTAATCATAGTGTGTTCAAGTGGCAGGCAAAGAGGCAGAACTCAATAAATATTCACTGAAGCTGACTGTCATATGACTGGGACTGTCAGAGAGGTCATAAACCCTGTGAGAGATGATAGTGAACTTCCTGTGATGTGAAGGGATTTATGCTTTAATTCCTTCACTCATTCCTTCATCCCTTCATTCATTCCACGTTTAATATGGATTGAATTTGGATTATTTGTCACCCACGTGTTGTTCTAGTTAGGGAAATAATAATAAGCAATGAGGAAGTCATTACTCTAGGCATCCTTTGTTTTACTTTGGGGAAATGAATTAAATAAATCTTACATCTAGGAGGTAAATGACATAAATAGAAAGGTTTCAACAGGAGTGCTATAAAAGGCAGAATTCTAAGGTGATATCTATGATTTCATGTCCACACTCTTGGACCATCACACCTTGCATCTTCTCCACTTTGTGACTGACATCTGCATATGTGCTGAGAAGGTATTCCATCATTAGCTTATACTATGTGCCATAGGAGAGGAGATGGAGAAGATGTGTTTAAGGTTCCTAAGTCAGTTGCTTCTGAGTTAGCCTGAAGGAAGGTTATCTCGGGTGACACTGATTTCTTCTGGTAAAGTCCCTTAGAGAGAACCCAGGGCCAACATGAAATTACTGAGAATTAATCAAGCTGCCTTCTATAAGGCAAATAGCTCCACTGTGGAAAGGACCAAAAGGAAAGGTCCTGAGAACAGTCCATACAAGCTGAAAACGTCCTCAGCTTCCCACTACCAAGGATACAGAGACCCAATCACACAGCCACTAGTAACAGGTGCCTCCCAAGCCACACCCAGCTTTGGAGGCAGATTCTTTCAACTCGAGCTTTCAGAGGAAGACATCCAATGTCCAGTTGGTTGTGCCCTTGTGTGTGCCCTTGAACAGAGAACTCAGCTAAGCTATATTTGAGCAGAAACTGGACTACTAAATGCACATCACTTTATTTTATTTCATAATTAAAATGTATTAATTAATCATTTTTATATAGGTATATATTATATTTGAGCATATTCCCATAGTCTTATTTTACGTTCTCCTTCTTAGTCACTTCCCCACCCCCTAGACAAATTTATGGTTAATTTCATTTAACACATAAACACTTATGTATATACATACATACATACATACATACATACATGATTTTATGTGATTATATGAAATCTTGAAACCATAATGGAAAAAAAAAACCTCAGATATTTATCTTCCTGGGGCTGGCTCAATTCACTTAAGATGACTGGCTCCAACCTCATCCATTTTCCTGAAAATGACACGACTTCACTGATCTTTATGACTGAAAAATAAAACCAACAACCTCAAATGCATGCTGTTTTAGGTCACTAACTTTGTGGTCACCTGTCACTTAATCTATGCAGAAAATGAATGCGAACGATCTTGGCAAAGGGTGACTGGGGAAGGAGTATTTGATAAGGACTCAGTGAAGACAGGAAAGAGTCAAGAGCAAACAACAGCTGTGTACATGGGAGACTACACACAAAGGGGGGACTCATTCCTGCTATGGGTGGAGAACAGTCAAGGGGTGGGCCTGGGTGGCAAAAGAGCCAGTGAGAGAAGAACTTGAACAAGGTTGCAAAGAGGCAGGGGTATAGCAGCAAGCCCTGCTAAAGGGTTAGCGTCTGCATGTTCAAGGATGAAGACCGACACACCACCCCACCCCACTGTGCATTGGCTATTTACTGTGAAGTGAAGGCTGGTTAAGGGTGAGGAGAGGTGGGGACAAACAGGTGCCAGGGAAAAGTAAAAGCATGGCTTTGTATTTGCACAATGTAAAATGCCATCCAAGCAATTTAGCCAAAAGTGTAGTTTTGTGTAAGTATGTACATATGTATTCATTAACTAAATAGTTTACCGTGTGGCATAAGCATGCATATGCATTTATGTATAGGTTTTAGAGTTTGATACTGAGTGACTTGAGTGTCTTCCTCAGTTACTTCTTACCCTTTTTTTTGAGACTGATTCATTAATTAGACAAGATTGGCTGTCACCAAGCTCCAAGGATTCTCCTATCTTCATCTTTTCGGCATTCAGATTATAGTACAGCACACCACACCTTGCTTTTATGTGTGTGCTGGTCATCTTAACTCAGAACTTAATGCTTGTGCAGAAAAATCACTTCAGTGACTGAACTATCTCCCCAGACCTCGGTAGTTATAAGTATAGTGTTCAAGAGAGTTTGGGGATGGAGATAGTAGAACGTTCCAGCACATAGATGGCAGTTGTGTTTTATTTTATAAGACTCTTCCCTGCAACCCTGTGTATGTGTATGTGTATGTGTATGTGTATGTGTATGTGTATGTGTGTGTGTGTATGTGTATGTGTGTTTGTGTCCGCGTGCGCGCGTGTGTGTGTGTGTGTGTGTGTGTGTGTGTGTGCGCGCGCGCGCGTGCACACGCGTGTAGCCATGCATATGCACTTTGTGAATGCAGGTGTCAGAAGAGACCAGAAGAGGGCACCAAAGTCTCTGAAGCTGAAGTTGCAGGTGAAGCTGCAGCTGAAGTTGTGAGATGCCTGAAGCAGGGGTTAGGATTTGGACTTAGGTCCTCTGGAGAAGGATAAAGTACTCTCAGCCTCCAAGTCATCTCTCTAGCCCTATAGATACTATTTAGATCATGATACTGGAAATAAAAACCCCACAAAAGTGAACACTAGAATATTGGGGTTGAGAGTCAACTTGAGAAATGGGCATCTTGTAGAGGATGACACTCTAGACCAGAAGTTTAAGTGGCATCTGACATGTACACACATAGACTTCTAGCAGAGCTTGCCAAACCAAGGTCCTTGATTCCAGACTCAGAGGCTTTCTAAGCAACCCAGTTGCGTTTTCCTTTATTTTCCCTACTTTATAAAGAATCTTAAAGAGTCAGAGGCTCGACCTACTTTCCTTTTGTGGAGCTAGAATCCCAGATACTGATGTCAGAGGTATTCTTCCTTCCTTGGGCATCATCCTATCACATGCTGATTTGATCTGTTGGCAGTGGGAGGCTGGGCTCATGTGACAAATGCAATGTATGCTGTGGTGTCTATAAACCTCATACCATCAAATTAATAATGAAAAGCTTCCCATCCAAGCTCCCCCACCCCAATCGCTGTGCTCAATGGCCTGCAGCACATTTGGACTCATCAATAGGTGTTCAACAATATTACAACTTGTTTAAATCTTGGTAAAGTAGTTGTGTACTACTGTTATTGACTTCCCTTTTCTAATTACCACCTAAAGGTGACAGATGATAGAGCTCTAATGACCACATTCTTTGAGAGTGAGTGGTTCTGGGTTTCAACTCTTTGTGTCTTGACTGTTCCAAGGAAAGAGACCTCCACTAGTGAAATCAGGCCCCTCTTAGAAAGGCCTCCATCTGACATCCAGTCCATCTTGAAGACCCTTCACTGGGAAGCCTTTGGGACTGGGATAAAGGCAGAGGATTTTCTGTGTGTATGAGCATGGTTACTGCAGGAATGCTAAGGTGCAGGCAACTAGCTTTGGCCAGCTTTTACAACAGTTTGTAATGCAGGTTGCTAGAGAGCCGTATTTTTGTTGTTGCTATTGTTATTTTTTTCTGAAACTCAATTTAATTTTTATTTCATTACTCTGTTTTGATGGCATGGTGGTAACACAATCCCTATTCTTTTCTTGTCATGGAATCAAGTTTGGGGAGCACAGTTTTGTCATATGCAGGTTTGGCTAGGTTCGGTCTGGGCACTGTTTAATGTTTGCTTTCTGAAGTATCCATTTCCCCTAAACTGGTCATGTTTAGGAAGCCATATTACCATATTTCATTGGTGCAGCTCCCTGCCACATATAGAAGACACTGCCTTATAGCTGTCATCCTGGTACTCTAGATCTTACAATCTTTTTGCCCTGTTTCCTGCAATATTTCCAGTCTTAGGTGTAGAGGTTGTGTTGTGGCTATATTAATTGGGGTTTCACTTCTCTGAAAACAGTTCTCTGTATTTTGACCAGTTCTTGATTTTATTATTATTATTATTATTATTATTATTATTATTATTATTATTTTCTTTATTTACATTTCAAATGCTATCCCGAAAGTTTCCTATACC
>NC_034599.1:69417494-69431354 GCF_900095145.1 Mus pahari | reverse complement strand
CATTTACTTTGATGTTGGCTACTGGTTTGCTGTAGATTGCTTTTATCATGTTTAGGTAGGGGCCTTGAATCAGTTCTTGATTTTTATGATAGTCTTTGCTGCAAAAAGAAATTTCTTTGATGAGAGTGAGAGCTACACTTATCTGTGAGGATTTGAAAAGCAATTGGGTATTGTGTGGTCCAGGAAGCAGCGATAGTAGGCTCTTCTCTAGACTTTATGAGATCATCAGCAGACATAGCTGGCATGAATTATCTCCCATCTGAACAGACTTTAAATAAATTATATTAGCTGTTGGATAGCACCAAGTCATGCGTGCCACTGTGATACCTGGCCATGCTGCTCACTGTTGTGGTTTCTGTACTTTGGAAGAACCAGCCTAGAACTGAACTAGAAGCCTCTGTCCTGAGGACTAGCACTTATGGTACTAACATTTCTATGCAAACAGTAGTCTTTTCCAGATTTAAGTTTTCTTAAATATCTTTCATAAGAGATGGTATCTCAAGAAGTATGATATGCTTCTGATTTGCTCATGTGTATCTAGCCTAGGGTATAACTATATAACCTACTTAATGAGTGTCTGAGCAATCAGTTACTAGGGTCCTGAGAAAGGAAAGTTTAGGAAGCAGGTTTATCGGTAAAGGGCTATGGTTTGAGTTGTTCTATTTATCCCATCATTATATTTGCTCTTTTTGTCATCAAACATTTAGGTAACATATATTTCAAGAATTGTGCTAGAGCATTGAGATAAAAAAAAATCCACAGCAAACTAGATATCCACCTGCCAAGACACATTTAATCTTTGTATAATTTGTGCTCATGGAATTGACATATGACCTTAATAGTTTCATAGACTCCATTATGGAAATCTATCACAGTTTATCAAGTACCCTAAAGACCCTTTGGGTTGTTTCTAATCTTTGTTTCAAACATGGTTGAAATGTACGACTGTACATGAATACTGAGTTTAATAAGTCTGTGAACATCGGGAGGGGACTGGCCCTTCTTGGACCACTCCCATTATTTACATATCAGGATTTCGCATCTGTTTTTAAACAGTCCAATATTACTTCAAGTGTATTTTTTGAGGGGGAATATTGTACTCTATTTTAATCCTAAGATTCACAGACTTCCCTTTCCCTTCTCAGGCCATTCATTTGTCAGTAATCTGAAGCTATAGGTTAAAACCATCATTATCCAAAGCAGGTTTTGAGGAAAAGTAGTTCCGGAAGGTATTCTTGTCCTGTGGTCTTTTCTCCATCTAGGTCTTTGGTGCCTCTGTTGAGAGTCAGTTATCTGAACATGCATGGGTTTGTCTCTGAGCTCTCCATGTTCTTTCATTGGTGTCAATGTCTGTGTCAACACCATGCTGTTTTGGTTATCATAGCTCTGTAGTATACTTTACATGAAGCACTATGATGGCTCCAGCTTTGATACTTTTTGTTCAAGACTGCTTGGGTCATTAGTGTATTTTATGCTTCCATATAAATTTTAAATTGCTTTTTTTCAGTTCTTTAAAGAGTATCATGTCCTCTCTTTTGCCTTTCTGTGGGATTGCACCAAATCTGTAAGGGTTTTTTTTTTTTTTTTTTTTTTTTTTGAGTGGCATGGATATTTTGATGTTATTTTAAAGCAGCATTGGAGATCTTCCTAGTTTTAACATATCTTCTTCAGCTTTCTTCATCAGGAAGAAAAGACCCACTTGGCTGTTTTCCTAGGCATTATGTTTTCGTTTGTTATTGATTGTTTGATTGTAGCCATTGCGCATGAGAATACTTAATATAGGGATTCCATTCTTGGCAGGGTCATTACTGAGATATAGAAATACTACTGATTGATTTTCATTTTTTAAGAGATTTATTTATTTTTGAGTGTGTGTGTGTGTGTGTGTGTGTGTGTGTGTGTGTGTGTTTTCCCAGGCCAGAAGAGGGTATCAGATCTTCAGGAGATGGAGTTACAGGAGGTTGTGAGTCACAGGATGTTGCTGGGAACTGAGTCCTCTGAAAGAGCCGTACATGGTGAGCCTTAACTCCAGGAAAACGTTACTGAATTTTTGAAGCTGTCTTTTCATCTTTTCACTTTACTAAATTTATTTCTTAGCTCTATTGTCTTTGGTGGAATTTCTAGATTTTTCTATCTACTAAATAATATTTTAAAATGGGAAAAGTTCACTTTTCTCCTTTCCTGTTATAGATCTTTTCTTTCTCCTAATTTTTCTGACTAATTTTTCTAGAATTATCCTTCCCATAGTTACCTTCAGCTAGCAACCTGACATAGCCCAGAGTTACCTGAGAGAGTTCCAAATGGTGGATTGCCTTAATCAGACTGGCATAGAGGCATAACGTTGGGGGCGTTTTCTTCATTGATATTTGATGTAGGAGGGCCAAGTCCATGGTGGGTGGTACCGTCCCTAGTCAGGTGCCTGGGCTGCACAGTTAAGGTCGCTGAGCAAGGTAGAAGAAGCAAGCCAGTAAGCAATCTTCCCCCATTGTCTCTGCTTTAATGCCTGCTTGCAGATTACTTCTTGATCTCCTGTCCCCAGGTCCCTCAATGATGGACTGTCACCTGGAATAGGTAATAAACCCTTTCTTCCCCAAGTAGGTTTTTCTTAAGGTGTTTATCACAGCAACAGAAAGGAGAGTTGGACAGTGTTGGACAGAAACATGAAAAATAGACCCATTACATTTCCCCCAGTCTTAGAAAAGCTTTTGACATTCCCTCATTCCTTCCAATATGGTTTATGTGTTGTTCATATGAAGTTTTAGTATGCTTAATTGCCATTTTTCCATATTTAACTTTTAAGTTTTTTTTTTTTTTAAATCATGAAGAGCTGTCGAATTGTGAGCATTTTAAGAATGTTTCTATGGGCCACAAATTTGACTTCAATACCCCTTTCTCTGCTCTCCAGTTTTAGCACAGCACACTAGCTGTTTTTTCAGCAAACTAGTAAGCTTTTCAAGGTACAGTTTAGTGGTGGTTCTTCCATTACCAATCAAAACTTCCAGAACCTTCTTCCCATGCCAATCTTATACAAGCAGTGCTCTGTATACACCATGCATGGTTTCTCCTTTTCCCCTTGGACTATCGACTGTTTGATGTTTGTCATTTTGCTCTTCACATTCTACAGTGAGCTCTTCATGGTCCAGAAGCACACTTCGTTCTCTCCAGGCCCTTTCCTGTCCCTGCTCCTCCCACCTACGTGTTGCTACATATTTTCCTAGTGACTGATCATTTCATTGACTTGAATCAACAATACAGGAGTTGCTTCAAAATGCTTATGGAGCTGAAAGGCCCCAGATAAAAGGATCTCTGATTAAAAATCAGATGACCTTCCAGGTAAGATGCTAAGGGATCGAGGAAGTGGACAAGCATCCAAAAATCTTTTAAATTATCTCATGAGTTGAAAATAAACAGATTAACCTACCGGGTAACAGGAATGCCAATTGGGAGCCTCTCATTCTTAGTTGGCCATAAAAAGCACACCACAGTTACTTTCTGAAAATATTTTCAGTCTTTAAGTTTAAAAAAAATACTTTTTCTTTCTCTCCCCTTCCCTCTCTTTTTGTAGATAATACTTATATTGAAAATACTTCTAGACTAGTCTCTTTTCTTTTTATGAATTTAACATTTTATTTTTACTAACATGATTTTTGAAAATTTCATATATTTATATACGTTCTATCTTGGTCATACCCATCATACACTCCCCTTTTTCTAGTTCCCCCATATACCTCCCATTCCATTCCAATTTAATATCTTAATAAAACAACACCTACTAAGTCCAGTTATCCTCTGCTCAAATGAACATGTGTGTGGGGTCAGTCACCGGGTACAGATGCTGAGTGTGGGAGCTAACCACAGCTGACAGCTACTGGGGGATGGTCTCTTTTCTGACACATCTCCTCTGGGCTGCTCCCTCTCAGCTCTCAGGGCCTCCTTGGATGCAGAGAGATGCAGTGAGTTGGATGTTAAAGATGAGTGAACGAGGACAAAATGGAAAGTGCTAAGCTGGCCTCGTCTCTCTGGGAAGAAATTTTATTTAATCTATTTCCTGTGACTGAGTCAGTATTTCTCCTTCTCTCCTTAACAAACAGAGATTTACAAGCTCTGTGCTGGCTCAGCCCTGCATTCATGGCTCTGCTTCCTGGTTCCCAGGCACAGGAGGGTATTTCCCAGCCAAGGATCACACGGAGAGAGACAGAGAGATGTCAACCACTCTGTTTTTTTTTATTTTTTTATTTATTTTATTTATTTTATTTTTTTTGGTTTTTCAAGACAGGGTTTCTCTGTATAGCCCTGGCTGTCCTGGAACTCACTTGGTAGACCAGGCTGGCCTCGAACTCAGAAATCCACCTGCCTCTGCCTCCCNTTCTCTGTATAGCCCTGGCTGTCCTGGAACTCACTTGGTAGACCAGGCTGGCCTCGAACTCAGAAATCCACCTGCCTCTGCCTCCCGAGTGTTGGGATTAAAGGCGTGCGCCACCATGCCCGGCTGTCAACCACTCTGTAGACGCTCAGCCCATGTCTCTTTTTGTTTCTATCCACATTCTCAGCACATAAAAAATGTTCTCATTTTGCTAAGTACTCCCACTTGGAGGGACTCAGACACTTCTGCACACCAACCGAAAGGGAAATCTACCCAGTGTTTGAGGAGTTGGCCAGAAGCAAGTCCTTGGGCATCAGAGTTCTGTATAAAGGGACTGTGGGTGGAGAAGGATGCTCTACACCCAGTTTTACTATTCTTCTTTTGCCAGGTTTGCATCCATTTGGAAGAATGAAACAATAAAACAGCAGTGCATGATTTTCTTCATAAAAATCTAGCTACATTCCTGTTGTATCAGGTTATTGTATATGTTTAAGAACTTTTGGTGACATTTCTTTTAATTAATTTCTTAGGTTAGCATGGAGTAATGGATTTCACCATGGTGCTTTGTTACATGCACTTCACTGTGTTCTCCTCCCCCACTGTCCTTCCCCGTGTCACCTATCTCCCTGTTCTGCCTAGTACCTTCTCTTTCTGCGAATAGTTCCCCCTCTTGCCTTCCTAGCACATGGTTTAATCATTGGACAAGTTCTTGGTAGTTAAATTGACTGGCTGATGTAAACATCTCTTAAAGACTAATCAAATTACTTCATATTTGCAGATATGGTCGTTTGAAGGCAGCTCACTTTTGTTTTACAATGATTGGATCCTAAAATGGTTAAGTGGCAGGCTTGAGCTGTAACATTGAATTCAGCCTTGAAACTGGTCGGCTAATTGACACTCCACTCATCATTGCAATAGTTCAGAGCCCCAAGACTGACCATGGTCTGCCTAACTCAGCTGCACCAGATACTGGAAGCTTCAGAGATTGTTCCCTGAGCCAAGGGAAGTTCCAATCATTGAGGACTGCTCACGTGCTGACTTTGTAGTACAATCATTGACAGCAAAGAAAATTCAGCCTCCCCGTGTTCCTTGGCTGCAGGCTGTTCAAGGGAACAGCCTGCCTGAAGGCAAAACCCAGACCGACTAAACCAAACCAAATCAGACCTGATCAAGCCAAAGTACCAAATCAGCACAACTGACCGATTAATTTGAACTAAATCAAACCACTCCAGACCCTAGCAAAGCAACCAACTCAGATCAGGTCAAACCAAACCAAACCTGGTGCATGAACTCTGGGGAAGCACCAAGACTGGGTCTAGGTGATTAATCTCTTCTGGGCATGAGGGAAAAGCATGGTGTGATACACACCAACCCTAAGTCTAACATACACTTCCAGCTTGGTGAGTCTTCTACATCCTTTACTTATTGCATCACCCCTCCCCATCCTCAGGGACATTTTGCTGTTCTGAACAAGGGCAGAACTCCATTGGTCTTAAGTTTTGTTGCACTCTGACAACCTTTGACCAGTTATGTCCTGCTTTCTTTTCCAGGTAGTAGTATTGGGAAATTAAACACAACATGGAAGGGACAGATCCTCTATGGGACACTAACTGCGTAACACTTGATTTTGATTTAGTGGATTGGAAGCTGCCCAGAGCCTGTGCCCTTTGCTTAGCATATGTGGGGGACAGGTCAATGCTGCTTAACTAACAAATTAATTCAAGTGCTTCCTCTCAAATTTGGCATTTGGACTCTAATTCATGGAAAACATTGACATTTGCTTTCTGGTGAAGAGGATGGTACCTTAGACTTTGGGCCACGTCCAGATGATGTATTCATGAGATGCCTGGAGGTGGCTCATCATGATAAAGGTGCCCAGGGAACAAATTATATCCAGTGTTGATTTAACCTTGGTGAGCAGGCCTTGCTCCAACCTTTGCTCCTGGTAGAACATCTGGGTGTACTGTTCAGTCTTGTTTTTTTCTTGCAGCCCAGTTCCCACATGCCTGCAGGGCAATGGATTTGCTAGCTTAGTCTCTTATCACACCCCCATGGTGGCCTGTGCCATTGTCCAGATCTCAGAAGAGCAGTTCACCATCAGCTTGTGCATCCCATGCTACCATTGAGGTCTGCAGTGTCTCCATTGGATCTGTAGGACAGCAAGTTTGAATGGCTATGATATAAAATGCCAGTCAAGCCAGAGAAATCAAATAATTATTACTCTTTAAAAGAGAAGTCAGAGCAAGAATTGAGCAATGCCTGGTGTCTTGTCCATTCAGCCACCTTACAACATTACTCTTCATGGTCCATGAATTTGAAGTGGTTTTTAAATTTTAGTTTTATTGTATTTAACTGGAAGGTAATATTATGTCTACTTATCTGATACATGTCCTGTTTTGATCTACATATTCACCAAGACTGGAATAATTATTGAATGTATCATCTTCATTAATTTTACAGTTTTTATGTAACATTATTATAAGAATAAGTGTATTTTGGGGCTGGAGATGGAGCTCAGTGGGACAGTGCTTGCTTAGCAAACACAAGGCTTAGGATTCAATCTCTCAAGACCATAAAATGAAAGCATTTAATCTTTAGCACAGTCTCATTAACTGTGAGCATCGTGCAGCACAATGGGTTACTAAAATATTTTCTTCAGACCTAACTATAAAACATCAGTGAAAGAAACAGAAGAAGACAAATAAATGGAAGTATGCCCCCTATTTATGGATTGAATAAATTAATAAAAAAAGTGTACACACTACCCAAAGTGAGTTACAGATTCAATATGATTCCTAGCATTTCAAAATTTCAAGGATGAAATAGAAATTTACATGAAATCATAAAATGTCCTAAATATTCCAAACAATTATGCTTTCAGATGGCAAAATATATTATAAAGTTGTTATAAACAAAATATCATGGTATTGGTGCACACCTGATATACAACTAACCAGTCAAATAGAAGAGAAACATATAAATAAACTCAAACACTTAGGGTCAGTTTGAGTTCTGACAAAGGGCTGAGGCACACAATGAGAATTGAGAGCATCTTCAGCAAGTAGTGTTAGGAAAACTGGACATCTACATGCAGAAGAGTGAAACTGGATCCTCATGCACTAAGAGGAATCAACTCAAAGTGGGTAAGAGACTTACCCATAAGACAAACTGAAGAGAGCCAGATGAAATGGAATCTGTTTTAGTTGCTCTGGGCAATGACTTCCTGACTAGGCGCGCATACGCGCAACTGAGTGCAGGACCCATGGTGGCCAGAAAAGGTTGTTAGATCCCTTGAGGGTAGAATTACAGGTGAGCCACCAAACATAGTGTTAAGATTCAAACTCTGGTGTTTATTATTAAGTAGCAAATGATCTTATTTGATGAGCCATCTCTCCATCCCACAACATAATATATATTGGAAAATACAGTTTTGAAGAAAATGTGACCCGGGTACTCCATGTCTAGATCAATGCAACGTTTTTCTTAAGGCATCAAAGCTCTGCCAGATTGCTAGAAGGGGACACAAGATTCCTTTCTCTGAAAATTCTCAAGGTAGTGAGTGCCCATCAGATCCAATTGTGTGACTTGTGCATCCCACTAGGGATGACCTGGAAGTGATTCCTGCTGATTATAGCTAAAGGGTCTGCTCGTAGGCAAGCCAACTGCCCTCCAGGAGGCTTTTATTAATGCAGCTCATACCCAAGGGGTGTGTGGCTGTTTATAGGAGTTTTGTGCCTCTGTCTCTCACTTCAAAGAAATTTGCTTCGGTGGTGTCTCTGAAGATGGAAAAGCTCAGAAGACTATCCAGAGCACTTGTTCTGTGTGTGCTAAAAAATGCACCCACCCCCTTTCCAGAGTAGATACTTGCACAATAGGAATGACTCAAAATTGAATTATCTATCACCCAAAGAAACCAACTATGGCTTATTCTGAAGGAGAAGACGAGGAGAGGTTCTTTAATGTTTGGGAGCAATGTAGTCTTTTTTTTTTGTTTTTGTTTTTGTTTTTGTTTTTTTTCTCATAAAGACACGTGACAGCAAAAGACACGAGGGGGATTGTCTTCACTCCTCTATGGGTTCCCTGTTGGGTCTAATAGAAGAAGTAGGTGGGAGGAGGGAAGTCCTGGGAAAAGCGGTAGTGAGCCTGGCTGGTTGTCTGAGCTGTGAGAAAATGAGGAGTGACGTAAAGAAAAAGCCTAGCAGGTCTAAGAAGCTGGTGCTGTCACAGCCAGTCATGGAGGGTCCCACACACTCTAATCTCAGATGCGCACCAGACCTGGAACATGCCTTGCATTAACAGGAGCAAGGAGGAGGCTGTGGGGTGCAGTCTCTTTAAGCTTCATCCATAGGCAGGCACCCATTATTGAATCAATAAGAATACCCACTGGGCTGTGGAATGGGTGAAGCTGCTCCAAGATGGATGCACACTGGGCCTGCTGTCTGCTGAAGGGCCAGAGGTGACCATCACCTTGAGATGAGATCCTTGACCTATGGCCTAATAGTCCTCTGAACTCTGAGTCTATGATGGAGGACCTGGCCATGGCTTAAAGGAGTCCTAGTGTGACCCTGGCAACCTCCTCTTGGCTGTGTGCACCCCTCCCCCAATGCTCCCATCTCCTGGCAGTGCTGATGCCTGGCCATTTGGAGTCTGGCTGCTGTCTGCCTTCAGCCTGCTGTGCCCTGTCATTGAAGTGAAGACTACAGGTGACGGGATCAGAAATTACTAGATGCCCTGGCGGTAAGGCACATCGATCGGAAGGGTAGGGATTTTCTGCACAAGGGTTAGAGCTCTTCTTTTCCACGAAGGGGGTTTAACATAATGCAGGCAGTGCTCTCTGCCCAACACTGGATGTTAACCCTTGCTTTCATAGGCTTAACCTATGGCTGCCACAGGGTGGTTACAGCAGGCCGATGTGTATTTTCAGAAAAGGGCCTTCTGTCTGAAGGGCATTTAGGTCAGGACATCCTGGCAGACTGGGGAGGCTACGCCTGCCCTGGTAGCCATGGGCTGTCCCTTGGAGCAATGGGTAGGTTAACTTCAGCTGTGACTCAGCCAGCAGGCTTCAGCATGGCTGGGGTTCAGCACAGGCAGGGGGTACCTGGGCTCTAGGGCTCCTGCTGCTGAGCAGGCAGAGGATGGTGTATCATTTGTCCTTTTTGTGTGCTTCCCCCAATATATTCTCATGTTTGAAGGGAGAAGATGCTTAACCACTTAACTGAGGTTGTGCTTTCTCTTGGGCTCCGTCCGACACCCTACTGTCAGCCTTCTGGTTAATTCTCAGACTGCAGCTCAATGTGGAAAAAGCAAATGGTCCATCTTAGAGAAAACTTGCCCTCCAGATTCTGGGTGACACTTCTAATTATCATATAGATAATTTGTCATTATAAATTATGATCATCTGGTCATGTGTGCTCTTTGATTCACTAAATGCTGTCTCAATGCCCTCCTTCTCACCATTTCCCTTGTGTGACAGGCCGTGGGCAAGATGAGAAAGAGCTATTTTAGTTCATGTAGGAATCAGAGTTCTCAGGAGCAGGTGCGCAGACAAGCTAGACACATCTACTTTTTTATCTACTTTTTTTTTTTAAATGTGTTTATTTGGTCTTTAAGATATTTTCATTAGTTACTTTGAATGGGAAAGAAAAACTTCTTTAAAAAATATATTTATTTATCTAATGTATATTAGTGCTCTATGTTTATGTACACCTGCAACCCAGAAGAGGGCATCAGATCCCATTACAGATGGTTGTGAGCCACTATGTGGTTGCTGGGAATTAAACTCAGGACCTCTGGAAGAGAAGCCAGTGTTCCTAACCCAGCCCAGAAAAGATTGTTTTTGTGATAAAGCTTTCTTTATGTATGAGTGAATTAAGGTTACCTGTGATAATGCGAATGCACTGTGAGGGATTCACGTATTAACTCACTCACCTGTTCCCTTGCATACTCCACAGATGTTTATGGGCCATTGGGTGACTGCCAAGTTGCTAAATCCAAATAGTCCTGGGGGAGAGTGGTTGTTACTACAGAACATTGAAAACAAGTCTACAAAGCATGGCGATGGGGTTGAGTAGGGGGAGGGTCTCTCCTGGGGGGGGGGCGGGGGGGGAGAAGGACATCAGGGGAGACATTAAATGAAGAACTAAAGATGAGGTGAGACTTAGAAAGGATGAAGACAGGATGGTTCTGTCATCTTTCTGCTGAGTGAGCCCAGGTGGGTTGCAGTTCTTCTGGGCTGGGTTTCCCCATTTGTCAGTTAAAGGGCTTGAACTGCTTAATTTGGCTCTGAAGTATTGTGCCTCTTTGAAGGGCTCCATGGCACAATGCCTGGCTCTATTATAAACATCATTCCCAGGATATATTCAGAGTATTTCCAAAACAATACTTTCAGGTACTACATAACCCTACTAGGACTTATGAGGTTTCAAAAGTCTATCTGATTCTATTGACCATAGCTCTTTCCTGTGGCCCTCAAGATGATGAACTGTGTTATTTTCTTTCCTCATTACTGTGACAAAATACAATTTTGATTACAGTGTTGAGGGTGTACATTTCATCCTAGTGGGGAAGGCATGGTGTAAGGGCAAGAGGCAGCTAGTCACATTGTATTAGCAGTTAGGAAGTGAGGCCAGGCTATTAGATCTCAAGCCCCCACCCCACCCCCTTACCTTTCCTCTAGAAAGGATCCCCTCGTCTGGAGGGTCCACAATATCCTTAAACAGTACCACCTAATGGGGGACCAATTTTTGAACATGTGAACTTGTGGGGAGCTTCTTTCTTTACCATCTGCAGAAGTTAGTAGGGCTTTGGAGAAAGAGTGTGGCAGATTGGATTGTGGGTAATTCAGCCATATGGCATGATGATCACACTGACTAATGGTTTAGACAAAGGGACAAAGGTAACGATACTTTTATTAAAGTCAACACTTTCTCATTTTTCAATATTGAATTCAGTATGTGCCAGGCAATACCCTGACAGGTGACTGGAGGGAGGATAAACCAGATTTGGATTCCATCTTTGTGGGACTGTTGAAGCAAATTTATTTAAAAGGTTGCATTTCAAAATTGAATTAAGGATAATGTTTGATGTGTATATTCCAAACACAGTTTATCTACTATACCTTTATATAAATATGCACTAGTTTTGTGTCAACTTGACACAAGCTGGAGTTGTCACAGGGAAAGGAGCTTCAGTTGGGGAAGTGCCCCCATGAGATCCAGCTGTTGGACATTTTCTCAATTAATGATCAAGGGGGAAAGTCCCATTGTGGGTAGGACTATCCCTGGGCTGGTAGTCTTGGGTTCTATAAGATAGCAGGCTGAACAAGCCAGGGGGAAACAAACCAGTAAGAAAGATCCCTCCATGCCCTCTGCATCAGCTCCTGCTTCCTGACCTGCTTGAGTTCCAGTCCTGGCTTCCTTTGGTGATGAACAGTGGTTTGGAGGTATAAGCTGAATAAACCCTTTCCTCCCCAACTTGCTTTGTGGTCATGATGTATTGTTCAGGAGTAGCAACCCTGACTAAGACATACACACAAACATTTACTTAAATATTTGCATAAATACTTCCAGAAAGACACCAGTGCAGTTGTCTTATTTCTTCTCACTTGGGGTCCTGTTCCTACTTTACCCTGCAGTTGAGGACTGATTATTTAATGTCAGAAGTGGGTTTGTAGCAGTCATTTCATGACATCAATGTCACCTTGTATCTCTACAGTTTGGGTTTGGGTGTCCTGGGAAGTGGCCTTGCATATGGGGAAGTACTAGCTGGGAGCCTTCGGGTCCAGAGCACAAATCTTGTGAGAAGCCATTGGAAAAATGCCACTTGAACCCCTGTCTGCCTCTCTAGCTTTTCTCCAATCCCAGCTGATGTGACGTGGCACAAACACTAAATAACTCCTGGTCACAGTCAACATGACAGGTCATGATCTGGGAACCTGAAGTCCCAGGATCTGATGGCATTAGAAATTCAACACCAAAATAATCTTCAGAAGAGCAATGGAAGGGGTTACCCTGAAGCATGTCCTTACTGGCTTCAAGAAGTCTGTCATGAGTCTGGGAAACTCTTTAAACAGAACCTCATTTGACTCTGGATGGTCTTTCAAGGCAGATATTTCCACGTTTATCCTACTGAACACTGGGTTTGCAATCGATTGACTCCTCATTTTTAGTTGTAGCTAATTTAGAAATAGCTTTTTGGCATATCTGCATAACGTCAAGTTGGAAGATACTCCTAGAAAGGAGATAAGAATTATCTTCTGACTTCTAGATAGTCCTGCCCCCTTGCCTTGCAGGACCTTGTGTCTTTTCAAGATGATTTTGTTTTACTTTATGTGTGTGGGTGTTTCGTCTTCATTGTGAGCTTATGCAAGAATTGTGTGTTTGATGCCTGTGGAGGTCATAGGATGCCATGTTCCCTTGATTTGGATATACAAATGCTGTTAGCCACTTGACATGGATTCTGGGAACTGAACTCTGGTCCTCTAGAAGAAGAGCAAGAATTCTTACAGTTGATCCAGCTTCAGGGCTTTCCCTCTTGCCTCCACCCAAGAGAGATAAGACTCCTGCATTTTAACTCTGCCATGCAGGGAAAGAGAGTGTTGATCTTAGTGTTAATCTCTCTAATCTTTAATTCTTTAATTTTCTTACTCAGGAAATGTTTTGTTTTTTGTAATTTAATGACTCTGGAAAATTAAAAGCAAATAAGGGATGTTAACTTTAATAATATGAAGGAGAAGCTGAACAGATTATCCCCAGAGATTATGCAATGCGATATGTAGAAAGAGCACAAATAATAAAAATAATAAAAAATAAAAGAGTAAATGATCTAAGATAGCTTCTAGCACAGTGAATACATGAAACCAGTCATGTACCTATACCTGAGAACAAATCACCCAAAAATAAACTCAAGAACGTCTTTATTTACAAAGGAATTAAAGAGAATAAAATACTTAGGAATAAATTTAACTAAGAAGGTAAGAGACTCCTATACTAAAATCTTCTACATATAGATTAAAGAAATTAAAAGAGATACACACTAATAAATGGAAAAATGTTCATAGACCATAAGAATTAATAATGTAAAGTATCTATTCTTTTCAAACTTTTTCACAGATTTGAGATTATTATCATGAAAATCTCAATGGCATGTGTTCCATAGAAAAGACAATTATGAGCTTCATATGGAACCACTAAATTTTCTCAGTAGCCAAAAATATCTTAGAGTCATTACACAACATCCATCCATCCATTCACCCATTCATCCATCCATCCATCCATCCATCCATGTCTGCATAAATATATATTATATATTTATAAATAATATATGTAAATATATATGAGCTAAAGTGCCTAAAATAGCACGATATTGTCACACAGAACTATAGAACAAAGAAAGAGGATAGGTGTCTTAGTCAGGGTTTCTATTCCTGCACAACATCATGACCAAGAAGCAAGTTGGGGAGGAAAGGGTTTATTCTGCTTACATTTCCATACTGCTGT
>NC_034599.1:69374183-69415111 GCF_900095145.1 Mus pahari | reverse complement strand
GAGAGAGAGAGAGAGAGAGAGAGAGAGAGAGAGAGAGAGAGAGAGAAGGAGAGAGGGAGAGAAGGAGAGAGGGAGACAGGGAGAGAGGGAAGCAGAAGGAAGAAGCAAAAATCAAAGAAATCACATCCTTATCTTGTACTATAAAGACATCACCTGAAAACAGACTAAGGGCTGATATTTAAACAAGATCTAAAACAATCAATGTCCTGGGAGGAAACAGGGGAAGCTCAGCCTTGGCCATGGGCTTTGGATTTAAAGAAGCAATCAAAGCAAGAGTAGCAGGTAGGCAGACATCAAACCAAAGTGCTTGTGAACAGTAAGAGAAGAAGCAGCAGAGTAAGGAGGCGATGGCGATGGTCACTGCCATTCTGGGTTTTCATGGTGGTGACTTAGCAACTGAAGGAAGTCAGAATGATGGGTTTTTATGATACATATGGCAGTGGCTTGACATTTTTCTGTCTGTGAGTTCAAGTGTTCATCACACTTGCCTGGCTATGGAGAAAGCATTTAATGTTGCAATTACTGACTCATTTCAATTACTAGCGCTTCAACAGTCAAGCACTTTGGCAATTCCAGGGATCCTCAAAAGGAGGGAGCGCATGTCAAGCCTGCTCAGTCAGTGCACGTTGAAAAGAGGAGTGATCAAATAGTCAAATGCAAGCATGGCATTTTATGAATAGCCATTTGTGGGGAAATGTGTGAAATACAGAAATGTATTTATTTTTTATCTTATGTGCATTGGTGTTTTGCCTGCATGTGTGCCAGGGAGAGGGCATCAGATACCCTGAACCTGGAGTTATAGACAGCCATGAGCTGCCATGTGGGTGCCGGGAATTGAATCCAGGTCCCCAGAAGAGTAGCTAGTGCTCTTAATCCCTGAGTCATCTCTTCATCCCTGAAGGAAGGCAATTTGATATTGCAAAATCACCTTGGAATACACTAAGGAGAGATGGTTTTGTGAGCCTTGTTAAGTTGCACTCTGGAGTTCAGCATTCCTGGTGAAGTATGTGTACTTAGAATGCTTTAATCTTTTACCTTGCTAGGACAAATATTCCTTAACCAGGGTCCTGGTATGAATTTATCAGGACGTGTAGCCATGTAAATATTTTTGGATCTAAAATAATGAATGCATCCATTATAGTTAATGGCTTTAAAGTGCCCATCACGTTCGTTTGATGATGACAGAATGAATGAAATATCAGCTACAAGTCTGTGGTCATTTCAACTCATATAGACAGCAAATCTGATCAGGTCTATTCTGTCTTGGCAGCAGAAACATAGATGAATGAGATAGTGGTGTAGATGTTAGAATCAGACAGACACTGACTTATCCACTGTCTCTAGCACTTAGCGGGTGTAGTCTTAGGCAATTGCTTCATCTCTTATGCAATTTTGAATTAGTACTATTTATTGTATAGGTTTGTTCTGAGGACTAATGAAATCAGGCGTGTAAAAGCATGAGGCACAGAGAGCCCGACATACATAGCAGATGCTCAGGAAAGTGATCATGATTTTATGGTTA
This sequence comes from Mus pahari, assembly GCF_900095145.1. Taxonomy (NCBI): domain Eukaryota; kingdom Metazoa; phylum Chordata; class Mammalia; order Rodentia; family Muridae; genus Mus; species Mus pahari. The sequence goes on along the minus strand of NC_034599.1, from coordinate 69,413,589 downwards.
GAGAGAGGGAAGCCTATGGATAACAGTCATGGCAGGTTCCTATTACATGGGGAGCCTGTTAAGAGATGGTAGCAACAGCCTAGGCCGATTTCCGCCACTTGGGTAAATAGGATCCAGGTGTACAAGGGTTTGAGAACTTATGGGGTTAATCTTGGAAAACTGGCCTTTTTACACTTCTTCATCCTCCAAAATGATAGCTGCTATTTGGTTGTGTTGATCCTAACAATAAAGTGACTTACTAACAACGTCAGAATTGACCAGTCATATAGCATCGAGTGGACACTTTGGCTGCCCAAAATGCATGATGTTGAAGTGTTAGCCTGGCAGTCTGTTTTACTGGATTGACTGATTTTATTTTTGTTGAATTGGCTACCAGCATGTGGTGATGACCCTCAGCCCAGGTCTGTGTTTATAAAAGAAATATATATTCAAGCTTCTATTAAAAGAGCCAAATATGGGATTGTAGTCAAATGGCAGTCATTAAATTCACATCAAAGACCATTGGACAATAGATGGAGTATTGATATCAGAGAGTAAAGAAAGAAATGCATAAATAAGCCAAATGGGCTGCTAGTGCTCCAACCCCAGTCTATCGGGTTTCTATAGATTCTTTGAATCCCATAAATCTATCTCTACCAATCATGACGGACATAAATAATTGAACATGTTAATTGGTTGTAAGGGCTGTTCCCTGGCTCCAAAATTTTCTTGTGCATAAATGAGCGACCTTGCTGTGTGACTCCTGTTTCTTTTCTTCCGGGTACCATGCTTCTTCATTACTTTTATTCAATAGAGGTGGGAAAAAGTGAAATAATTTTAGAAAATACAGCAGGCTCGGGTGAGGCACAAAAATAAACCACTGCTCAAGGCTTCACAAGACCCAGTGATATGATGTGTTTAATTTGCTCAGTTATGAAAGTGCCTCCAGGGTCCTGGGTTATGAAAAACAGTGGATATTTTGTGAGGAAATGGAGCCAAATTGGAAGGATTCTAAACGCGTTCTGACGTGTTTAGTGGTGGATGTGCGTTCAGGTTGGGGTGAGGGCGGAGGACTCATTGTTTGCTCTGTCTGCTTAGGGGATACGCCTCTGTGTTCTGAACGCAGGCATCTCTGGGTTGCTTTCTTGGGAATGGTAATGGAAAGTGGTAGCAATCGCAGGTTTTAAGGTGCACAGTGGCGAATCATTCCATTTTGTAAATCCGTCTCCTTACACTGTATTTCTTTACTGCTAGGTAATTTGGACAGATGTCACTGGGGGACAGAGAGAGTGATTGGTGCTTCCAACTCGCCTAATAAAGAAAATTCCTAATTTTCTGTCTTTTATCTTTTGCCATTCTTTTGTGCTCCTCCTTGGCCTTGTCAAAACATATCGTTCAGTTAGAGACTAAAAATATTTTCCCATCGATTGGGGTTATTGATTTTTTTTAATCTGTACTTTGGCTTGAAGAGCGGGGGTGAAGGGTGAAAGTTCAGCGGCTTAGTCTGCCGTTTTTATCTGGACGGCAGAAGAATGTATTGGCAGCAGATTTGATTTACCTTGTTGGTCAATGGTAGATACTTCAGCCACTGAAGTCCACCCTCCAGCATTCCCTGCTGCTGCTGCTGCTTCTTCTCTCTCTCTCTCTCTCTCTCTCTCTCTCTCTCTCTCTCTCTCTCTCTCTCCCTCTCCCTCTCCCTCTCCCTCTCTCTCTCCCTCTCCCTCTCCCTCTCCCCCTCCCCCTCCCTCTCCCTCTCCCCCTCCCTATCCCTCCCCTCTCCCTCTCCCCCTCCCTACCCTCTCCCCCTCCCTATCCTTCTCTCTCCCCCCAATCTCTCTCATACCCAGAGATTCTCGAAAGAAAACAAGAGAGATCCACCTTCCCATTGCTCCTCCCTTCACTCTGTTCTAAGGCATGATTGTCCCCACTCCTTTTCTCCTTCTTAGGATTCCTTCTCCCTCTTCCAGAAGTCTAAATGTTTCCTGGGTGCACTGCCAAAGGAAGAGGACTGCTTGCTTGGGCTGGGGTTTGGCTTCTCTGCCTATTGGGTTTATTGTCTGGGACTGAGTCCAACTCCTGAGGTCCCAGCAGGATCTGATATAGCTGGATCAGGTCTCACAGTCACTATTATCAGAGCTTGTCAGAGCCATGCAGCCAGAGTACAGATTGAATGCTAACACAAATGCTGAAATGATGCTCAGTTGTCCCAGTAACATTACACGGAGGAGGAGGAGAGCAAAGCATCAATGGACAGAGAGGAATCTCAGAGTCTTGGCTCAGCGTGTTGGCATGGAGATATACTTCTTGCATTAGAATCCATCTTACTCACAGAAGTGCGATTTCAGACAATTTAGTCTCTGGGTAATTTAGTTTTCACATCTGTAAAATGGGGATAGAAAGCAGAGCTGCTTCATCTAGTACTGACAGATAAATGCATGCAAGAGTCCTAGACCGGGGTCTAGCATGCTGAATGTCCTCGGTGAACACACATATGATACCAGAAAAAACTGAGAATAAAGGAGAAGAAGCCTTAGAAACAAAGAGGTTCACTCAGAGGATGAGAGCTGATTTATATACCAGAGTCTATGCTATGGAAAAGAACTGACCACTGACCTACCCCATTGTGGGTGCCAAGGACTCTAACTTAGGTCATCGTGTCTTCTCTTACCCACTGAGTCATCTCTCCAGCTCCATTACTCTGCTTTTATTTACCTTCTTGGACAGAATTTTATACCCTCTAGGAATGAGCTTGTCTCGACTTGACTCTTCTTCCAGTCGTGCATACATTTATCTTCTGTTAGGATGGCACCTGCTCATATTGTTTGTAGAAGGTGCACTCTGCTCCCACAAGTCTTTGCTCCTTCTCATTAGTTGTCTACCCAGTGACAAGTTGAGGGCCCTCCCTTCTTTTGGACCCTTCTGTGTAATTTCTCAGCATAGAGCCAGCCCTTCACTCTTCCTTGGTTCTCTTGATGTGGAAGATCTTATCTCATTCTTGCCTTTCCACGCAGTCAAGGCAGAGGTTTTTGAGCCCCTGCTTGTTTTCCAGTGTTTACACTTTCTTATTGCATTTTTTTCCTGTGATCTGACCAGTAGAAGACAAATCACTTTCTGTCATTCTATGCATGAGTTTATATTGGGACAGCAGCAATTTTTTTAACTTTTCATATATCAATCTGGCTAGTTAGTCAAGGTTGTACTTTTTGTGAATCTGGAAACCAGAAATTAAACTGATGCTAAAATATTTTCTTGGGACTGAAGAGATGTCTCAGCAGTTAAGAGTGCTTGCTGCTCCTGCACAGGACCCGAATTTGTTTCTCAGCACCCATATCAGGCGACTTAGTTGTGTAGCTCCAGCTTTAGTGAATCTGACACCCTCTTCTGGCCTCTGTGGGTACTGCACTCGTGTGCATATACACACACAGAATCCATGCATAACATAAAACCCACATCTTTTAAAACCCTATTTTATCAACTTGGTCAATTGTGAGTGTAGAAAAATATCGTCTTAGTTATTTTGGCTAATTTAATCCAAAAGGTGGTTTCCTTAAGAATACGCAAATTAGCTTTAATGACTCTAAAATCTTGCTGTCTGAAACAAAGGTATGAAAAGTGCTGGTCTTAGTGGTGGACACACTTGTAGGAATGCTGGTGGTGTACCAGTTAGAGTAGAAACAAAAAGGTGTATGAGTAAGATCAACAGCACGAAAACACTGTCTACTTGCAAGAAAATGAATGGAAAGCCAGGAAAATATCCTACAGAGATATTTCCTGTGAGGTAATAGAACAAGGGAAATGTATTAATATGTGTGTCACTAGACAGACAATAATTTCAGTGTGTCCTTGTTATTGAACCAGACTAATCCTAAGATCATCTAACCATGATGTTCTTATCAAATTTTTACCTTTGAAGATCCCATTTTCAGACAAGGAGAAATCATGAGGTTTCATGTGCACATGAATTTTGGGGGGCACTATTAACTCATTACATCTCATGTAGCCAGTAGTCTGGGTACAGTTCCTGGGTAGGATAAAATCTAATATGGGGCCATAGTAACACGGACAGGCACCTGACTGCTCTATACTTCCACCATATACCTTTGTCTCATTCTAATCTGAGAGTCTGAAATATAGATGTTTGTAGAGCAAATTATCTGGCTTATTGAGTGTGTTGTAAAAACATAAAGTAGAGATGGCAGGAGACAGTCAACAGAACGAACTATAAGGATGGATCCATCATAGAATGAGATATTTCCATCTCTTCTATGACCATTTCGATATACTTTGATGTGAAAAATGGAAGTTAACATTGAAGGGTGGGTTCTATTAAATCCCAAATGTTTAGCACACTAAAGAACCAGTTACTCCATTTCAGACAGATAAGAATGTAATTAATTGCATGAGTCTGATGATATTCTGAGAAGATGGAAAAAAGTGGAGCTCATATCTTAGTGAAAACCTGCAAAAGATAGTTTTAATATAGTAAAGGAATTCAGAAGAGAACTGACATGATTGGTGAAACTCATGACAAATTTAGTTGGTTGGCAGTAGTTAAGAAGGATGTTCAAAATGAATAAATTTATTTACTGGATTTTAACTCATTGAAAACAAGACAAAGAGTTTAAAGTTACTGTCACAAACGGTTCCACAAAGACAGACACCTTCAGTCTATTTGGGTATAGACCTCTTAGTGGTCCCAGAAAACTGACCCATTTTATTTTATCCTTTATACAGCCAATTCCAGATGGCTGAATTGAATATATCTGTCACTCTGACTTGTGGACTTCTGGCCCATTAAGGCAGCCAACCCAATTAGGTAGGACTTTCTCTGGCTTCACCTTCTGACAGAGCATCTGATTAGCTTGGAGCTCCTACTAGATGCCAAATCTCCTACAACTGTAAACTATCTTTCTCAAGAGATTGAATTTTCTGCTCTCTCTGCAAAGTGCTTCTTTTGAGGGCTATGTTTAGGCTTATATTTTAGGGTATATTTAGGGTATTTTCTCTCAAACCCTTGAGTTCTGCTGTTTGTGTTTGGAACCCATGCTGGTGATGACTCGACAGGGTTAAGATGAGTATGTTGACATTGATCTTGGATGATCTGCCATTGTAACATGGCTAGTGTTCTCCACAAAGATAGACACACATGAATCTCGGGAGCCTTGGAATGTTGTCTGCCACAAACCTTACTTAATTCTGATTTTTATGATCAACCTAAGGGTCTTAACAGAGGATCTAAGTGAGGAGAGAGCTAAATACAATTATAAGTATCCTTAGAATGGGAAGATTTACAGATGCACAAAAAGGAAGCAGAGGAGGAGTCAGAAGAAGAAGGAGAAGGAGAGGAGGAAGAGGAAGAGAAGAAAAAGAAGAAGACGAAGACGAAGAAGAAGACGAAGACGAAGACGAAGACGAAGACGAAGACGAAGACGAAGAAGAAGAAGAAGAAGAAGAAGAAGAAGAAGAAGAAGAAGAAGAAGAAGAAGAAGAAGAAGAAGAAGAAGAAGAAGAAACTATAGACCAATAGTTCTGAAGGTAGAAGAGGGAGCCATGAACTAAGGGAAGCAGTTCCAGAAGGTAGAAAAGACAAAGGAGCTCACTGTCTTAATTTTAGTGTTTCTGTCCTCCAGAATTATGAACTGGACTGGAGAGGTAGTTCAGTTGGTAAATTATGTGTTCATGTGTTCATGCAGGTATGTGTATACATATGTGTATTGTGTGTGGTAGGGGTGTGTGTGTGTGTGTGTTTGTGAAGATTCATATGTGTGTGCATATATATGTATAGGTACAGCTATATGTATGTGTGTATGTATGGAAGCCAGAGGCTAGCTCTAGATGCCATTCCTCAAGATGATCATCTACCTTGTTTTTAGAGACAGAGTATCTCATAGTGACCTGGGGTTTGTGGACTAGGCTGGCTGGACTGGATTCTTTGCTTCTTGCTTTGGTCTTCATAGTCCTCTGTGCTTCTCCCTGTGTACACATATAGTTCATATTCAACCTAGAAAAGCACAGTAGGACCTCCACACTTCCATCCTTCCAGACCTTGAGCCAACCCTTAGTCTTATCATTTTGTGAGAATAGTTGCCATCTTTTTAAAACTATATAGTTGCCCATCTTCTCTGTTAGAGTGTTGTTAATTCTGAGTAGTACCAAGTGTGATCTTGACAGGGCAGTGGTGGTCACCAATCTAACCAATTCTAGAACACAGACACACTTCATCCTTTAGGATGGAGCCAATCACCCCCCCCCAATACTAGGGACATTTTTATGAGCAAGCCCTTAACTGTTTTTCTTTCTGAATTTCTTCCAGCTGAGGAGAGCAGTCCAGATTCAGAAAGGGATGGATAAACAAGACAGAAGTCTCACATCATACTTCAAAATGGCCAACTCTGAAAGCCAGCCCATTTCAGAGCTCTCCACAGGAAGACTGAGCCCTTCCGGGCCACAGGTATTTCCTCGTTTGCCTAGTTGCTACCTGGCCTCCTGTGCAGGTGTTGGACTTGTCTTCAATGTTCTCTCTGAACACAACCCTTTGCCACTTCAGCTTTTTCTCCCTGGAAACCTGACCTGTGACAGGGGGACAAGGCCTGACTGTCAGCAGCGTCAGGGCTGAATGCCTCACAGAATGTGGAGGTATCTGACCACACAGGATGGTCTCCTGATCCATGTCGCTCTCACTGCACTGTTCTTGCTCTTCTTCTGTGGCACAAGCCTGGGGTGTCTTGGATCATTTCTCCATAAAATAAACCTGAATATGAGGATACGAGGGATACAAGGGATACAAGGGATACAAGGATACAAGGATACGAGGGATACAAGGATACAAGGGATACAAGGGATACAAGTGATACAAGGATACAAGGGATACAAGGATACAAGGGATAAAAGGGATACAAGGATACAAGGATACAAGGATACAAGGGATACAAGGATACGAGGGATACAAGTGATACAAGGGATACAAGGGATACAAGGGATACAAGGATACAAGGATACGAGGGATACAAGGGATACAAGGATACAAGGATACAAGGGATACAAGGGATACAAGGATACAAGGGATACAAGGGATACAAGGATACAAGGATACAAGGGATACAAGGGATACAAGGGATAAAAGGATACGAGGGATACGAGGGCTTTGGCTGCATGGTTGCTGGGGAGGGCGTCAGGGATTCTTATGAAGACATTTATCTGTTTTTAACAATAGGGCTCCATTCTTTCATGGTGCTGGGACTCTCTAAATCTTGAGCCTTCCCCTGCTACTTTTGGGGAAACTCACTCATTTTCTTATTCTTCTCTTCAGTGTATAGTCGTTGAATTGGACCTGCCAATTCCTCTATTTTCTGACTTCTTCAAAATATGCTGCTATCTCTCTGTTGTCTTCTTCCAAGACAGTTTACAGTTTACAGTTTTTGTATTCTCTTCAGAGTTTCTGCAGAAACCAAAGTTGAGGGCAGGGGAACAGTGCCTACGTCCACACCAGGTGTGTAGGCGGCTCAATTCATTTGCTATTTTTAGACCCAGGATGATCTTGAACTTAAGATTCCCCTGACTCTACCTCCTGCACCCTAGGACTATAGGTGTGCTCCACCATACCTGGCTTATATGGTCCTAGAAACTGAAGCCAGGGCCTCGTGCTTGCCAGGTAATCGAATCACTCCCCCATCCCTGGTTTTATAATTTTACAGGAAGGCAGATGTTCATAAGGAGATTTGTGCAAGTTTGGTTGACTGTAGAGCCCAGCTTGTTTTAATCCACTAGTATCTTGTAAAGAGCACAATTCCTGTCTAGCCCAGGGACATGGAATCCTGGTGCTCAGCAGGTATCAAGACTTTCTTGCAATATATGTGACATGTGACGAAGTAGAGAGAAGTTGAACCCTTTAACAAACCTCCAGATGTTTTATTTGTGTGTGAAGGATCATCCAGAAGCTCCAAGCAGCTGCGTGTCCAGTGCTCACAGGCAGTGTATTTACGTAGTCTGCCTGAATTTCTTCCATTTTGTACTGACACATGGCCTCATGGAGATGCACTCTAGGCTGATCCTCTGTGCCAATTAAAGCCAGATCTGGAGGTTGTACGGTAAAGATTGTGCCTTCTTTATCAGACTGTGTTTGATGCCCACAGCCACATTTTGCTGAGCATTTCGCCCGTGTTTGGGGACCTTAAGAGTGTTTTTGAAAAGATAAGGGCTAATTTCTGGAGAGTGGTCCTGTGTCCTGGAGGTGGTCTGCAGTGCTGCAGCCTGCCAATCAAAACCTGCCAGCAATGTCATTCAAGGTCAGAGACTCAGTGAACCGCCAATCAAAGTCTGTGGGGCTGTTCATGTTCACTTGTCAGGAGCGGGAAAGAGGTCACCCTCTCAGTGGTGTGACTAGTGTGTAAACAATGAGAGTGTTTCAGTGGTTGGAAACACATTGTGTTGTGTACCCCCTGGCGATTTGAGGAAGCTTGCCTGACTTTTTCCTTCCTACAGGGATAGGAGAGAAAATGGGGAGAGCAGGGGACCAACAACAAGGAACATGTAGGTAATTTAGCAGACGATGTTGCCTAATACTGTTTGTTTATCATAGGAGATGCTTAGAAAGGACACTCCTAAAGCAGGAGCAGGGGCTGTCTCTGACTAGACTGCCTGGCTTTGGATTCCTTTCCCCTAACTGGGCTGCCTTGGGTGGTCTCTTCTGTAGAAGAAGATGCACGTAGTCTCACTACAAGTTGCTATGCTAAGGCTGGTTGATATTCATGGGAGGCTTTTCCTTTTCTGAGGAGAAGGGGAGGAGGGGAGGATGGGGAGGGAGGTGGTTAGAAGGAGGGACTGGGAGGAGAGAAGGGAGGGGAAGCTGCAACTGGGATGTAAAGTAAATATATAACTAATTAATTAGCAAAGAAGAGATAACCTAAACAACTGGAAATTGAACTTTAGATATCTAAATCAAATATCGTCTTTGGCTTTTGCTCTTGGTCTTCAGGTTGCTCTCTTGCTCTGCTAATTATTATCTTGGTTAATTTTCATCAGTAAAGATACATTTTTCGTTTGTGGAAAAATAGCATTTTAAAGGTATGCTCACACCATAGAAGAGAGCTTAGAAAATTCCAAGTTTCTACATTTGGAAGACAGAGCTGTGCTCTGTATCTCAGCAGGCTCTTCATGGAGTATTTTTCAAAACAGTGCCTTCTAGAGTTGGCAGACTAACTTCACCAGTCATTACTAGCAGTATTTACCACTCCACTTTATCAAAGCACCGGGGAATACCGGGGTGGGCAGATGTTCACAATACAAGCAGAGTCTTGCTGATGGCAAAGTTTCAAATGTGACATGTAGTAGATGGTTAGGTTGGCCATGATACTAAATTTAGATGTTTCTGTTCACCCACATGTTCAGCCTAATTACCCTAGACCATTGACTAAAACATTCAGACTCTATCTGAGAATATGAATAATGAAAGATCAAGAAACCATGTTAGTATATTCTCATTTATTTATCAAAATTCATAAAGAAAAGCATTTCAGAAGTCCACAGAAATCAAAACTAGGGCATACATATGTATAGAGAGTAGAGGTTTTTGAAATAAGTAGGCTAGGGGATGGTAAATGTATATTTAGAGTGGGTGCAGAGGGATAGAATTTCAGGGTTGGAACGGCATTTTGGATACAGACTTCTTATTTTGTGGTTGGTGGCATGGGTAAACCTGTGGAGGAGATGGGGATGTGTAATGTCAAGAAATACATGCTTTCTTAGGGAACCTGCCTTTGTGTCCTGATTTCCTTCTCTGCCAGGCCTGTGGCATCTCAGCCTCTTTTCCATTATATTAGGAAGGCTTATGGAAGAGAAGTGTTTTTTGAGACTGATTAATAGATGAAAGAAAGACTTGGCATAGAGAGGGGGTGCTTGATGGAGGTGAGAATCAATGGGGAATGTACATGGGAGATCCAGGAGCTCAGTGGCACATAGGTTAGTGCTGACAAAGGATGCTTCCACTTATACAATAAAATAAGTCTCTTTTAAGCAGTCTCCTGTGCTCTGAAGTTTATAATTAAAATATTTTTTGCTCTGAGTAGCCATAACTTTTCAATGGTGACTCAGTGTTGATGGTAATAGACTTGAAACATGGAAAACACCTCTCTTAGGTAGTGTTTCTATTGCTGTGAAAAGATACCATGACCAAGGCAACTCTTATAAAGGACAACATTTAATTGAGGCTGGTTTATATTTTCAGAGGTTTAGTCCATTACCATCATGGCAGGAAGCATGGCAGCATGCAGGCAGACCAGTGCTGGAGAAGGAGCTGAGAGTTCTGAATCTTGATCCACAGGCAGCAGGAGACTAACTGACTCTCTCTCTCTCTCTCTCTCTCTCTCTCTGTGTGTGTGTGTGTGTGTGAGATACTAGGACTAACTTGATCATATGAGACCTCATAGCTCCCATCCATGATGACACATGTCCTCCAACAAGGCCACACCTATTTCAACAAGGCCATACCTCCTAATAGTGTCACTATCTATGGGCCAAACATGAATCTCTGAGGGGCATTCCCCAGTCCTACTCAAACTGCAACACCTAATTTGAATTTTCAACCTTGGCTGGCTTGTTTGGTGGTAGAGTCTAGAAGAGGGATGGGTGAGCAAGGGACTAGAGGACATATTTTCCTTTCCTTTCTCTGATGTCTTATAAACACCCCTGGGCTTGGAGGGAAGATTAAAATCCGTAAAGACAAAAGAAGAGCGACTCAAGCGTGACTGGTTTCTTTCACAGATGTACAGGGCTGGCCAAGAGGCACACCACAGCCAATTTCCAGCTCTGACAGCTGCTGAGGTCGTCAGCCTCCTAATGGCATGCCTTAATTCCTCTGGGGCCAGTGTGTCCTTTGAATGCGGTGTTGTTACACTTGCAGAGCTGAGTTGAGAGACGAGAAACCTGAACATGTGCCAGTCCCTGAGTGTACAATTACCTGGCCAGTAAGACCCGAGGCTACAGATGTCAGGTTCTCTTCCCTGACCTACGAAGTGGCAGGTCACAGATGCTTTGCATACACACACACAGTCATAAGTGTGTATGTGTATGTCCATATACACACAGAAAAAGGGATGGGGACTCAGAGCTGAGACTTTCTAGGGTGGCAGCAGGACTTTGGTGAGAAAGCACAAAAACATGATTCAAAAGATGCTGTGATTGGAATAAGGACCACTGAGTGGAATAGTCATCCACAAGAAACTTTAGTTATGACTGCTTCTAATGGAATGGTGAGAACAAGAAGGTTGGCATATACAGGCAGCTTCATGATTGGGGTTTCAGTTTTTGGGCTTCAGTTGTAGTACATGATGAAGCAAAGACTGTTCTTACCATTCCATCTTCTTGCCACTGGCATGAGTAACAATTTGGTGAGGGACTGTGGTCTAGGAAGTTTGTCTAGTTTGGGATTCTTGGCAGGGCCACCTGAGCAGATTCAGTGTGGTGGGGCATAGTCTCCCACTTAAAATCTGTAGGATGGTTAGGGAGATGACCCAGTTGTTAAAATGCTTGTCCTATGAGCAAAGACACTAAAGTTTGGATCCTCAGGACACAGTTAAATGTAAGGAAGGGGTGGTAGGCCTCTTTGTAATTCCAGGCTCAGGAAGCAGAAATCAGGGATCCTCTGAGCACGCTGCTAGCTAGACTAGCTGTACCGTCAGGTTTTGGACTTGACTGAGAGACACTGACTCAAAGAATATAGTGGAAAAGTGATCAGGAAGAGTCCCAATCATTCCTGGGCCTCCACATGTATGTACACCCATGTGCAAATCCACTTGCATACACACAATCACCCACATACACACAAACCTGAATACACACCACACACATGAAAAGAAAAAAATGAACAAACAAACAAACCTGCAGGTGGAAAACTGCATTATCAGCAATAAACCATGATGAGTGAGCATATTTGGATGGTACTTAATGATTGAAAGTATCAAAATATTAAATTAGATATTAATATTAAAATTAAAATATTAAAATAAAGAGAAATATGAAAAAAGGATGACTATGAGGCAGGGAAGAGGGCTCATTCGGTAAAGTGATTACCTGTCAAGAATGTAGGTCTGCATTTGATGTCTAAGACATATGTTAAAAAAAAAAAAGCAAAAAACACCCAAGGTGGTGTACTCTTGTAATCCTAGTGCTGCAGAGATGGAGATAAGTGACACCCTTAGAGCTCACACTTCAGCCAGTCCAGCCTATTGGTGAATTCCAAGCCAGTGAGAGATCCTTCCTCAAAAATGAAGGTGAAAGATGCCTAAGGAATAATGCTGCAAATGCTGTTCAACCTTCACATACATGTTTATACAATGTACCTGCACATACACAGGTGCACACATACACATGTTGTTCATAAAACAATACCCAGAACATCTAAATGAATGTAAATCAGAATTTTTCAGTCCTTGATCTGTTGAGACCAAGTTGGCTTAAGTTCCAACCAGTTCTTCTAAAGAGACACAGAATTGTTTAAATCCACTTGAAATTTCTTCCATTCAGTGTTAGCAATCTATATTTAGCTTAGGCTCCAGATTCAGTTTAATTTCTATGATATACACAAAGACTCATTCTGGACTCACTGAGAGTAAGAAGAGATGAGAGGAACTCCTCCGTGGATTAAAACCCGTTCTGTTTTCTGTTTTCTTTGGTTCCATGTCTAGGAGTGTCTCTCCCAATATCTGCCCCTGGGTCTGAGTCTAGGATTGTCCAGCTCAATAAACTGCCACCTACACGACTCTTGGTGTGGTCATCCACTGTGTTATATTCTTCCTCCGGCATCCCAAGGGGTCCCCTTTACAAGAGTGCTCTTGTTTCTGAGGTACCTACTTCTTCTTTTGCATCCATCCTCTTGTTACATCTGAGCTGGAAGCCCCTACTGTCCAACACAGGTGGTCAAGAGTCTTACAGGAATCACATCTTCTGGGTTAGAGTTTGGCAAGGAATTCATCACACGTTCATGGTTAAGCCAAGGCTGTAATCGACCTTGTGGCTGGCCCATCCCAGGAAGGAGTCATATGAAAAGAAGCAGTAGACACAGGGATAGGGCAATTTCCAGAAGCCAAGGTAGGCGTGCTCTGAAATGGCACAGTTGACAAGGTCTGTTGGAGAACTGTGCAGGTGTAGGAATGAAACCAGCATAACCATCCAGTCTCCTGGGTCCAATCTCCTGGACAACTCTCTCCTTCAGATCTGCAGCATCATCTTGGATCTGATGGTTACACAAGGGATGGTCTTCAGTGAGTTACTGTCATTGAGAGCCCAGCACATCCTATGGCCTGACATGGAGCTCTCTAGTTTCTCCACTCATTTATTCATTCAATCACTCAGTAAAATTCATGAAATCCTGCTATGTACCAGGCTCTTTCCTGATTCAAAAAGACATAAAAAAATGAATGAAATAAGTATTTGGACACCCAAACCAGTAAATTATATCTAATTCACTGGGAGAGAGTGAATACAAGTGAATTATATAGACAAGCAAACCTACTGTATCTGTCCTCTTTGGGTCCTACTTAATCTGAGACCAAGACACCAATGCTTGAGTTGTGACATTGGAATTCCTTTGAATCATAGTGCATTGGTGAGGTGGATTGAGGCTTCATTAGTAATGATTATGTGCTTCAGCATCCAGTAACAGAAACTGCTCATAGATCCTGAGTAAGTCTACTGGTGTTTCCAGTTACTCCCAGGCTCCCAGAAGCTCCATTGTCTTGCTAGTGGTGCTACAGGGAGTAGGATTTCAGAAGAACTTTGTGGGGTAGGTGATAAATTTTGAGTAGAGATGATAAATAAGAGACCCTTTTAATGAAAATATATTGTGGTGGTTGATATTGTCATCCTGACAGTATCTAGAATCCCTAGGAGATGTGGGCATGTCTGTGATGGAGCACCTCAATTGGTGTGAGGAGGAGGAAAAGACGCAGCCTAAAAGTTGGTGGATTCATTTCATAGGGCTGAGTCCCTGAGTGGAAATCACATAAGCTAAGCATCATCTCCATCTCATTGTTTCTTTACTGGACATAGTGCAACCATCTGCCTCACACTTACCATCATGCCTTACCCACTGTGATATGCTGTACCATTAGACTGTGAGCCAAAACAAACACTTCCTTCCTTAAGTTTCTTTTGTTGAGTATTTTGTTGTAGTAGCATCAGCATCAGCATCAGCATCAGCATCAGCATCAGCATCAGCCGCAGCCGCAGCAGCAGCAGCAGCAGCAGCATTATTAGCAGCAGCAGCAGCAGCAGCAACAACAACAACAACAACAACAAACTCATGGATATATGAGCAAAACAAATTACAGAGGAAATGAGGTATAAGCATATGGAGATTTTGACCACAATGGAAAGAGAACTATCATTATTTCACTGATAAATTCACAAACTTAATATTGTTTGCAGTACTAGCATCATGATAGAGACAGTCATCTGCATAAGGACCAGATGAGTGGGAACCATCTGTTGTAGACTGCACTGAAGTTGTCAATGGAAGCCACCTACTGGGCTGCCCAACCCAAGCACATCATTTGTGGCTGTATTGTTTTGCTACCTAAGCTCTTTCTCCTCCTCTGTCTGATTTCAGCCCCCAGGTACATTTGGTTATTCATGAGTTCACTCATGTGTCTACTCACTTGGTTTCCTGGGAAACACTGTTTAATTCACATCAGAGAAGACTTTTGGCAGAGAGACAACTGGAATGCCATATTCTTCACAAATGCCTTTCTAAAATGTAACTCTTACCTTCTTTTGGTACTTTATTCTCATGCAAAGCCAGTTTGCCTGTGCTCGGTAGCTTTAGAGCAGGTCAAGGTTATAGCCAGGGCCATGGAAGAGATGTGGATCTTTTATCTACCCCATCTCTCATAGTCCCCTCAAAGCACCCACCATTAGTTGGTCAGTTGTTCAGTTTGACAGTATATCATGTTGTTGTGGTTTGAGTGTGACATGTCCCCCAACTTCCATGTTTGAAAACTTGGTATGCAGTGGTGAAGCTGTTGGAAAAGATTGTACACCATTTAGGAGATGGAGCCTAGTTGGAGGAGGTGGGTCTGTGACTGGGGACCAGTCTTAAAGTTGAACAGATTGGCCACATTTCTCTCATTACTTCCTCATGTTCATTGCAAGGAGACCAGTTGATTCATTCTCCTGCCTCCATACCTTCATCTGGAAACTGTGAGTGAAAATAATCCTTTCTATACTCCAGTAACTTCCTGTCAGGTATTTGGTCACAGCAAGATATAAAGCTATACACATGGCTAAGCATAAGGGTTCTTACATATATTTTTGTTGCTTTTTGCTCACTCTATAGTCTTGGGCAGCTCCTTCTGAGAACCAGTATGCTAATATGACCAGATGACATCATTATGCAACTGGACTGACAAAATGGATGCTAAGTTCTTGCCTCATTTTCTTAGCATTTGGTATGTGTGACACGAACAATGGCCACTTCTGTTATCAGAAAACAGGCCTTGAGCAGAGGCATGGAAGAAAACCCCTAGAAGCCTCTGAGGTGACTGAGGTGGAGGCAGCTCAAGAACTTCAAACCGTGAACCAGTTCTGACCCATGGCAGAACTTTCTCTGACCTACATTGTTTTCAAGGTCCTCTTTCAATGCAGGGTCTCAACACCATTTGCCAGTCATGTGCAAAGCCCCCCCTGTCTCTACTCTAGATGTTGTGTAGATCCACAGGACTAAACCAGTGCCCAAATCAAGGAGAAAGTGGCATTAAAATTGTGCCATTATAAGATACACAAACAACACAAACTTTTCATCATAACTTCCCCAGAAGCTTCCACAAGAAGCTAGCAATTCCACTGTTGTGTCAGAGGGTGTGAAAGACCGTGAGAAGGCTCATGCTCTCAGTCAGAGAAGATAAGGGAATTTTTATTGCTGACATTTCTATCAAGGTTTCTCTCTCCACATGTTTTCTTTGTGAGGTTAACTAACTTATTTTTTGGGGAAACACACTTGTGAGCCAAGCTGGTAACTCCTAGAGTTGAGGCTGGTCCAGCTTTGAGAAGCATGCCATCACTCTCCATGGGAATGACCATTTCTGACCCTGGATCTTAAGATTCCATCTCTCACTTTACATTAACTGATGGGAAAGGTGGTGGATGTTTCTCAAGACACTCGGGACTTTTCTTTCCAGTGAGATGTCGAGTTCTCGCAAGCCTCAGATTGGACTCCTTGGTCCTGCATTCATTTCCCTGCCCAGTGTCATGCATGTGCTGGGCTCAAACCTGAAGGTTTGGCTTAGTAGATTAAGACAGTTGATCATCCATTCATAGTGATGGAACAAAGAGTTCTTCATGGCAGAACCATGAAGATATTCTATTGAATCTTTGTTTATTAGCTTCAGGGAAGAAAGTTTTCCTCAGTGTCCTGGTTAATCTTTATTATATCAATTTGATTCAACCTATGGCCACCTAGGAAGAGGAAATCTCCACTGGAACAATGGCTTAGATCAGATTTGTCTATGTGGCATTTGTCTGGGGGCCACTGTCTTGATTGCTAATTGATGCAGGAGGACCCAACCCATTGTGGGTGGTACCATCCCCTAGAAAGGTGTTCCTGGAATGTATAAGTAAGCTGGCAAAGCAAGCCAGAGAGTCATCTAGCAAACAACATTCCTCAGTGATTTCTGATTTAAGTTTTCTGACTTGAGTTCCTGCCCTGACTTTCCTCAATAATGGAGTGTGACCCGGCAGTGTAAGATGAAATCAGCACTTTCCTCTCCAAGTTGCTTTTGATTACAGTGTTTGTCAGAGCAACAAATGAAGATAGAACAATCAGTAAAATAGAACAGTTGACCTAATCTGTGTAAGGGGATCAGTTCCATCATGTGAGGAATGCTGTCTTTTGACTTCCTTTCTATCCACTTCATCTATCGTAAGAGGCAATCTGCTACTCTTACGTCTATTAATAAACCTAATAGATAAAATTCCTTCTCTGCTCCCCTATCCACCATGATGCTTCCACAGGTGGAAAAAGTTCTGATAAGTTTTGGCAAGTGAGTGATAATTATGGTGATTTTAAGCTTCAGCACTGTGTGTGTGTGTGTGTTTATGTGTATGTGAACATTCATGTACATATGCACTAGTGTGTGCTATAGGAGTAGCTGCAGTGTGTGGCTCCTTTTTGTGATTTTTGAAGTTATTCCTGGAATGGCTACTTCCTCTGAAGATATCCAGAAATCTCTACCATTTGTGGTAATGAATTTCCTTTGTTCAGACTCTCATCCATTGCAATGAAAACTTGTGACTTTTACTGGCTGAGTCAGGAGTAGAAACAAGGCAGAAGGTCTTTTTTTTTTTTTTTTATGCATCTGTTTACTTCTTTCCCCGTGCACTTAATGAAGACCCCTATATTCTGCTTCTTCTTTGACCTTTCCTTTACCAGTCCTCTTTAGTACTTGGCTCTTTCATCCTTCCTGATGCTTCCCCAGACAGGCAGAGAGCACTGAATCAGGTCTCAGGTAGCATAGCAAGGCATCCTGGGAAGAGTCAGTTTATTTTAGCGTTTGAGTGACTTTGGTGCCAGACGGTGCCAGTCTTCCTCTGCAGGGAGCTTGCGATCTCCATTCAGCGACTTGACATTTCCTGCCCTCTCCTTCTTTCCCAACTCTTCACTCTGTTGTGCAGAACTTGGTCTCTGGAGTGACCTACTGTGCGGGCAACTTCACAGTGACATCCTTTATTTTGACATATAAACTCTATCTTTAAAAGATTTCTTTGGCAAGCCAAGCCTCTGATGTGACATGATACTCAGGACTTGCTCTGTTCTCTGTCCACTGATCTTTCTCACAAAGTCTCTCCAATGGACCTTCCAGGACCCTTGTGCATTTTATCTAATGACCACATATTTACCTCAATTAGTATGTCCTTTTCACACCCACTCGTATGATACCATACACCTGACTCACTGAATTACTCAGTGATCGCTGGAAATACCATGCCATTCATGCCTCTGAGCAGGTGGCATGTCTACTTGAAACTCCTTAGAGCTCCTTCTTCCTATCTTCTACAGACATGGTTTCTTTCCTCACCACATACCTGCATTTGCCTTAGCCAGTGCCTCTGCAAGTTCCCACATACCCTGCATGTCTTAATTGGTATTTTTCAACCTTTTTGACCCTCCCCTAATGCCATACCATTTCCTTTACCTTTTATCCTTGTTAGAGGGTGTTTCTTGTCATGGGACATTTGAGTTAGGTGCCTTTTTAAAAACCTCAACACATGACCACCTGAGTGAGTAATCCAATGAATGAATGAATGAATGGATGAATGAACAAACTAAAGGATCTCACCAGATAAATCTGTCTGTCTTCATGGTTTCTTAGTGATGGACTGGGAATTGTGAAGGAGAAAGAAGACTCCATGGTTCCCCAGAAGCAGGCAATATGGTAAAAAAAATGGGATAGTTTAAAAGAGCATAGTAAAGGCAGAGAGTGGGGTATGAGAAAAAGAGAATTAAAAGAAGAATAAAAAAAATAGTAAAGCAAAAATCTGGTTGAAATGGCCAAATGAACAAAATTTTTGACTTATTGGAGTTTTGCCTGTTGGTAAATTTTTGCAATGCTGTCTGCAATATTGAAATGTTGTATATACTTTAAAGCACTATTAGCCATATTTGGGGGTCTTCAGAGTTTTCTCTTGCACCCTTTAAAGAATTATTTCATTGTGGTAATGGTTTCAAATCTGTCTTTGGTGCAATACAATAATCAGAATAATCTGGTCATGTAAAAACAGTACCTGCTCCCTTTCCTTATTTCTGTTGAGAGGTTAAGCCATAGAAAACATTTCTAAGATAAAGGAGTACTATATTTGATCAGAAATAACTTTAAAAAGATTACATATCAAAATAAAAAAGTAAACAAAATGGACTGGGAAAATTGATTTCTTTTTAAAATGAAATTTATTTATTCACTGTACAACTCCTTTTCAGCCCTTTTACTCCTCCCACTATCCCCTCATGTAAGGTCTCCCTCATTCCACCTTCCCCTTTTCATACACCTTCAGCTAGAAAAAAGAGACTAGATACAAAATTAACTCAAAGAAATTAGTAGCCTTCCTCTACACATGTGTTAAACTGGTTGAGAAAGAAATTGTGGAAAGAGTATCCTTCACAATCACCATAAATAACATAAAATACTCTGGTGTAACTCTAACCGAGTACGTGAAAGACCTGTATGACAAGAACTTCATGTCTCTGAAGAAAGAAGTTGAGGACGATATCAGAAATAGAAAGATCTCCCTTGCTCATGAATCAGAGGATTAACATAGTAAAATTAGCCATAGTACTCAAAGCAATCTACAGATTCAATGAAATCCCCATCAAAATTCCAACACAGTTCTAAACAGAACTTGAGAGAACAATCCCCAACTTTATATGGAAAAACAAAAAACCAGGGGTACCTAAAATGGTCCTGAACAATAAGAGAACTTCTAGAGGTATCACTATTCCTGACTTCAAGCTATACCACAGAGCAATAGTAATAAAATCTGCATGATGTTGGTATAGAAACAGACAGGTGGATCAATGGAATCGAATCAAAGACCCAGAAATAAACCACATACCTACAAACACTTGATTTTTGACAAAAAAAAAAAGCCAAAACCATACAACAAAAAGGGAAAGCATCTTCAACAAATGTTGCTGGTCTAGCTGGATGTCTGTGTGTAGAAGAATGCAAACAGATCCATATTTACCACCCTGCACATAACTCAAGTCCAACTGGTTCAAAGACCTCAGTGTAAAACTGGATACAATGAATCTAATAGAAAGATTGATTTCTAAATGAACTCTTTCATCTCACCAAAGATGACCCTCATGACAGTACTGCAGAGCTCTGGAAGTTTGGGAAACCCAGTTTGAAACTCAGGAACTTCTCTCAACACTGGGATATTTCAGACCCAGAAACAAAAACCTATGTAAAGCAGCTAGCCACAGTCAGGAAAGGTTCTCCCGTTCCCAGGAAAGCTGTGGCTCGTTTCATTTCATTTTATTTTCCTAATAAGGAAGCTGTGGCATCCTTACATCTTGGGAAGTAATGGCATAGATGAAGAAGGACATCTTCCCATGGATTATTCTGCCTAATTTTATGCTTGTTGGACAAGTGGTCCCTGTATTGAATACATGCCCTCATGGTGGGGAAATGCCTGGTCCTTAGGATTCATACACACGTGACTAGCACTAAAGTATTATAGTACTGGTCAGGTGACTTGGTCATCTGTTTTAGTCTAAAATTCTTCACCAATGATAGGTCATAAGAGGTCATCTTTAGAATCCCTGATAGGTTTGACTGTGCTGCCCAAAGACCTGCAGCCCTCTCTAGCTGATCACTGCCTTTGTAAAATACCCTATCATGGGTCTCTGCCAGGGGAATGCACAGACATTCTTCTTTGTCATGTAGACTGCCTTTTCTAGTGAGGTGAGACTCTATATTATATAAAGGAAATTTATGAAAATGAATTAGTGAATGAAGAATGGATTTCATCTCTGGCTTGATATAGAATTTTTTTTTTTGGAATGTGAACTATGCATCTCTTTTGTAAATATATCAGGAATGGCTACTTGTATCATATTCTGAGCCAGGAATAAGTGGTAAACATGATTTCACCCTTGACTTAATGAGCCCATATTTTTGTGGGCAAAAAATTTATATAAATACATTTAACTTTATGATCTTGATAAAATACCAATAAGATAGTCACAAAAAATGCCAAAATACTTTACATGCACCCTCTCAAGTCTTCTCAATTACTCTGTCTCTTTAGATGAGATGATGAAGAAACTAAGGATCATAGATATTAGAGGCTTTCCCAAGGTCATTGCCGTTGTCAAGAATGGATTTAATGGGATAGAATTCAGGCACTGTTATCCCTGTGAGGAAGTCATTGAAAGTCTAGATAAGTGGTAACATGGGTTTGGACGCTGCTGGGAGGGTTGACATGGAGTGTAAGCTGAGTCTCAACATGAAAGAATTGACAAATGGGACCTCATAAAATTTCAAAGCTTCTGGAAGGCAAAGGACACTGTAAATAAGACAAAAAAGGCCACCAACAGATGGGGAAAAGATCTATAACAATCCTAAATCTGATAGGGGACTAATATCCAATATTTATAAAGAACTCAAGAAGGTGGACTCCAGAAAACCAAATAACCCTATTAAAAAATGGGGTACAGAGCTAAACAAAGAATTCTCAACTGAGGAATTCCGAATGGCTAAGAAGCACCTGAAAAAATGTTCAACATGCTGTATTGCCAACGGTTCCCTTTCACAGGGTGTCCGTTTCCTTCTAACTGCCCTTTTAAAGACTCTCTTACACTTAAGTTATTATATTGGTAGCTCTTATGTCAGATCAAGAGTGAGCAACCTCACAATTCTGTACATGTTAACTGATGGCCAATGAGATGGTTGTACAGAAAAGTCATGGCTATTGAAAATGACTGAATAATTTAATATTGGGCTTGGCATATTTGAACTGGAACAGAAGTCAAAAAAATATTCACTCTGCTTATTATATTATGAATTTGATAACACAGTCTTGATAGAACCAGAGTTTTATGGATTTCAAAGGAACTTCTCATTCCTCAAGCAAATTCTGAGCATTTTGACTCTTGTTGCATGGCTAAATCCACAGAGTCAAGACTTGTTTCCTGGCCTTATTTCCTGCAAAGCTAAATTCTGTTCTCTGTAAGCAATAGAGCATGTCTAAAGTTGGGGTTCAGCATAGGGGACAGATGTGAGAAATTTTCCCAAGGAGGAAACGCTGATGGGACTTGATGACTAATTTTATTTTTATCGATTATTTTCAAAGACTAGGGCTATGGGAAGAGAGAAGGCCACTGCATTTTACAACATCCCACCCAAACCAAGTCTGACACATGTGGTTTTGAACCACTCTAAGTCTGAATTTCCAGCAAAATTAAGAAGGCAATAGAAGAAGTGATCAGAAGATGTAATTATGGAAGCAACATAAAATGGAAGATGCATCATGGGAAATACAAAGAACTGGTATGGTTTGGGGCAACCACAATTGAATGCTGCAGGTCTGCCTCTCTTTCTTCTTTACTGCAGATTAATAGGTTCCATTCAGGGAAGAAATGGTCCCGGACATGAGTTCCATCTTTGCAACCACAGGTTTTGCGATAGACATCTCGTTTACGACCTTAGGGATGAGTGGAAAACCTAGCCTAGAAAACGGATACCACAGACCAGAATGTATCAAAGGTTTGACAACATTTTCTTCTGGATCTTTCCTAAATGGCCTGATAATGAGTATGTAGCACACCAGTTTTCAATAAGACTGAGAGCAAAATTGTGTGTGTTTGTGTGTGTGTGTGTGTGTGTGTGTGTGTGTATGAATGTGTATGCATGCATGCACATGTGTATGTGAAAAAGAATTGAAAAAAATTATGTGACATATCAAGTCGTCCCCTGCATTCACCTCACTGTAGGGGCCACTAGTTTTGAAGAATGTAGATTAATAAGTCTCCTTGCTTAAAAAATGAGCTTCAATATGTGTGTGAATCATAGAGTCAAAAGAAAAAAATCAATGGGCTATTGACGACTGGGGATGATCACATTTATTTTGCCCTTTGTGGGTGGTGAAATCCATTCTGCAATTACAGAGACAGGCTGGCAGCAAAGAGCCTCAGTCAGGCTCTCAGCTCCACATTAATCCAAAAGTCCCATTTTAATGCAGATATAGATTGTCATGAGTCAATAGCTGACTACTTGAATTGTGAAGTGGGAGATCCACAGGGCACAAGCAGACCTGAGCTCAACTGTATTTGAGAATTTCAAAGCTTTGCTGTGAGAACCAGCATGACTAAGACTCTGGGGAGAGGTGTGGTTGAAAGGAATTGTGTTCTGGATCTAAAGAAAGAGTACACAGCAAGGCAAAGTGGGTGGGTTGTAGCATGCAGAGATGCAGAGGTGGGAAGTACCGAACTCATCTACTCTAGCGTCTGTTTAAAGACAAGAAAGCTAAGGTCCTCAACCAACTTGCAAGTGGTTGCACAGCTTGACTGTAGGAGACTTTAGAGTGGGATGGCTTCTTTGGTTTCCTAGTACTTTATTAGGGTATGAGGACAAAACATGCTTCAACTACTAGATCCCACAGTTAGGCACACGTACTGGTGGAAATGTGTTAGATTTTCTTTCATTCCTTTTTTGGTCCTGTAGCTGCCTATGTCATAGGATGGCATCTTCTCACTCTCTGAGGTCATGTGTGCAGTAATGTCAACACAAAAATCCATTGGTAACATTAACACCAGAGAGAATGGGAGATTCTGTGAAAGGCATTGAATGGGATAAGATTTGAATTTTAAAAATATCACAAGTGCTGAAGTGAATGGTGGCTCTGTGGATAAGGTACTTATTCCATAAGCACAAGAACCTGAATTTGGATCTCTAGAACTGATGTAAAAATGCAGGTATAATGGTGTATGCCTCCAACCCCATTGCTACGGGCATTGGCCAGCCAGCCAAGCCAAATGAAAGAGCTCTAGGTTCAGCAAGAGATGCCATGTTAAATAATGTTGAGGTTGGAGAGATGGTTCAGTGGATAAGACAGCTTGTTCTACAAGCCTGAGGACCTACGTTCAAATCCTTAGCTCCTATGTAAAAATCTAGGCATAGCTGTGTGTGCGCCTGTAACCCCAGAGATTATTTTACACTTCTGAGAACATATTTTGTTTTAGGCAGAGTGATGTGTTTCTTAACTTCATGGCCTGAATATATTGGCCCAGTTGATCAAGTTCAATGATGACAACCAGTTATCTTGAAACCCATGGTTTTTCTCCACCATGTACCTCTTGGCAGCCCAGTTCATCTGTGAAGAAAGCACTTCAGGTCCTACTGAGAGTATAAACTTATCCCAATAGTTTGCCTTTAGTCAACAGCATACATTCTGAAAAAAATGAAAAATTAGTTCTCTGAGGCTGGAGGTGTAGTTCAGTTAAGAAGGTGCATTCTTAGTATGCAGATGGCCCTGGGTTCCCTCTCTAACACTGCATAAACCAGGTGTGGCTGTGCACATCTGTAGCCTTGGACCTTTGGGAGGTAGAGGCAAAAGAATGAGGGTTTCAAGGTCTATAGCAAGTTGTTGACTAGCATGGGATACATGAGATCATGCCTCAAAAAAAATGGAGTTGTTCTATGTGGTGCTTTTAACTAAACTTGGTTCTTTGAGTAGAAAGTTCCAGCGAACCTTGTGTTCATGTGTATACAAGGTTGGCTCCCTGGGGTCACAGTTGTTTTAGGAAAGTACTTCTCTATGAAGTAGAATTTAGATTTTTTTTTTTTACTAATGCAAGCCTATACCACAAAACAGCATAGCCCCAGTTAATTTTTTTTTTTTTTGGCTGAGGATCCCATAAAGAAGATCAATACCAACACCATTATTTCCATTATTTCTCTCCCTTTCTATTCACCACACCCATAAAACCACAGTTTAAAAGCAAGCTGCTTAAGATGGAGACATAAGTCTATTGTTTAACCCCTACCCCCAATCCCAGAGTTCCATGGTGATGACTGAAGGATTCTAAATACAGGGGCAGGATGTGGAGGGAATGGTCCATACTAGAAAACTAGTAAGGAAAAATAGTAAGGAGGGATAGAAAAGTTGAGGACTCATTATCAAGCCAGGATATGTTGCTGGATTAAGTTAAAGGATAACCAGTCTTCAAGGAACCTGGGAAGAACTTGTCAAGGACAGACAAGTGGACTTCCGAGGTGAAGCTGCAGGTGAAGGTGTGTCAGATAGCTGGTATGGGTCTTGAATTAAAGGCATCTTGGAAAAAGACATGAGATCTTGGGAGTCTAAATGGTGTGGGTAGTGTGGATGTATTATAGACATCCTGGTCTTCTTGGTGTTGATAAGATGAGTTAAGTAGCAGAACTTCCTGAGGGATCCAGCATAGTTCTGGAGAGCATGGGGACTCTATTTAAATATATCCATGGGCTTCAACATGATCTGGTGATGTCATATAGCTTTCTTTTCTCTCCTTTGGCATTTAGACTGCTGGTGACAGAGATCAAAATTGTAGACTTCCTCAGCTTTCCTCCATTCCTTCTTGATGGCCAAAACCATGAAGACAGAAATCTGAACTCTCTGTGCCAGACTCTGTGATAGCTCTTGAGATATAGACTCTTGTAATGTCTTAAGAATACATACATCAAGGATGTTATCACAAAGCTGAAAAGATCCAACATTAACAGCAAGCACTAGCTGGATGTCACACACCTGATATAAATGCTTCTTCTTCATTTTAATAAACATATGTTTTGCTTTTTATTCTTTATTGAAAATAGATTTCTTGCAGTTACCCTAAACTGAAAATTGCAGAGCTATTCCATGTCACCAAAGAGGACCTCCAAGTTAAAAGAAATTAAGGAGAATGAAAGTGTGAGTTCAGTATCAACTTGTGCGTTCAAATCCCAAACCAATAATTGATGACCAATACAAGTTATCCCCTCAGCAGGAACAATTTGGAAAATATAAGAAAAACTTATAGAAAAAAATCTAAGTCTTTTTGCATTATCAATGAAATCAATCATGGAATCAAATCAAAGAAATAATAGTACAAGATCCGAGCTTTAAGAGAATAAAAACAGATAACAGAGAAATCCAAAGGAGAACACACATTGCCCATTGGTTAATGCTTCTTTGGTGAAGATTAATACAGGCTTAGGAAAATTTCCAAGGTTTGGATGAAAGGATATAATTAAATACACTTTGAGAATGGATAAAGACGAGAATAACAAATCGTCAACTCAATACAAAGGGATTATACAGGACATACAGAACAGGGTGGGGTGCAGAGGCGAATAAAAAATAACAGGAGGGCTGAAGGGCTGAAGAGAGTGCCTTGGTTAAGAGCTCTTTCTCTTCTTGCAAAGGCTCAGGTTCCATCCCCAGCCATCACATCTGGCAGCTCATAGCCACGTTTAACTCCAGCTCCAGCAGATCACACGTTACACACAGAAATATACGTACATGTCCATAATTAAGATAAAATGATTCTTTAAAAGATAATTAGAAAATGGATGTGGATTGAAAAAGCATGAATGTCAAGATCACTGTCCTATCCAAAATCAGGAAGGCTTTTGAAATACTTGGCTAAATTTTTAAACCAAAACGAAATGAAAGGGTTTCATAAAGAACCTAGGAGATAAAAATAGGGTGTTTAATAGAGAAACTCTTGCCATTAGATATGTCCATAGACATGAGTCTTGTATCTTATGCCTTGAGTGAAAGAGATGATCAGACTCTGCTCACCATTCCCACCATTCATAGTCAAGGCATGGAAGGGCATTTAGGATAAATGTTCTTAAAGATATGTGGACTTTGCAGCCTCTTTGACACAGTCCCTTGAAGAAACACTTGAGTTAAATGTAAAAAGTCAAATTGTCAAGAACTGAGGAGATGTGATATAAACATCTATCTTAATCAGTAACTCCTCTGAGACTTGGGACTGTGCTCAGTTTCTGCAACAGTTTGGATGAAAAATGTCCTCCACAGGCTCCTGGATTTGAACACTTGCTCCTCCATTGGTACTCTTTGCAGAGGTTATGGATTCTTTACGATACGGAGCCTTGATAAAGGAAGTATGTCATTTTGGGCAGGTTTTGGGAGTTTATTGCCTGGGTCTATTTCTTCTTCTCTCCCTACTGCCTGTGTGTGTATAAAATGTGGTCAGCCAGGTTCCTGTTCCTGTTATGTCCTCTCCCACAATTATGGACTGTATCCCTTTGGAAGCATCAGGCAAAATAAGCACTTTTCTTCCCAAAGTTACTTTTTGTCAGGGCATTCTGTTACAGCAACAAAAAGTAACTAGTGTAGAAGTTGGTACAGAGAATGGTGATGGTCATGGTAACTGGCTTTTATGCCTTTGGACTATTTTGTAGTAGAATTTGAGTGAAGTGATTTCTGAATCTTATTTTGGGTTCACTTTCTTTTTAAGTAAAGTCAAGTATAAATTCACCGATCTCCCTACTTATTAATGGCCATAATCATTTTCACTTAACATTAGTGATAAATATATTATGTTTTGGTGGTAGAGCGTTAGATGATTTGGCTTAACATATTAATTTATTTATTCATTCAGTTTTTCAGGGCTAGGGAATGAACTCAGGGTTCTGTGCATGTTAGGTAAAGTTTTAGATAGTTCATACAATTTGAAAGGTTCTTTTCTATGACTTGAATACTTTAAAAAAATGAGTAGGTATACCTTTTAAAAAGGTGTGTGTGTGTGTGTGTGTGTGTGTGTGTGTGTGTGTGTGTGTGTGTTAAAAGGAAACCTTTAAGAAAATTTGAAGGAAAGCATAGCGATTTCCTCCAAAAAATGTCCTGGTTTCTTCCATGTTTTGGTAATCACAAATAAATTTGCTCTAAACCTTTATGTGGGTATATCTGACTCCTTTGGGTAAACTCCAATGAATAGATTGTGGATCATATGGTAAGATTCTGTTCAGCTTCCAAAGGGTTAATATCATTTTAAGTCTTGCCAGGAAGAATGAGTAAGGGTCTCCAGTGCTCATATCATTAGAAGAGTGGAGAGCACGTAGTAGGGGCTTAAGAATGGTGTACAGATGTTGTTTTTCTTTGAGGAAGGGGATCTGAGATACAGTGTAAAGAGCAACAGCCAGAGGACTGGTGCTAGACAAAATGAAGTGAAGAAATGATTCTAATGAGTCTTCTTGGCTCAGTCCCTCTGAGCGTGTGATTGATAAGGGTCTTTGATGAGCTGGTTGGAGAGTGACCAAATCATCCTGGTTCTGCTAACTAACCCCAGTATGCTTGCCCCAAGAAAGCATGCATTCTTTCCCATTTATCCTAACAGCATAAACTCAGAAGGGCAGGGTGAGTTTCCTCGGCTCTATGGCTCTTACCTTTCCTCAACCTCATCTGATTTCTCTGACCTGCTCAGTTCACGCTCCAATCTGATCTGATGAAGTTTTGTTACTCTAAAACAACCTCTGGCCACTGACAAGAGAACCACCACAGCATCCTTAACAATCCCCGTTGGAGTAGAAGAGGCCAATGTAAACTCAGCCTCCTTACACTGCAGACATGGGGCCTTGTTCTGTAGGTTTTCATTATTTCTTGTTCTCAGTTTTCATTATTAGTTTAAAAAAACCAACCCACAAAACAAAACAGGAGGAGGAAGAGAAAATTGTTATCACCCCCTCAGGCACTTCTTATTTAAGGGGAGAGTGGAACAGTTGGTGTAGACTCCATGGGAATTTGAAACAGTTTTACTATTTATCCAAACTACTTCCATCAAGAAAGCTAACCTTTGCCACTGATTTAATAACAGTCGTTGAGCTCAATTATGTAAACACTTGGCATTTGCGATTCTTCTGGAGTATGATTGAATTTTAAAGATGCCCTTTACAAATACTAAGGATAAGATTGATCCTCCCATCTAGAAGTGTAATATAATATCCAGTAAGATGTATGGAAGAAGACCTTTTCCTTTGAGATGTATAGGCGACCTAATCTTTACCTCCAAATTACTCATTACAGGTAACTGTATGAAATAATGGATTTAGGCAGAGTCTGGTCTGCTGCAATGTGGCAAACTCTAGCTTCTGTACCTAGTATTTGTAAAATTCAATGCATGTTGCTTCCAACAGGTATCTTTCAACAGGGATGAATTAAATGCTGGGCTGTGTTACTGCCTTCAGGGACTCTATGACACCTGGGTTCTAGAACTAATATGTGCCAAAGATCTATCCATGATCCACTCATCTAGAGTGTTCTGTAAAGATATCAACTTTTATTTTGAGACAAGGTCACTGTGTAGCTGTGGGTGGCCTCAAACTCATTATGTAGAGTAGACTGATCCGGAACTCACAGAGGTCTACCTGCCTCTACCTCCTAAGTGTTGAAATTAAAGGTATGCGTCCTGGCTAATTTTTATGTCAACTTGACATAAAGCTGCGGAGAGCTATTTGGGGCCACTTGTCAGGAATCTGACATTGGGCCAGGACAAGGAAGTAAGCTCAGGCAGGAATCTTATTTTAGGATAGTGCAGGGAAGTAAATTCAGGGAGGAATCTGATTTTAGGCTAGAACAAAGAAGTAGGCTTCAGGCATGAGTATGATTTGGGGCTAGGACAGGGAAGTAGGCTCAGATATTTTGGTCATCCTGATAAGCCCTTAGAAACAGTGATCATGGGACTTTGTTTATTGCCTTGCTTGTTCCTTGACTACTTGTGTTTATTGTACTGCTGGACCTTATTACTTGCATGCAATTAAAACGATACAAAAGCAGATTGGGAAAACAATAAACCTGCCTGTGCCTCAGAACTGGCTGGGGTCCTGCTACAGTGTTGTCTAATTGTCCTTTTCCTTTTTAATCCTCACTCCTGTGCTGGAGAACCTGTTGACTGACTGAGCTGACTTGGTCACAAAGCAAGACATATCTGGGAAGGACAACTCTCAGTTGAAGAATTCCTGCCATCAAACTTGCTTATAGAAGAAGCCGTGGAGCATTTACTCAACTAATGACTCACAGGAAAGGGTCAGTCTAGTGTGAAAAGTACCATTCCTAGGCATATGTAGCCCTGGGTTGTACAAGACATTAGGTTAAGCAAGCCATGGAGAGCAAGCTAGTAAGCAGCATTCCTCAATGGCCTCTGTTTCAGCTCTTGCCTCCACTTTTCTGCCTTGTCCAACTTCCCTTCATGATGGGCTGTAAGCTGTAAGATGAAATAAACCTTTTCCTCTCCAAATTGTTTTATCCTAGCAACAGAAACCTAATTAGGATCTCATGATGTCACTATGGCCCAAAGAGTATCAACTTTTAAATCAAAATCGTACATTTTCTTACTCAGAAGCATGGTGAGAATGGGAGTTTAGACCTGTGCAGATAGTTTTGTGAAAATTTGCCCCATTGTTCTGTGGTAGAGTGATGTCCAGGCAGTGAGCACCCATCCACTGCCTTCTCATTAGAATGCAGATAGCCTCTCATGTCTTGTTTCCTTCACCTGCATATCAAGATTCGTTACTGTTGAATAATACTAGTTTTACATTTTGAGGAATTTATGTGCTGTTTACTTTCATTTAGGTTCCCTCCAGGTGTGCTCTGGATTGTGTGCACATCTCGACGAACATTAATTACACCTCTTAGCACATCTTAGCTCTAGAACCCAGGTGTGAGAAAATACTTCCTGGTATTTGGTTTGTGTTTCTCTGATTAGTGATATTGATCATTTTCCATAGTAGCCATTCGTATATTTTATTTCAAGAAATATCAACTTAGCTCTTTCTCTTGTGTTTTAATTGGGTACTTTTCTTGCTGTTCTGTATATGGATGTAGATGACATTATGAAATATACTAGGCCCAAAAGGCAAACTAGATTCTGTTAGGTATGCTGGTTTTATAAGAGTAGAGGATAGAAAGTGGTTACCAAAGCCAGGAAAGGTGTGGAGGTAGGAGAAGGGATGGATAATCAATATGTATAAATGCATGCCTATTTATATGCTTGGGTATTAACTCCTCATCAGGTATTTGGCTTACCCATGATGTTTGATCTTCATGTTTGGCTATTTGCTTTGACACATGGCTTTTTAGCCTGAGGAACATTCTTGGGTCTGTTTATAGTTAATTGTTTTGGTTCTAGAGTGTTTCAAAATAATATTGTTCAGTTTTATTCCAGTATTTTTTATAATATCAGACCTTAGATTTTTGTTTTAGATCAATTTTATTTGCCTTTTAAATATAGTACGAAGGGCTAATTTCTTTTATCTAGTCCTGTTTATTTTTCTGTCTTTAGATATGATTTATTGGTTTATATTCATGGTATATAATGATGGGTGTCTTAAACACATTTTTGTTCCAGAATTTCCATGTGCTTTGAGCAGATTTACTCTCCCTCTCTCCTTTCTCCCTTCCTGTGTTCTCATCCATTTCTCTAGGCATCCTCATTTTTACTTCTATTTCTTATCTATAGTCTATATAAAATGTAGAGAAATGAGATGCAGAAACGAGAGAAAACATGTAATATTCATTTTTCTGTGCCTGACTAAATTCATCTAATATAATGATCTTTAGTTGCATCCATTTTTTCTGAAAGTGGTCTAATCCCATTCTTCACAGTTGCACAAAACTCCATTTTTCTTGTATCCATTTTTTTCTGTTGGACTTTTAAGATGATTCCATGCCCTAGCTATTATGATACGCTGTACAGTAAATTTAGATGCACAGGTGTCTCTATGGTTGTTTACTTAGCATTCTTTGAGTGTACCCAGACATAGAATCATAAGTTGAATAGTAGTTGTCTTGGAGTTATTTGGGGGGAACCTCCATTCTAATTTCCACAGGGTTGGACTAGGTTCCTCTCTTCCCAGATATGCATAGGGTTCTCTTTTCTCCACATCCTCAACAGCGTGCGTTGCAATCTGATTTCTGAATGACAGATGTTCTTACTGGGGTGAGATGGAATCTCAATGTCGTTTTCTCTGATGGAGAAAGACGGAAACTTTTTTGTGTGTTTATTGACCATTTGTACTTTCTAGTTTTGGAACTATATGTTCATTTCATTGGCTCATTTATTAGATTGTTTGGGTTTGGGGTATTAAATTTTTGGTTATGTATGTATTCTGTAAGGTATGTAGCTAATAAAAAACATTTACTCATTTTATAGGTCGACTCTACTTTTTGCTGATTGTCTTTTTTTTTTTTTTTTTTTTAAATGTGAAGAAGCCTTTGACTTCCTGCAATCCCATTTGTCAATCTTTGGCTTTATTCCCTGGATTCTTAGGAGTCGTTTTCTGAAAGCCCTTGTTCAAGCCTCTGTCTTGAAGTGTTTCCCCTAACTGTTTTAAAGTTTCTGATCTTACAACAAAGCCTTTGATCTATTTTGAATTGATTTTTATATGAAGTGAGAGATTTAGGTTTAGTGTCTCTTTATTTACATGTGAAAATCTAGATTTCCCAGCACCATTTGTTGAAGATGCTGTCTTTTCTCCAATTTGAAAACTTTTTTCAAAAATAAGATGTTTATAGCAGGTGTAGTTGGTAGGCTAATTTCTGAATACCTCCAGCCTCCCACACTGTTTTCTTTTTTCTTAGCTGTGCGTTAGTCATCTGGGACCTTTGGTGCTTCAGTGTAAACCTTATGTTTCTTTTTCCATTTCTATAAAGAACATCACTGGGGTTTCTATGGGGGAATTATTTTGCTATTATGTATTCTTGGCATCTTTGTGAACCACCTTTGTGAACCAGGTGGTTTTAAATACACAATTCTGTTTCTGTGATCTCTGTTTTGTTGATGGGTGCATATGTTTCTGCTCCAGTATTTTTCTGTTCCAATTACCATAACTTTGTAGTAGATTTTGGAATGAGGTAAGAGGAACTTGGATTTGTTTCTCTTACGTTTGCGTTGTATTAATGACATAAAAACATGAAATTGTCCTGTTCAATGTGATGCTACATAATGCTCTGATATCATGAGCCTCCTTCATACAAGTGTTGAATTCTGAGATCACAGATTGTACTACCATGCCTTGCTAGGCATTTATTTTATAGATTCTTATGATGACCTAAAGGGAACTGGCTTTGTCAGGTAGTTGGAGAGTGAGATGAGCAAACAATGGGATGTGTGTGGAAAGAGCTCTGCTTGCTTCTGTTTCTTCTGTTAAGCCGTGGACAGACTTCCAGAGAAACACTCTTGGTACCAATTTTTGTTCTAGTTTGCTTTCAGTTGCTGAGATAAAAACATTCTGACAGAAAACAGCTCAGGGAAGGAAAGGATTTATTTGGCTTATATGTCCAGGTTGCAGTTTATCTTTGAGGAAACTCAGGGCTGAGACTTAGACACAATCCTGAAGCAGAAACCACGGAGGAATACTCTTTGTTGGTGTTTTGGGAAATAGTAAAAAATAACAGCAAGTTCCCATGTAGACTGCTACTCTCTGCCCAGTAGACTGGCCAACCTGTTCTTACCTTGTGGAGACTTTCTGACTCAACGTTCCAAAATCTCTCCACCCAGCTCACTAAGTTCTCACTGGCGGGTCACTAGCATACCAGTCCCACGCTTCAAAATCCCCACAGCCTTTGCGGTGCACATCTGGCAAACCCACATTTTGCTGCCCTACCTTTTTGTCTGGAACCCAGTAGAACTGCCACATGAAGGAAAATACCACACAAACTTTGTTCAGAAACAAAGGTAACTCCATCTCTGAGTGCAACAACTAGGATCCTAATCTTGTAAGGCATATTAAGTCTAAATCCTCCAGTGGGTGAATCCTCGTGGATTTTTCATCTAATCCGGAAGTAGCTACATCTTGTCCTGTCACTATCCCTGTCCAAAAAACCCCTAACTCTCCCCTGCTTCCTTTCTTCCGCCATCCAACTTGGAAGTTCCGTCTACTTGCCCAGTGAATGATCCCTTTATTCATTGGGGGATGGTTCATAAGAAGTCACCTGAGTATGTGACTCATTCCTTGTTCTAGACAACCCCTCCAGGGAAAGCAGAATTAACATCAAAATACAGGCAGCTCCAGGTCCATCCACAACACTTGGCATGCCTGTCCACTCGTGAGAACTAGCTTTCTCATACAGACTAGGACCATGTGACCATCAGTAGTCTACAAGACAATCAGCACATATGTCAATTAGTAATTAAGACAACCCACCACAGACAGGTCCACAAGCCCTTCTGTTCTGAGCAATCTCGACATCGAGACTCCCTTCTCAGGTGACTCCAGGTTGTGTCAAGGTGACATCTAAGACTGACTGGACAGTTATAGATATGTCCGAAACAAATAGAGATTTGAATTAATCTTTCACTGGTAGATCAAAACCAAAAACGAGTCCGTGAGGATCTAAGGAGAAAGAGCAGTTCCTTCTCACTCAGTTCTTAGCTGATAGCCCTTGTGCAAGAAGACTCAACTGGAAGACTGCCAGGGCTGTTGAAGGGAAGTCATGACAAAGACCTCAGATTCACCTCCCAAAGCTCCTCAAAGTACTTTCTCTGATATTTTCCCTTTCATGTAGCTACCTCTTCACATGAAGCATTTTAAAATCACTTAAGCATTAACTCATTTGGATCTCATGGAAATATAATGGATAGTTAATAAAATTATTTCTCCCCAAAGTCAAGGAAATAAAAGTCTACATTTAACAAAGTTATAGTATTTCCTTGGGAATACAATGAGTTCAAGCCACCATTCAATATCCCAACCTCCTCTTTCTTCAGTTTTTAGGTTATGTCCATGTATTCTCTCTCAGTTCAGGAAATGGAACTGTAACCAAAAAAAAAAAAAAAGTCTCACTCTGGGTTTGTTCCCAGCATTGCATTGCCAGTACTAACAAGGATTGTGTGTTCTAAAATTTCATAGAAATGGAATCCTAAGAGAAAATACAAGCAGTGCTATAATCCAGTGTTGTTTTCAGGAATGAATGGGGTCCATAATGTATCTAGACTAGCACATTACAAGTATCTGGTTTCCCATTGCTAGATATCTCTCCTGGCTTCTCTCCACCATGTTCACAGCAACTAAAGAACATATTTAGTGTGTCAGGTGTGTTGATAGTGCAAACTCTTTCTCCATGACCTCCATGGAAACAGACCACTCCCCCATACGTCTGAGTCCTTGAGCTATCTCAACTAGCTGTTTGCTTTATTGAAATGTCCACTGTCCAGTCAGATGTTTAGACTTTGCTTAGATACCCACTAAATGAGCTGTGCTGTGTACACAGGATTTCCAAATTGAGCAGATACAAAGAAATATTATCCGTGAGAACCGATTTGGTATCCCCCCTTTTTTTACCCAAGAAAACAAATGCAATAATAGATCTATCTGACTGTAAATATTATCTAAGTATGTCCTTTAAAAGCCAAAGGAATGTCAGATGCAATTTATTTTCTACTAGTGCAAGCTGAGACATTAAGTGGCAATTCTACTTCCATTAGCTAATTCTGGCAAATACGCAACTGTTTAAAGGTGCTGTCGATCGCTGGGCACAATTAAGTATTGGTACTGAGGCCTTATTAAATTACCCTTTTCAAGTGGGCGTAATAAACTAGGAAGTCACTGTACAGATTTTCATGGGGAAAGTCAGATCAGTATGGGCTTTATCTAGGGAGAATTTACTTCCCTGTCCAATAGACTTGGTGTTTTGTCCAAACAAATGCTAATTCCTTTGCAATTTTTTGAAGGAAAAATTAGGAAACTGTAAAGCAAAATTTCCTGTGAATGTAATTGTCATGATTTGTAATATTGCATAGACAACTTTAACATTTTGGATGTCTTTTAATAACAAAATCTATTTTATTTTTTAACCAAGAATGTTACTCTGAAGAAAGGATTTCTAACCTTTCCGCCCAAAACTTATATTTTTCTAAGACATTAAGATTCCAACAGGGCTAGTCAATAAATGGGCAGAAGGGGAGGGGGATGGAGGTGAAGGTCAAATTAGGCCATAGAGTAGATTCTTAGGCAGACAGCTGCGAAAGACTTTGAGAGCTGTGAGAAGACACCTCCTTCTGTGTCTGCAGAGCCAATGTTGACCAGAAAGTTCTAGCCTAGCCACTATTTGATTTCTCTTCCTCATCCCTTATTGGATGTAATTCCTATCATAACTCTTAGCAGTGGCTATATCATTCTAGGACATTAATTTCTGTACAAGAATAATTCTTCTCATGGCGGAGTGCTTGGAGGTTAAAAGTGCTTATTGCTCTTGTAGGGGATTTAGATTCAGTTCCCAGTGCCCACATGGTACCTCACAAGTGCCTGTAGCTCCAGTTGAAGAGAATCCTATGTCCTCTTCTGACCTCCATAGGTTCCCCCCCCACACACATACTTGGTGTGCAAAATACACGCAGGCACACAAACTCCTATTCTTGTTCCTTTCATCCCCCTTCCTTCATGTTTGATCCTATTCCAGTTCTTTCACCCTCTACATCTATAATCATCTATTATATTTCTCTTTCCTAGGTGAAACCATTCCTCAGCTTCTGTGGTTACATGGATTGTAGACTGCTTATCAATACTTAACAGCTAATGTCCACAAACATATATATATATATATATATATATATATATATATATATATATCTGTTCATATATATGTATATATATAATATATAATATATTGTCCACATATATAATAATATCCACAAATTATATATATTCATTTCATATATATTGTCCACATATATATATAATGTCCACAAATATATATATATATATATATATATATATATATATATATATATTCATTTACCAGCAAATATCCCATTGTGTAAATGTACTACATTTTCTTAATCCATTTATTTGTTGATAGGCACCTACATTGCTTCCAATCTCTGACTATTAGGAAGAGGGAATCAGTGGACATGTTTGAACAAGCGTCTCTGTAGCGACATGAAGCATCCTTTGGCATATGTGATGGATCTTGAAATTGTTTTCTGCTTTCTAAGGAATGAACACACTGATTTCCATAGTGGCAGTATAAGTTTTCCCTCTCACCAGGAGTAGATGAGTGTTCTTCACCATCATGAGCTGCCATTTGTTTTGTTGACTTTGCTATTCTGATTGGTGAAAGATGAAATCTCAAAGTAGTTTTGATTTGCACTTCCCTGATGACTAAAGGTGTTGAACATTTCTTTGTTTCTTGGTCATTTGAGTCTCCTCTTTTGAAAATACTGTTTAGATCTGTGCCCCTGATATAAATCAGATTATTTTTCTTTTCTTTCCTTTCTCCTCACCCCCAAGACAGAGTCTCACATTGTAGCTCTGTCTGTCATGGAACTCACTATGTAGATCAAGCTGGATTTGAACTTCTAGATATCTATCTGCTTCTGCCTTACAAGTGCTGAGATTAAAGGCACACACAACTATACCTACTGATGAGTATTAGTTTTTCCTAATGTTGTGTTTGTTGAGTTCTTTATATTTTTAGATATTAGCCCTCTATTGGATGTGTAGTTTGTAGCAAGCATTTCCCATTCTGTGGGTTGTCACTTTGAATGACAATGTTATTTGCCTTACATAAGCTTTTCAATGTCATGAGGGCCCATTTATTAATTGTTGATATTAGTGCCTGTGCTAAAGGTGTTCTGTTCAGAATTTTTTTTTTTTTTGTGCTAATGAGTTCAAGACTATTCCCCAGGTATCTTTTTATCAGACTCAGTGCATCTGTCCTTTTTGTTAAGGTTTTGTTCCATTTGAGCTTGAGTTTTGTGCAGGGTGATACCTGTGGACCTAATTGCATTCTTTTACATTCAGCAGTCTAGTTTGACCAACGCTATTCATGGAAAATGCTGTCTTTCTTCCAGTAAGTATATTTGGCTTCTTCATAAAAAAACAGATATTCATAGGTGTGTAGAACTATCTTTGGATTTTTAGTTCTATTCCATTAATCAACAAGGCTCTTTCTGCGACAATATCATTTTGGTTTTTTACTCTAATTCTGTATGAAGTACAATGTGAGATCAGAGATAGCGATACCTTTAGCAGTTCTTTTATTATTCGAGACTCTTACAGGTACCCTGTTTGTTTGTTATTTTTCCCGTGTGTGTGTGTGTGTGTGTGTGTGTGTGTACATATGAAGCTAAACAAGTGGCCTTTCAAGTTCTATGAAGAATTGTGTTGGTATTTGATGGGGATCACACTGAATCTGTAGATTGTTCTTGGAAGGATGACCATTTTTTTTTTCTGTAATAATCTTACTGATCTGTGAGCATGTGAGATATTTCCATCTTCTGATGTCTTCTTCAATCTCTTTTTTCGGTGTCTTAGTTTTTACTATGTAAGTCATTCACTTGCTTAGTTAGAGTTATTCTAAGATATTTTATGTTTTATGAGGCTATTGTAAAAAGTGTCATTTCTCCGTTTTTCATTTGTATATTGGAAGGTTACTGATTTTTGTGTGTTAATTTTACAACATGCAGCTTTGCTAAAAGTGTTTGTCAGCTGTAGGAGTTTCTTGGTGGAAATTTTATGGTTACTTATGTATACTATTATGTCATTTACAAATATTAATACTCTGACTTCATCCCTTCATATGTGTATCTCTTTGATCTCCTTTAGTTGTATTATTGCTCTAGCTAAAACTTCAGGCAGTATATTGAATATGTATGGAGAGAGTAGACAACCTTTTTTCATTCCTGATTTTAGTATAAATACTTTGAGTTTCTCTCCATTTAAGTTGATTTTGGCTATAATTGCTGTCAATCACCTTAATTATGTTGATGTACATCCCTTGTATCTCGATTCTCTCTAGGCCTTTTATCATGAAGATGTGTTAAATTTTGTCAAAGGCATTTTCTGCATCTAATTAGATGACCATGTGGTTTATGTCTTTCTGTCTATTTATGTGGTGGATTACATTTATGATGCTGAATCATTCCTGCAACTCTGAGATGAAGCCTACTTGATCATGTTCAGAATCGTTTTGATGTGGATTTGGTTTGCAATTATTGTATTGAGAATTTTTTTGCGTCTATGTTCATAAGGGATCTATAATTCTCTCTCTCTCTCTCTCTCTCTTTTGGTTTGGTATTTATGTAGTTTAGGTATCAGGCTAGCTGTGACCTCATAAAAAGAATTGCACAATGTTCCTCCTGTTTCATCTTGTGGAATACTTTGAGTAGTATTTGCATTAACTCCTCTTTGAAAGTCTGGTAGAGTTTTGCACTAAAATCTTCTGGCCCTGGGATTTTTTATTTTTTATTTTTGGTAAATGTTTAATTGCTATTTCTTTTTCACTTGGATTTATAGCTCTGTATAAATTGCTTATGTGATCTTGAATTAATTTTAATAAGTGGTGTATATTGAGAAAATATTCATTTCCTTTTGTTTTTTTTTCAATTTAATGAAGTACAGGTATTTAAAAGCATACTCTTATATTTCTCTAGATTTCTTTGGTGTCTGTTTTTATGCTTCCCCTTCTCTCTCTAATTTTGGGTCATCTACCTCTGCATTTTAGTCAATTTAGCTAAGAGTTTGTCAATCTTACTGAGTTTCTCAAAGAACCAACTCTTTGTTTTATTGATTCTTTGTATTATTGTTTGTCTGCTTCTATTTTATTGTTTTCAGCCCTAAGTGTGATTATTTCTTGCTGTCTACTTTTTTTGGGTGTTATTTCTTCTTTTTGTTCTAAAGTTCGAAGGTACTAAGTTACAAACTCAACTATGATAAGTTACTAAAATGAGATCCCTCCAATTGTTTAATGTAGGCACTCAGTGCAGCTGGGTTTGGAGACAGACACTTCCGTTCTTTGTTTTTTAAATTATGGAATGCTTTTTCTTTCCCATGTATTGTGTGATTACAAGTTTTTCTAAGTGTAGAAGTCTGGGTTAACATTCCTTGTCTCTTAGAGTTGCAAAAACTCTGTTCAGTCTTAGAGATGGAGAGTCTCTGTTCAGTCTTAGAGATGGAGA
>NC_034599.1:69372074-69373205 GCF_900095145.1 Mus pahari | reverse complement strand
TCTCTGTTCGGTCCCTTCTGGTGTTTAGAGCCTCCCCTGAAGAGTTAGGACCTATCTAAGAAGTCTGCTTGTATATGTTACTTGGTCTTTTCCCCTTGCAGCTTTTAATATTCTTCCTTTGTTATACGGATTTAGTGTTTTGATTATTACGTTCCAGGGTGATCTTATGTTCTGGTCCAGTCTCTTTGGTGTTCTGGATCCTTCTTTAGGTTGGGGAAACTTTCTTCTATGATTCTGTTGAAAATATTGTTTTCTGCCTGTGTCCTTGGATTTTCTCCTTCCTTAGGTCTTTTCACAGTATCCCAGATTTCCTGGATGTCTTCTGCCTCAGTTATTGTCT
Organism: Mus pahari; assembly: GCF_900095145.1. Taxonomy (NCBI): domain Eukaryota; kingdom Metazoa; phylum Chordata; class Mammalia; order Rodentia; family Muridae; genus Mus; species Mus pahari. The sequence continues at coordinate 69,372,865 of NC_034599.1, read as the reverse complement.
TTTTTATTATATTTAACATTTTTCATGACTGAAGCATTCATCCCTTCTATCTTGTTTGGAGAGACTTGCCTCCAAGTTTCCTGATTGGGTTCCTAAATTGTACCCTTCTAGTTTCTCTGAGTTTGAGTTTCTTTACCGATTCTATTTTTGCTTGTAAGTCTTGAAGAATTTTCTTTATTTTATTCCACAGTTGTTGTTGTTGTTTGTTTGTTTTTTAAAGATTTCTTTAATGGATTTATTCATTTCCTTTTAAAAGTCCTCTAATGTATTCATGCAGGCTATTTTGAAGTCCTTGCATTTCTCAGGGTCTAGTGCAGTAGGGTTGCTGAGCTCTAGTGGAGACATATTTCATGGGTGTCATTGATTGTGATTTTGCAATGACATCTAGGTATCTGGGTTGGGATGATATTAACTCGAGGTGCTGATATTTGGTCTTCCCATTTTGGGGGTGGGTGGGTGTGTTCTATTCTATGGGGTTTTTTTTGATATTTTCTTTATTTACATTACAAATGCTATCCCAGAAATTCCCCATACCACCTCCCCGCCCCTGCTCCTCTACCCACCCACTCCCACTTCTTGGCCCTGGCTGGGTCATATAGAGTCTGCAAGACCAAGGGGCCTCTCTTTCCAATGATGGCTGATTAGGCCATCTTCTGCTACATATGCAGCTAGAGACATGAGATCAGGGGGTACTGGTTAGTTCATATTATTGTTCCACCTACAGGGTTGCAGCCCCCTTTAGCTCCTTGGGTACTTTCTCTAGCTCCTCCATTGGGGGCCCTGTGTTCCAT
>NC_034599.1:69355000-69371249 GCF_900095145.1 Mus pahari | reverse complement strand
GTTCCTCTTTCTCCACAACCTCGCCAGCGTCTGCTGTCACCTGAATTTTTAATGTTAGCCATTCTGACTGGAGTGAGATGGAATCTCAGGGTTGTTTTTATTCTGTGGCTTCTTTTACTCTCTCTGTTTCTTAAGAAAATATGGTGGCTGTGGACTGCATGGTCCTGAATAGGACTGAGATCTTACCAGGTATGGTCACCAGGGGTTCCAGATAAAATGGGTTTCTTGGTATTAGGAGCTGACATTTAGGGATGGAGATGGACTAAAAGGGGTCCATAGGAGGGGGAAAAGAGGTTATGTCACCAGGAACTGGTGAGTCCCCTGGGAGTTTGGGCAGATAGGGAAGAGAGGCCTCAGCAGATAGTCTGCCAAAGAGCTGGGGATGCGACTTGGAACAGGATTTGGAGGAGGGGAGGGAGAGGGAAGATCTAAAGATTACTCACCAGATTTTCCAGCCATAATAGTGGGTGGTTTCTCAGAGTGTACCTGGAAAGTTGTTAGCTGAGATAAAAAGGACTGGGGGAGAGAGGGAGGCTATAGGAGGAGATCTGAGTGGCGATCCTCTGGAGATGGGCCCAGAGAAGTGGTCTGCTCTAGAGCTGGGGGGTGCTAGAGCTGGGGGGTGAGACTTGAACTGGATTTGACGGAGAGGAGGGAGAGTGGAGATCTGAAGATTGCACCCCTGGTTGGTACAGCTGGCTGCATTTCAGATTTTTAAATGCAAACTATGACCTTGATTTTCCATAGTTTTGTGAAAAATATGGAACCACAGGGGCCTAGAATATTTTTTTTAGTGATCTTGTGTATAATATTAAAGAATAGGTTTAGAAATAAGTATGTTTTAAGATGAGAGCTAGTAATAGAGGTCTTAAGACAAAAACAAAACCACAAACATCCTTATGATTTTTTGAAGCATGTAAGACTATGTCTAGTAAGGTATAGGATTTTCTTATTTTTAAAAAAGTGTGTCTCTATTGTACATCAAACTGTTTAATAGCTGCTGCTTTCCTCCATCTCACCTCACTCACAATACCCCAAGTGTATTCTGAAGGCCAGAACCAGAAGTCCCGGCAGATAAATGTCAGGAATGGTTCTCCTCTAGCTTTGATTTTTCCCATATTAGCTTTTTAGTTAGCATTAAATTTGCTTCTTTTTTTCTCCATTAATGAACTTATTTATTCAATTTACATTCCAATTGCAGCCCCCCATCTCCTATTCCCCAATCATATAACTCCTCCCCTTTCCCTCCTCCATTTCTCCTCAGATGAGGGGGAGGCCCCCTCTGGGTACCAACCCATTCTGGCATATCAAGTCACTGCAGGACTAGGTACATCCTCTAAATATGCTTCTTTCTTTTAACTTTGTTTTAAATTTAGCATACAAAATAGTGGGTCGCATCATCACGTTTCTCTCTCCAGAAACTCTTGACATTTCACCCAGTGAGTGAGTCAAAGGTGAGAACATATTTGCATTTTGTTTTTTTTCCAAAACGTTTGTTTATTTTTATTTATGCGTATGAGTATTTGTCTGCACCACTTGTGTGCAGTTCCTAAGGATACCAGAAGAGGGCATCAGATCCCCTGGAGCTGGAGTTACTGATGGTTGTGAGTGCTGAGTACAGCCCTGGGTCCTTAGCAAGAGCACTGGGTGCTGTATCCATTGCTCTAGCATCCTCGCTTTGAATTTACAACACTAATTCTGAGCACTGTGCTTTGTTTCTCCTGCCTTTCCTCCAGTAGCCTCGGGACCTCCTAACTGGGGAAGCTTCCCTTACTCACTCAGGTCTTAGAGGGATTAAGGTAGATGATGCATAAACAAGAAAGAGATACACTGTTTCTGTTTTGTTTTATGGCCTTGTGGTTTTGTGGCTCTGGAGACTTCTCAGTCTAGGGCAAAGTTGAAGTAGAAACCAACACCTCCGAAGGTATAGTTGGGAATTATCTAAATAATGCAAATACCTGGGTCTTATCATTTATAATACCCCCCCTTTCTCTCTCTCTCTCTGTGTGTGTGTGTGTGTGTGTGTGTGTGTGTGTAAGCCCTTCCTCCATTCAGGCTCTGACTGGTTAAGGAGTTATGTGGCCAGGCTAACTGGGAGGTTTTGACTAAATAACAAATATGGTGGGGCTTCCTTAGGACCGTTGAATGGCATTGCTCCTAACAAAGGGATTGAGTGAGTTACGGTGGAGTCATGTGGTTAAGATGGCTGGACCTTCAGAGCTGTTAGCTATAATTCAGGAGGCACACACTGGGTCATTATCCTGTGATGCTCTCTCCCTTGTCAGATGAGCTGTCTAGGCTCTGGGGTATCTGCCCTTACATTAGTCCAAGTGTGAACAATGAAAGAAAAAGTTTTAGCAGGGTTCACCGGACTGAGGACCTCTGGGGGAAGACTAAGGCTGTACGAAACAAGGGGTGACAAGGGAGCCTGTTTTCTACCTGGTGTCCACAGCTAGCCTGGCCTAAGAGAGCAATTAAAAGACTGGTCAGAGGTGTTCTAACACTTAACTAGAATCTAGATGGGCTGTGCTCCCGTGGAATCCGGGTGCATTTTCTCCCTTGGTTAAGGAAGCCTGCCATGCCTCTCTCTTTATCAGCAATTCCATGAAGCAGTGGGCTGAAGCTCTGTATTGATTCTTACACATTTCAGCTGGCCTCCCAGCTGCCCTGACCGGCAGCGCCTCTGCCCAGAGCCCCAGAAGCAGGGAGGACATTTCTGCCTTGGTATTCTTCAGGCAGGGCTCTTGTTCATACTGACACTGTCCAATCCTGTTCAAGAAGTGTGGAGTGAGGCGGGGGTGGGGGGAGGAAGGCCCCTGAGCAGAAGCTTGGCATTAAGGGAGGAGTGAATGGAGGCAGGAACGACAGCCATCCTATCCATGGGTAAATGAATGTAGGATTTATATGAGCCATTTATACTCCCACTTGTGTACATGATCTTCTGTCATGTTGGAAGAAACAGAGGCTTATTAATTCCAGCAACCAGAACCTTCCTGACTTTGAATCAGGATCTACAGAGTCTCTATATATTTACCGAGTGGCTTTTATCTCTTATTTCTGACAATGTATTCTTGTGTATGATAAGACGCATATCTGTGATTCATGTGTTTATGTATTTAAAATGGTAACTTGGTGTGTTTATGTGGTTTCTGCTACACGCGACATTTAAAGTAGAATTCATTTCATCGACAAACTATAATGCCCCTCTAATATTCTCATTATTGATTTTAGTATTTCAGAAGTATTATTCATGGTGACACCTACGGGGAAACAGATTTCAGCTCTATCAATAGATATTATTATAATATAAAAAACATTAATATTTGATGGTGACATAAGCATGACACAAAGGCAATAAACTCATTAATAAGCACACACATGTCATTAACAAAGTGTTCCAAGATGGCAGCTGTGATTTCCAGCCCTTGCTCCTGTTTGCTGTTCGTTTACCAGATGTATTCCCCAAAACTCTTCTCAATTAATGAGGCTGATCTTCCTTTAAGGTAACATAGATCTTAGAAACAATTACAATGACGATATCAGTGTCAAATCCATGGGATTTCTAAAAATATTTATCAAAATGTAGCAATGCTTCTCTCTCTCTCTCTCTCTCTCTCTCTCTCTCTCTCTCTCTCTCTCTCGATGTGTGTGTTGCTTGGCAACCAACATTGATCTGTTTCAAAAAAATCACATGACTTAGGAATTGCTGGTGGCAATATTACTCTGTCATTTTTCTTTCTCATACCAAGTTAATGAAGGCATTCCTAACTTCAATGCCTGTTAATTGCCCCTTCTCTTCATTTGGGTTTAATTTCCATATATTCCATTCATTAAGTATAATTTGGTTAAAAAACAAAACAAAACAAAAAGACAGTGGCCTAGGAAAGGTGGCTGGAGAAAACCAAATGAGGACAACTTCTTGAGAGAAAAGAGAGACATCACAATTCATTTTTTATTCATGATCCATGAGGTCAGGCTTGCCTTTCCCAAACACCAGTCGCAGCAGACATTGAAGCCAGACGGCTCATGTTGTCCTCTCACCCAAATACCCCATGACCAGGGTCAGGAGGCTGCGGGCATCTATGCCACCTGGATCTTCCCATTGCTCTCAAATGTCCCCTCCTGCTTAGTCTCAGGCTTGCCAGTCAGCCTCCCTCTGAGGAGATGGTCTGCTCACCGTTGAAGTTTTTGCTCTCTAGTATTCCCATATCCCTTAGTTGCTGCTTACAGCACACTCAGAATATCCCATGGCTGTCAGGGTTTTTTTTTTTTTTTTCATTTGTTTATTTAATTTGGCCTTACTTTTTGTTGTTAGAAATGGAAACTTGAGTCACGGAGCACAGGGATTTTTTTGCTCAGCTACAGAAGATATTTTATAAAGCTTTTTCCTGGAAAAAGGGTTGGCCATTAAGAAATTGCACTTTGTCTGCAGGTAGACCACACTGGCAGCACAGACACGTGAATCAAATGGCTAAAGACATACCAGTTGATGGGAGGGGTGTCACTTTTCTCTACGAGGCTTCTGATGGGTCTACAACGCTCCAGTGGAAGGGCGCTGCATCCCCACACATTTCACACATAAATATAAAATACCTTCTTTATAAATTGTTTGCCTCATATCTACAGTTGCCTGTTTATTTTGAAAGGTTTTGAGCTTTCTTCCCCCATCCAGTCTGTTCCCAATGTCTCCTTCCCTCTCTGCTGAATCCTCACCATTGTGAGCCACAGCTTTCCTGCCTTCTCCCATCTTACCCTGATGACAGTCTAGCTAAGCAGAGGCTCCCCACATCCTTTACATCCCAATACCAGACCCCTCCCTCTCTCTGAAATTATAGCTTGGAGTGGCCATTTTCAAGGTAAAAGGTCATCCCATCCCATCCCATCCCTTTGGAGTCAATGCGCATCCACCTTGTAATCTCTGCCTTGGAGAGACAAGGTTGTTTGAGCTGCAATCCCTTCATTGCACATGGTCCATATTTTATATTTAGTGTGGGGGTCAAATTTAGGAAAGCAATTCCTCTTAGAACTGGGAGTTTTAATAATCTACCATCTTCTATTGGTGTTGGGGGAGTAGGCAGTAATAGGTTTATGGGAAGAGCCTGCTGGCCTGTTTTTTCAAAGGAAGGGATTATTCCTGTCAATCTACATGTTTTAGAATTGGTGGGCTCCCACTGTTTATTATTCAGTAAGCTTTTATTAGATTGTCTCCAAGCACAAAGCAGCAAGTAGAGCACCCTTCTGGACAGGCAGCGGGCTGGATCAATATTACTAGGCATTACAAATCTTAGATAAAATAATGCTTAATTTTCATGTTGGCTCCAGGAGTCCCGGAGACAGCTCTGTCTGAGAAAGGAGGTAGAGAGACTCAGTGACATTAGTGTAGTCAGTGTCTACTGAAGGTAGAATTCATGGCTCAGATGGGCATTGTTAAGACAAGGGTATTTTATTTTATTTTATTTTATTTGAAATAGGGTTTCACTATGTAGACCTTGGCCTCACACAGACCCACCTGTCTCTGCTTCTTAAATTTGGGGATTAAGGGTGTACACTACCACACCTGGCCTGGAGAATTTATTTTTAAGATAACATTTTACTCTTGTTTTGTGGTTAAAGCTATAGAGAATAATAATAGTGGGCCACAGAAATGCATTGATTTTGCTAACTTTAAACGAAATATCAAAGGCAGATGGCATAATTTTGTAAATGAGCAGGGTGGAGAAAAGTGTTTCTGTTCCTACACAGGTGTATGCAATGAGGCAAAGATTAGATGAATCAAATTTAGGAGCCATGTGACCCCTGGACCACTGCTCTCACCAGCACCCCCAACCCCTGGGGTCACAATGCTCTATGAAGATGCGGCAGGTGAAGGTTATGTGCTTTGGGTCCAGCTGGGTGTTGTCAGCCTTGATGGACTCGAGGGAACAAAGCAAGTATGCTAGGCTTCTGTTAAAAGTTCCTTGTCTGGTCCCCCTGCCTATCTGACTGGCAGGGATGGAACAGACTCCGGGTAGAAGTGTGATGACATTTCAGAGATGTTAAGATAAACCCACCTCTCTCAAGTGCTACAACATGTGAGAACAGACATGATAAAACACCACAGCCACAGACAGAATTTTGCCATCAGCCATCACTGTAACTTAAAGTCATTTGACTAATTCCATGATGATTATGGTAGTTGCTAGTAGTGTGTGTGTGTGTGTGTGTGTGTGTGTGTGTATGTGTGTGTTGTATGCATGTATTTGTGTGTGTATGTGCTTGTGTATGTGTGTGTATGTGCACATATGGGTGTGCATGTGTGTCATGTGTGTGGAGGCCTGTCATGGTTAGCCTCAATTGTCAACTTGACAGCCTAGAATCACCTGAGAGCAATTGTCTTTATCAGGTGGGTCTGTGGGCGTGTCTGTGGGGGATTGTACTGCTTGAAGGCTCAAACCCCAGTAGGTGACACTACTCCTGGGCAAGCACCTTAAAAGATGGGCACCTCCCCAGTCCCATTACTGATATTATTATGATTCTTATTATGTATTATTGATTTAGACATTCTTATAATATTGTCTCCAAAATCTCTTGAGAGAAAATATTATTATTATCTAGTTTCTTTGCAATCCAGAAAGTAGGTGTAAGAAATGAATACTTATTGACTATTTCATGTGCCGGACACAGAGATAACAATTTCTATAGATATTATTGAAATTTATTCTGTCTTTAAATAAAGCACATGTTGCTGGTAATTTACCCCACTGAGTGTTTAGTCTTATGTCCAAATACAATCTTATGCTGGGACTCAGAAAGCCTCAGGAATGTACGTAGGATTTTATAAAAAGAGACAGACCAGGAATGGAGAGACGGCTCAGTGAATGAGTGCATACTGCTCTTGCAGAGGACCAGAGTTTGGTTCCTAGCACCCACATCATATGGCCTGTAATTTCAGTTGTAGGGGGATCTGACATCGCTGACTTTCAAAGGCACTCCCGTTCACACCCTTCCCCCAACATGCACATAATTTAAAATAAAATCAGTTGAGAGAGAGAGAGAGAGAGAGAGAGAGAGAGAGAGAAAGACGGAGGAGGAAGAGGAAAAAGAGGAAGAAGAAGAAGAAGAAGAAGAAGAAGAAGAAGAAGAAGAAGAAGAAGAAGAAGAAGAAGAAGAAGAAGAAGAAGAAGAAGAANAGAAGAAGAAGAAGAAGAAGAAGAAGAAGCAGCAGCAGCAGCAAGGCCAGCTCTGGGTATTTGCTTCTCCAGGCCCTGCCTGAGCAGTCCCAATCAGTCAGTATGCACCTGTGGATCTCTCTGGGGCTCTGCTCTGTCAAATGCTTTGCTTAAGGTCACAAAGCTACTGTGCGGAAGAACCTGCTCTCGGGTAACTGGTCTGCTTTACTCATTGGTTATTCTTCTGGGAGGCCCTTCAGTAAGAACGAGCCACACTCCTTCTGAGGTCTTCCTGTATCCGGAGGAGGCATTTGCTACATGCCCACCTTCAATGCACTCAGCGCTGAAGATGTTTGACCCTGAGAACAGCTGACAGGTGGAAACGTGAGGACTGATGAGCTGGATCCTAACAGTATGACTCTGGCTATAGAGGCCAGGATGTGTGAAGTCTCCAGCACACCCAAGGTGAGAGAGAGGTCATGGTGTTTCATGAGGGACCATGCTGTTCATAGGCAGTGACTGTAAGAAGGGAGAGGAAGCAGTTGTGGCTATAAACTGAACATAGAGCTTTTCTTCATCCTCTGAGTTCGTCCAATGGATTTATTAATATCTTGATTATTCCTGTTTCTCAACAGTTTGCAAAGATGGGTGTGGTTACCATAGGTTCCTGATGAGGAGGGAGAGACCAGCAGATCTTCGGGGCTTGGCTGTCAAGCCAGCTTGACTTACTTGGTGAGTCCCAGGCCAGGGAACTCACAAAAACAAGACGTACATCAAAGAACAAGATGGATTTCTCCCCTCCACCATGAAACTATGTTCTAAAAAGATGTGTTGGTTCTAAGCTAGAGCCCACAAATCAATCTTATCTCTCCTATCCCTTGAATATGCATATCCCTCCATCCTGACTCTGCTTGGTCACCCATTGAACTACCAATAGTTCATGACTTGAATTATTTTGAGTTTCATAGATGAAATATCATCCTCAGGGTGCTCCTTTGGTGGGTTATGTATGACATAAATACTTATAGACAAAGCAATGTTTTTTCTTATTAAGTAAAGTAGAAATAGAGAGCTAGGAGAGTTTCCTATTGAAATGATGCAGGCTTCCTGGAGGTGAAATGAAAACAGCTTTAGATGAGCAAGGATCTGTTAGGTAGAGTAGGAAGGGTAGGGATTCAGGATAGAAGTTACCTTCAAAAGTTGGCCCAGCAGATGCATGGCAATGTTTCTTGGTGCTTTTGTACCAGGGCTTACAGACATGAGGACAACCTCAGGTTTGATTGGAGTGACTCTTTCCGTCCATACAGCACGAGCAGCATTTCTCCAGTTAACAAATCTTTGTAGTCCAAAGAGAAATTGATATCTGCTGATTGCCCTGTGCTGAACTAAACTTATAAGAGTGCATTAAAATCCTCTGTGTGGGAGGCTAAAGGCATTACAAAAATGCATGGGCATCTTGGGCATTAATATTTGATTCAATATCTTTTAGTTGTGCATGGCATATTTTGATGGAGGAGGCATGTGTAGGGTATAAATACAAATTGGAGAACCACCAGGCCAGAACAAGCTTGTCAGATTACTCCTGTTGGCAGAATTTACTAGACACTCCCCTTTGAGTAAAGTTTTATATGATCATATAATAATCATAAATAATAATGGGCTTCATTATAACATTTCATGCATGTATACAATGTATTTTGGTCATGTACTTTCCCCATTATTCTCTCCTGTTTCCATCTCATTCTCTCCAATCCCTTTCTTCTTCCTATCTAGTCTTCCTTCAATTTTCATGTCTTATTTTTCTTTTGAATGAGTTTTACTAGAATTGCTTACAGAAACATGGGTGAGGCATTATTTACAGAAGCGTGGCATCTTACCAGTGGCTATTCCATTGGAAAAAAATGCCTCTCTTTTTTCCAACATCTTTTAGCTGCCCATAAATCCTGAAGAAAGGATGGGGTTTTGTTAGTCCTTCATGACTCCATGAAAGAATGTTGACAGGCCAAATCTTGTGTATACAGAGATATTCTGAGGCTACTTAATACAGTAACAAGAACCAAAATGAGATCTTCCCCTCACCCACTCCTCTATTCCTAAAAGGAAACTGTCATTGCTCCTCATGAGGGGTTAGGGATTTCTTCAGACCCACATCTATATTTCCTGAGATAAGAGGCACCAATGCATTGACTAAGTGCTCAGACAATGATGTACATGACCAAAAGACAATTTCTACTTTTAGAATGCTGTGGAAGGACAGATAAATAAAGAGCAGTGAACAAGGAAGCAACCCAAAAAGTGCTTGAGCAAGCAAGCATGCACAGAGGAGATGCTGAAGGGGCTTGCCGGGAAAAATTCTCCTTTCACTTCATTGAAAATGTCTCTCTTTCAGTCAAATCAACCACAAACTCGCGAGACTTTTGGCCACTGTACCCATTTTCTTTTTATTTGGAGCAGCCTTTTTTGCTTTGTGAGAGATTTCTTTATCTTTTTATCTATTGTTCAGGGCTTGACTGGATTCCACAGAACCCACCCAGGTTAGCGTGGAATTATTTATTATAGTGTATTGGAAGCTTATCTATATGTGAAGGTCAAATGAGCTGCAATGAACATGGATGTACAGGTATTTCTATGGTGGGATATAGAATGTTTTGGGTATATGCCCAGGAGTGGTATGACTAAGTCATAAGGTAGTTCTATTTTTAATTTTTTTGAGACTCTTTTACACTGTTTTCCATAGTGCCAATGCCACTGTACCCTGTCACCAACAGTGAGGAAGGGGGTTCCATCTTTCTCCATCTTTTGCCAGCATGTGAGCATGTGTTGTCACTTGTTTTCTTGATGATAATCATTCTTACTGGAGTAAAATGGGGTCTCCAACCAATTTTGATTTGCATTCCCCTAAATGTTAAAGATGCTGAACACTTTAAAATTTAAGTATTGGTCATTTGGGTCTTCCTTTGAGAACTGTCAGTTCGGTTTATTAGCCCATTTATTGAGTGAAAATTTGCTTGGGGGCATTTAATTTTTGTAGTTCTTTATATATTATTCTGGATATTGAATTCCTGCCTAACATATATCTGGGTAAGATTTTCCCCTCTCTATATTCTCTCAGTTCTCTCTGGTGGTAGTTTTCTTAGTTAGCAGAAGGTTTTAGTTCTATGTAATCCCCTTTGTCCATTCTTGGGGTTTATTTCATTGGAATCTTTTTTTCAGAAAGTTTTTTGCCTTTGACTGTAACTTGAAGAATTTTGTACTATTAGTTTTGACATTTAAGATTTTATACTAAACTCATGGACCCATTTTGGAATGACTTTTGTGTTAAATGAGAGACATAGTTCTAACTCTAATTTCATTCTCCTGCAGATAGATATTCAGTTTTGCCAGTACAATTTGTTGAATAGGTTCTATTCTAATACACATTTTTGATACTTTTGTCGAAAATTAGATGTTCATAAATATACGGGTGTCTTCTTGTTTGTTATAAAGAGACACCATGGCCAAGGCAACTATTACAGAAAAAAGCATTTGACTTGGGGCTTACTTACAGCTCCAGAGGGTTAGTGCATGATCATCATGGCAGGAAGCAGACAGGCATGGTGCTGGAGCAGCAGCTAAGAGCTTTGCATCCTAATCTATAGGCCTCAGGCATAGATAGATAGAAAGATAAATAGAAAGATGATAGGTAGACAGATAGACAGATAGATAGGTGATAGGTAGATAGATACATAGGTAGATAGATAGACAGAAAGACAGACAGACTAGGCCTGAACCTGAGACTAGCTTGCACTTTTGAAACTTCAAAACCCCCATTATCCCCTAGTGACACACTTCCCCCAGGAAGGTTACATCTACTGTAACAAGACCACATCTCCCAATCCTTCCCAAGTGGTTCCACTAACTAGGTTCACCCATGGGCCTATGGGGACATTCTCTAAATGTTAATTTGCTTGCCAGTATTGTTACATTTGTCACTATGGATCTGTACTATAACTTGAGAAGGAGTGTGATCTAAAGTGAGCAGCCATGTTCTTTCTGCCTAAGATTGTTGTAGCTCTCTGGGCTTTTTTTTTGTGTGTGTGTGCTTTTAAATTTTATGATTGTTGAACTTTATGCTTTCTTTTTCTAGTTTTGGGAAGAAAATCCCAGGAATTTTGATGGATATTTTGTTGAATCTGTAGATTAACTTAGATAATATAGTTAGGCTCACAACATTAATCCTGCTAACGCATGAGTTAGGAGGTCCTTGGTCTACTGTCTTCTCTAATTCCTATTTTTGTATGTGTGTGTGTGTGTGTGTGTTAAAGAATTCATCATAGAAGCCTTTTATCTTTGGATTATCTTTACTCCTAGGTGTTATCTTATTTGTGATACTATTCTGAATGGGCACTTTTTCTAATTTCTTTCTTGGCAAGTGTAGTATATAAAAAAGGGTACTGATTTTGTATCGTTTGACTTTTTTGTATATATGAAATTTAAGAGTTTTATAGTGGAATATTAAGTGATTTTTAATTATAGAATCATATTTTCTGAAAATAGCGATAAACTGATGCCTTTCTCATCCATTTGTATTCATTTACATCCTTTTCTTGTCCTATTAATGTAGCTAAGATTTTTGAATGCTATACTGAGTTAGTGGAGAGAGTGGGTGCACTTCCTTGACTTAGGCTTAGAGGCAGTCCTCTCGTCTCTTCCCCATTTAGTAAAACATTGACTATAGGTTTGTGTGGTGCTTTGAATAGGTATGGCCCCCATAGATGCATGTGTTTGAATGCTTGGCTCATCGGAAGTGGAGTAGGTGTGGCCTTGTTGGAGGAAATATGTCACTGTGGAGATGGACTTTGAGGGCTTCTATTCTCAAGCTATGCTCAGTGGGGGACACAGTCTCCTTCTGCTGCTTGTGGATTAAGAGGTAGAACTCTCAGCTCCTGCTCCAGCACCATGCCTTCCTGTGTGCTGCCATGCTTCCTGCCATGATGATAATGGACGAAGCCTCTGAAGCTGTAAGCCAGCCCCAATTTAATGTTGTCTTTTATAAGAGTTGCCATGGTCATGATAACTCTTTACAGCAATAAAACCCCAATTAAGGCATTTTGTTATATACAGCCTAAATAGGCTGAGATGTATTCCTTTTATTTCTAGTTTCTTTAGGACTTTTATTAGAAAGGACATTTAAACATTTTCAAGTACTATTTCTGTGTCTATTGAGATGGCCATGTGATGTATATCCTTAAGTCTATTGATAAAACACGTTACATTTAGTGATTTGTGTATGTTGAACTAACCTTGTATTTCTGGGATGTCACCAATCTAGTCATGATGTATGAACTTTTTATTATGTTCCTGTATTTGCCAGGGATTTCTCAGTCTTATTTATCTTTTTATGGAATCAAGTATTTGTTTGGTTGATTCTATAAATTGTCATTTTTGTCTCTATTTTATTAAAGTTTATCTCAGTGCTTATTATTGCTTACCATGTACTGCACTTGCATTTGCCATAACCTTCTTTACTCTAGAACACTGAAGTGAGTTATTTTATTTATTTATTTATTTATTTATTTATTTATTTATTTATTTATTTATTGTTGGTTCTTGTTATGGTTGGTATCATTTTGGATAGTCTTTTATTCCTCACCTGCTAAGGACTTGCCGTTTGTCGTGCTGGGCATGCTAAGTTGTCTTCCTACCATGCCTCTGCTCAGCTGTTTCTCCTGCAAAGTTTCTTCTCTCTTATGCTCTCATGCTTGGGGCTGATCCTCCCTGTATGTAATATTTGTTTATGTGTTGTCTGAAATGATGGCTTACGCTACTTTAATTTATGCTTACCTTGTCGTGATAATATTTCCCCATCTATTTTAAGAGATGACTCAGGTGGGTATAGCAATCTTGCTCAACAGTTACTTACTTTCGGGGGGCTTGAAGCAGAAGCATAGCACTCCCCAATTTCCTGACTTTTAGGGTTGTCGACAGAGATCTGACCTTACTTTGCCTTTTGCCTTGGCTAGCTAGCTGCTGTTATCCTTCACAGCTCTTAGTATCATTTCTTTGCTATGTATTTCTGACATCTTGGTGATAGATATGGAGAAATTCTTTTGGACCCATGACTATAGTTCTAAATGCCTCTTAAATCTCAAGTGCTCTCTCTCTCTCTCTCTCTCTCTCTCTCTCTCTCTCTCTCTCTCTCTTTCTCTCTCTCCCCCTCCCTCCCTCTCTCCCTCTCCCTCTCTCTCTCCCTCCCCCCTGTCTTTTAGATTTGAAAAAGACTTCTGCAATAATTACATTGAATAAATTGTCTTTGTCTTCTCTCTTCTCCCTACTCTATCAATTCTTATGTTTGGTCTTTTGAACATATGTCAAAGCCCTTGGTAGTTTCAGTACTGCTTATTAATTGATTGTTAAGAATATCTATTTTAATTTATTTTGACTTCTCTTCCATTCCTGAAATCCATTCTGCTTTGTCATATCTATAGATAATGTTTCCCAGTGTGTCATTTCATTTTATTGATCGAATCTTTAATTTCTAGAATTTCTATTTGGTTCTTTTTGAGAGTTTCAATTTCCTCCCTGAAGTTTTTTCTTCATGTTTTTTGAAAATCTCTTCCAAGTTAGTGACCATTTTGCCCACTGTGGTAACTTTCTGGCTTAGGTTCTGAATTGATTTCTTTACTTTGTTCGTCTGCTTATTTGAATTCTTTATATGGTTATTGATCTTCTTTTGAAAGTAGGGCTCTGAAATCTTTTTCTGGCATTTCAGCCATCTCATTATCTGTGGTTTGGGGCATTGAGGAAGTGAGCTTGTGGAGACTTCACGGTGGGTTGTTGTCTTGTATCTTTGTGGTTTTTTTTTTTTGGTTGTGTTTTGAACATCTGATGGGCAGAGTGAGCTATTCAGTTGTTATGTTTTCTCCTTTTCCTATTATTTGCTTTGCTGATTTTATTTCACATGAGTTCTCCTGGTGAGTTTTCCTTCCTTGGAATTGTGTTCCCTCCTGCTGTTCAGGGGAGCGGCTGATTGCAGTAATATATAGAAAGATTTAACAGTAAGCAGTACTTGTGTTAGCTTGCAGTGGGAGGCATGTGTGCAATTCAGTACATCTTCAGTGAAGCTCAAAGCTAGAGAGCTAGGGTGTTGGTTGGGAAAACTGTGGTTTTTCCTTTTCTAAGAGCTAGGGGCATTGAAGACATTTAAATAGTGACATTAAGAAGGGATGTGACAAACATAGAAGATGGAGTAGAGTGTGAAGGAGAAAGAAAGCAAAAGCGTGTGAGTGACAGGCCTGAGGACACTGCTGAAGAAGCGCTACCTGGGGAGAAAAGGAAGGGGGTGTTGTGAGGTCTTGTCTGGTAAGACACAAGTTAAAATACAATAATGCAACAAAGAATGAAATTGTAAATAAAAACAGGAATAAAAACAACTGAAAGATAGAAATGAGCAATCTCAGGGCTGGAGAGATGGCTCAACAGTTAATAAGCATGCACTGATCGCTCTTCTTGAGGATCTAAGTTTGGTTTCCAGAATCCATGTCAGTAGCTTACAACTGTGACATAAGTTCCAGGGGTTCATTACTCTCTTTTGGCTTCTGTGTGTACTGTATACATGCGTGCATGCACATGTGTGCCCACCCCCCCCCCCACATACACACATGCTTTTTAAAAATTCTTGAAAATAAAAGTACCTCAGAATATAATGTATTATGCCCTCTGTCGGTAATTTGCTCTCATTGTGGTCTAGTTCATTCTCCTGCATCTGGATATCCAATTCCCCATTTCTATTTGTTAAAAAAAAAAAAAAAAAAAAAAAAAAAGGTCTTTTTCCCAGTGTTGGTTCCTATTCTGTCAGTCACCAATTGGCTCTATATGTTTGGTCTGACTTCTTAGATCTCTATTTTGCTTTATTTGTTTATGTGTGTTTTTGTAACGTCAATACCATACTTTTTGATTACAGTAACTTTGTAGTGTATATTGAAGTCAGTGGTACCATGCCTCCCACTTCATACTTTTTTTTTCAAGATGGCTTTGGCCACTGCTTTTGTAGCTCTTTATAAACTTAAGATCATTTGTTGTTGACATACAAAAATGCTTTTGGTATTAGCACATAGTTTTTGTATCCAGAATCACCACTGAATTTATTTATTCTGTTTCTTCGGTAGGATTCAAGAGTGATCTAAATGTAAAACAGCGCCATCTGGAAATGGTGGCTTAGGCCTTATCCTAATTTGATGTTATTTTCTCCTTCTTCTTTCCCAATTGTTCTGGATAGACTTTTCAGAAGTCTGTTGAATAAAAGTAGTGAATGTGGGCATCATGTTCCAGATCTTAAGAAAGCCTTCAGCTCTTCTTCACACCAAGTGAGGTCACTGCTGGCTTATAAGCCCTCCCTATGTGGAGGCAATTTCCTTCTGCTGTGTGACTGCCTCATCTAGCTTGGGCAGGACCATCACTGTCTTTCCTTCGTTTTAAACACTTGTTTTGAGATTTATTTATTTAGCTGAGGCTAATTTGTTATTTACAAAGAAATATGTAGGGCTGGAGATGGCTCAGCGGTTAAGAGCACTGACTGCTCTTCCGAAGGCCCTGAGTTCAAATCCCAGCAACCACATGGTGACTCACAACCATCCATAATGAGATCTGACTACCTCTTCTGGTATGCCTGAAGACAGCTACAGTGTACTTAGATATAATAATAAATAATTTTTAATAAATAAATAAACTTCAGTCTCACTTCAGAATCCTGAAAAGAGAAAGAAATATGTATATGAATATGTGTCTGAGTGTTCGTGTACCATGTGTGCAGGAGCCCTTGGAAGTAAAAGAGAGTGATGGATCTCCTGGAACTGGAGTTATGGGCCATTGTGAGCCACCATATGGGTGCTGAGAATAGAAATCTGGGTCCTTTGCAGGGGTTGTAAGCAGTCTTAGTTGATGAACAATCTCTTCAGTACCCACTGCTTTTCTTTTGTGTGCATGCCAGTGCACATGTATCCTCATTCATGTGTAGGACTGAGGACAATATCATCTCTCTCTCTGTCTCCCTGTCTCCCTGTCTGTCTGTCTATCTGTCTGTCTGTCTGTCTGTCTGTCTCTCTCTCTCTCTCTCTCTCTCT
>NC_034599.1:69350960-69354990 GCF_900095145.1 Mus pahari | reverse complement strand
CACACACACACACACACACACACACACAAAATTGTTTTCTACCTTATGTATCGAGACAGAGTCTTTCCCTGAATCTTAACCTTACCAATTTGACTTGACTGGCTGGCCTCTCTAGTACTGGGATTGTAACCATGTGTCACCATGTCCTACCACCTTTTAAAATGTGGGGCTTAAACTCATGTCTATTTTAATTGGCTTTTTTTAAACCTTGATAGAACATTGACTAAAATCATCTTGGGGAGGCAAAGGTTTGTTCTTACTTATAATTTACCTGGCATTGAGAGAAGCCACGGCAGGGACTCAATGCAGGAGGCTGAGCAGGAGCTGGAACAGGAACCTCAGAGGAACATGACTTCCTGCTCTGCTTCCTTCCCACGGTGTACTGGCTGCTTTTGTGTGTCAACCTGACACAAGCTAGAGTCATCAGAGGGGAAGAAGTCTCAGCTGAGGAAACGCCTCCATGAGATTCCGCTGTAAGGCATTTTCTCAATTAGTGATCTATGAGGGAGGGCCCAGCCCTTTGTGAGTGGTGCTACTCTTAGTCTGGTAGTCCTGGGTTCTATAAGAAGGCAGTCTGAGGAAGCCATGGCAAGCAGCACCCCTCCATGCCCTATGCACCAACTCTTGTCTCCAAGTTTCAGCCCTGCTTGAGTTCCTATCCTGAATTCCTCCAGTAATAAGCACCAAGTTGCTTTTTAGTCATTGTATTTCTTCAAAGCAATAAAACCCTGACCAAGACTCATGGCTTTCTCACTTTTAATTTTTATGCATCTTAGGAGCTTCCAGAGGGAGCATCACCAACACTGGTCTCGGTCCTCCCATGTTCAACCACCCAATAAGAGAAGTATCCGTAGGCCTTTTCTCTGTTGGAGGAAGTTCTTCAGTTGAGATTCCATTTTCCAAGATATTTCCAGGCTGGTGTCAAACTGACAAAAGTGGCCAGCATTGGCCTTCATGCTTGCAGAACAATGACTTCACGGATCAAGCACCTCCCTAGACCATTGCAGCCTTGAGATGGACTGGCTGTGAGGTTTAAACCCTCATGAGGTTTGGTCTATGAACACTCCACTATGAACATAGTAGGCAATCATGAAGCTCATGAGTCTCTAGGAGACCTCCATGAGAGCTGCTTGCAACTCCTCCCCTCCTTGAATTCTATGAACAGATTCAGAAGAGAAAATCTCAGAAGAGCACATGGAGTTCCAATCTAACCCAAGAAGCACTGGTAGGGTGCTGGGTCTCTGGGGTTGGAAGCAAGAACCAATAATGCATAGGCATTTTCTTTAATATGACCTCACTTGTATCTGTAGATTGATGAGGCTAATGATGTTTGGAGAGATGTCTACTACCAAATTAGTTAAACTTAATTATTTGCAAACAATTTTAACTTTCATTGACTTAAAACACATTTGCTTTCTTCTACATTTTAACCTGTCATTTGTAAAATAATATGCCTGAAGTCATTGAGTTTCATGTTGTTGAGCATTTTAGAAAGACACTTTCATTAAAACAGAGGTAGGGAATACCCATAAAAACTGTATACACACCAGCAACCAATGAGCTTGTTGAGACTGTGGAGAGACACTCTGAATTTCTTTTTAGTACCTGTCTGGATTCATCAAAGCTCCTTAAAGATTCCACTAATAGCTGCTCATAGCCGTTGATGAGAACATTGAAATAACATTCACCCCATCATTTTCTGATCAAAACCTATGACC
Organism: Mus pahari; assembly: GCF_900095145.1. NCBI lineage: Eukaryota > Metazoa > Chordata > Mammalia > Rodentia > Muridae > Mus > Mus pahari. The sequence goes on along the minus strand of NC_034599.1, from coordinate 69,353,272 downwards.
TTAACCCCAGACAAGAACAACTATTTACTCAGAGAAAGACAGAGTGGACAACTAGGTGGCGACTTGCCCTGTAGTGACCAATTTATCCCACTTCTCTCCAGGATTTCCCAATACCAGCAGAAAGTGTCCTGTTTCTCTAGGACCCTGAGTGAGCTTTCTGTCTGGCCCTGTGATTTAACTCCTCACCCATCACAGTGGGTACAAGTTTTATGTCCACAGACCCATCACTCTTGTCACTAAGGATTATACTTCTGAGCATACAGACAAAAATCCCCGAAGTTCTGGAGGTAGGCACAAGGTAGACACATCCTCCTCATATTCAATTTTTTAAATTTACATGTGACAGAAGAATTAATGTAAACAAGCAGAAAATGTCATCTAGGCATTTCCAGGGTGGGTAAGATCACATATTTTCTGGGTTACTATGTCACTTGTGACAGATATATACAAAAAGATCAAAGATTAAATGAGTGAAGAAAAAAAGGAAGTCTGTAAGTATCTGGTCTTCTTGTAATTGAGATGGTTAACCATAACGCTATGAAATAAAACCCCCAGAAAGCATTTAGTCACGATTGGCAAAAATACTTAAAACTTACTCTGAAACAGGTGGGAATGTTAAAATGAGAAACATTTGTAGTGCCAACTCTAAAACTTCTAGCTAATTGTAGATGGAAAGTCTAGATGCTACTGCATGTGATGATGTGACATTAGCAGCCTAATTTATCCAGGTCACTTGACTATAAGCAGACAGGAGAAAAGAAATTGACATCTAAAATTTATTTCCTTCTCAGATTATGAAACCGAAGAACTGCAAGGCAGGTTGTAACCTAACTAAATTGGTTGGTAAAACCAATCACAGCTTTAAAGAGTCTCCACTAACCCTGGGAAAGATAAACTACAGCTCAGTAGGAAAGTCACTGACATGCCAGGGTTAAATGAGAAAAAGAAGTTTCATGATACTCATTGTTTACAGCCAACCCTAACAAAACTGGTCACAACACCTGAGATGCTCAGGCCTCTGGGGTAGAATTGTCAGGGCTTTGGGGGCAGTTGCTGTATAGGGATAACATGCAGAGCAGTTGTGGGGTTGGAACCCACAACTCTGTTACCTTTAGCCTTTTCTGGGATTCCGAAGTATTGCCAGTTAATTCAATTTTAAGGTCTCAGGTGGCTTAGATATACTCCTTCTCTATTACCAGTCTCCCATTTATCTTCCATGTCTGTAATTCTCATGGGTGCCTTCCTCTCCAATTCTACTTTTCACCCTGGACTTTCCTCTCCATCTTCTCACTGCGTTGCTGGTACCCCAGTCCCCTACCTGGTTTTTATGCCCCTAACCACAGACTATTTCCCATCTGGAAACATCAGGTGTCTTCCATCCCCCTGAAAGAGTTCACACATGTCTCCTTTACAGCATCTTCCATTTTCCACATTTCTTCTGATACTGTTTCTCTTTCTTTTCCCCAACAGCCCTTCTGTTTTAAAGCTCACACCAAGTGTGATGGTTTGAATGAGAATGGCCCCCATCGGCTTGTGTGTTTTAATACTTGGTCTCCCATGATGGAAGTATTTGGCAGGATTGGGAGGTGGTACTTTGGAGGCATTGTGTCATGGGGGGGGTGGGCTTTGAAGTTTCAAAAATCCCATTTCCAGCTCTCTCTGCCTTATATTTGTGAATCAAAATGTCAGCTCTCAGCTATTGCTCCAGCACCATGCTTGCCTGCCTGCTACCATGTCCTCCCACCACGAGGATCATAGAGATTATAATCCTCTGAAACTGTAAGCTGCAAAAAAAATTTTCTTCTATAAGTTGCCTTTGTCATAGCATTTATCACAGAAATTAAATGTCGCAAACACCAGGCTTCCCATTCTTCTCTGATCACAACTTCCTGTTGGGAACAAAATATAATAAAGGGGGGCCTAGGGGGGCCCGGGGAGAAGTGGGGAAGGAAAAAAGTTGCTCGCGCCCCGCCCAGGTTTCCCTATTCTCTGGTCAGTCAAGAGTGGGGAGACTGCCAGGCGCTTTCCACTCGGCCCCTAGTGGGCATTGCCTCTGACCCACGCAGCGGGGGGTGGAGAAGGGGCAGCCCCGACCTGGAACCCTCCCTCACCAGCTACTTTGCTAAAGTCACCAGAGTTGTGGAAAAGAGGGAATAAGGAAGTAGTTTCCAACACTGAGGAGAGTGCACAGCGGGCCTTGATGGAGCAGAGCAGAGACTCTATGGTTTAAGAGCTTTATTATAGAAATGCAGGGAGAAAGAGAGGGGAGAGAGAGAGAGAGAGAGAGAGAGAGAGAGAGAGAGAGAGAGAGA
>NC_034599.1:69345784-69350719 GCF_900095145.1 Mus pahari | reverse complement strand
TGAAGATGTAGGCCCAAAACAGGGCCTGTCCCAGAAGATGTGTTGCCTCTGCTGTTTATTCACTCACCAGCACAGACTAGCCACTGAGGGACCCTGGACACAATATGACTCTCTCACCTGCTCTGGCAGACAGAGCCCTCACTGGTGGCCACCTTTCCTCTGGTGAGGAAGGTGCCCAAATTTCTGGAGCCTGAAACAGGGTCTGTCCCAGAAGTTGGTTGCTTCTGTCTGTCCGGAAGCTGTGTAGCTTCTGCGGTCCACACTCTTGCTAGAGCAGACTGGAGCCCAAGCGAACTGGAGCAAAGATGGCTCTCCTTCTGGCTCAGGCCTTGAGACTCCTCCTGGGCGGACACCCCTTCTTGGGCAAGAAAGGTGCTGGACGACTGGAGCGAGTAACGGGATCTTTCCCAGAAGCTATGTCCCTTCTGCAGGCCGCCCCCTCCCTGGGAGTGCACGGGAGCAAAGATGGCTCTCCTGCTGGTTCAGGCCTTGAGACTCCTCCCGTCCCATTTGTTTTCTTAGTGGCAGTATTATGAGATGACCTGAGTATGCTGAGCAGTGATGCACAGTTCTGCCTTGCACACCCACTCTTCTCAGTTCGTGGAATCCTTGCCATTCTCTTCCACTTTCTCCAGCTAGGGAAACATATTCCACGTATCTTTCAAGTTTCCAGTTTGGACACACACTATTTCTGAGCTGCCTTGTCAGGCTGAATTTCTCAGTGTGGTCTCTGGTTACTAAGTTCACTTTACTTCTTCTCCAAGTTGAGCTTCCGAGACAACCTTTCCGTTCCAATGTCTCTGATTTCAAACAGAGATGCATAGAAGGGACCCCACACACGTTCCTTGCTGCCAGTCCCTTCACACTGTTCTCCATCTGCACAGGCTGGGGGACTTGATGGTTTTGTTCCTCTCTCTCCTTCCTCTTTCTTCTTTATCTGGTCCTTCCATCTCAATGCATTTTTTACTTCAATCAACTCTGCTCAACTAGCGTCGATTCCCAGCGTTGAAGCCAGCCTCTCACATGTCTTTTCCATGTTTGTTTCTGTTTATGTACATGCTTATGCTTGGTAGAAGTCCTGGATGTAAGCTTAGATTCACACGTAAATACATAGTCACATTAAACAAGAGAAACTAAACAAAAACAACATGGCTGCTCTCTCAAGACTGACTTTCAGTTTACATACATGTGAGTGTGTGCCTGAACGTGTTTGTGTGCACTACATGTGAGCAGAATCCCAGGGAGGCCAGAAGACTGCATCAGATCGATCCGTGGACTCTCAAATAAGAATCACCATTTCAGCAGAATTTAATGCCATTTCACCAGGCACCCTTGTTAGGTTCCGATTTATAAATTTTTCAGGAAAAGTATTAACTAAGGAAGTGGACCGTGATGCCACCAAGTCCTGGCTGTAATCAGAAAGATCTCTCCAGCTGTGGCCCTCAGCTGGCTGGCATTCTCCTATGGCTGCTCAGGTTTTAATGGCCCTGGTGCTACTGATACTTCTGTCCCCATCACCATGCAGATTGATGACAAAATGGTTCCGGCCAACACAGCTTTTAGATGTCGTCAGTCTGAACACAGGCAGGAATTACTGGAAACATGTCTCTTTTCTTTATTTCACCGATATGTCACCCTTCTTACCCTTTTGCACTTAAACCTCAGCTTCAAAGGGGCAGATGTGTCTTTCAGCTTTGATGATTTCGTGAGTATGATGGGTTTTGTTTATATTGTTACACTCGACTACATTTGGCCCTCTCCCTATATCTTCATGCATTAATGGAATAGGGTTATCCAGATGGCTAGATGGCTTTGAAGGCTGCCTGGATTATTTCACATATTAGATGTTAATAGATGGAAGATTACTTTTATGATTTTTTTTTAAAAACTACATTTTCTTTTCTCTACATCACTTCACCATCAAGTTTGGGTTGGAGTGTCTCATGCACATGCTATCCATAGAAGGAAGAATGAGGGACACGGTCTGGCACTCATTCCAAAAGGAAGAACTAGGAGAAAGCCACTGTTCATCAATGCAAAGAAATAACTGGGGCATGAGTGGGTCGATGGTAGAAGGGGGATTCAGGAGGCCTTGAGGGGTGCCCTGAAGTGAAGGCCTTGAGGGGTTCACCTTCAGTGAGCAGTGGGAAGTTTGGGGGATGTGGTCTTGAATGACATTTTGAGGAAGAACAGGAAGCATTTGAAATATTGAGTCACACCAGTCAATGGCTAAGATGAAAAACTCAGGTGACAGCAGATGCTGGCGAGGATGTGGAGAAAGAGGAACACTCCTCCACTGCTGGTTGAATTGCAAGCTGGTACAACCATTCTGGAAATCAGTCAGGTGGTTCCTCAGAGAATTGAACACAGTACTACCTAAGGACCCAGCTATACCACTCCTGGGCAGATACCCAGAAGATGCTACAACATGAAATAAGGACACATGTTCCACTATGTTCATAGTAGCCATATTTATAAGCCAGAAGCTGGAAATAGCCTAGTTGTCCCTCAACAGAGGAATGGATAGAGAAAATGTGATGCATTTACACAATGGAGTACTACTCAGCTATTAAAAACAATGACTTCATGAAATTTTCAGGCAAATGATGGAACTTGAGAATATCATCTTGAGTGAGGTGACTCAGTCACAAAGGAACAAACATAGTATGTTCTCACTGATAAGTGGATGTTAACCCAAATGTTTGAAATACCCAAGATTCAATTCATCGACCATATGAAGCCTAAGAAGAAGGAAGACCAAAATGTGGATGCTTCAGTGCGTTTTATAAAGGTGAACAAAATACTCACAGGAGGAAATATGGAGACTAAGAGTGGTGCAGAGACTGAAGGAAAGGCCATCCAGAGACTGCCCCACCTGAGGATCCATTCCATATACAGCCACCAAACCCGGATGGCAGGAAGTGCTTGCTGATGGAAGCCTGATATCGTTGTCTCCTGAGAAGCTTTGCCAGAGCCTGACAAATACAGAGGAAGAAGTTCTTAGACAACCATTGGACTGTGCTCAGGGGTCCCTGATGGAGAAGATGAAGAAGGGACTGAAGGAGCTGAGGGGGTTTGCAGCCTCATGGAGGGAGCAACAGTGTCAACAGGCCAGATCCCCGGAGCTCCCAGGGACTGGACCAACAACAAAAGAATACACATGGAGCAACCTGTGGTGCTGGCTACATGTGTGGTAGAAGATGGCCTTGTTGGATATCAGTGGGAGGAGCAGCCCTTGGGCTTGAGGGAGTTCGATTCGCCAGTGCAGGGGAATGCCAGGGCAGGAGGATGTGGGTGGGTGAGTGGGGAGCACCCTCATAGAGTCAGGGGGAGAGGGGATGGGGTAGGGGGTTTCTGAAGGGGAGCCATGGAAACGGGAAAACATTTGAAATATAAATAAAGAAAATATCCAATCAAAAAATACACTATGACTTACTGTCAATAAGAAAAAGAAATATTGAGTCTTTAAGAAAGTAAGATGACTGATTTAAAGTTAAGATGACTTGTTAAAGTTTTGTAACTGTAACACTATTTATGAGTCCACATGATTGGGCCAAATTTAGCCCCTTTTTGGTTCTGCTGCCCTGTACTGGGTAGATTTGGAAGAAACATTTACATATAAAACAATAATTGATGTTTCTCTTTGCACATGTGAGTATATGTTGACCACATATGGGTCATTATATGTAGATAAAGAGTTGTGTTTTTCTCTCTTGAGAACATTCATGAATGTGTAAGTTAGGGATAAAGATAGGAAAAGTCTTGCTGCTAGGCGAATTTGCTCAGTGTTTTCTGAAAATGAAATGTAGCTGCCCACATCTTGAGTGTAGGGGAAGTGCCTGGTGGAGATGAAGCTCTGGAGTGAGTTCTCATTGGGGAATGAGATATTCAGTAGGATGTGGGAGGTGTTCTGGCCTATTCCCTGTTTAGCTGTAGTGAGCATTTTAGTAGTCTCTGCCCTCTTCTTTTCAGACCACATACTTATGATGGTCAGTTATAGTGGGTTTAGGTCATTTTGTCCATCACTGGATAATAATGAATATATTTACTTTTCTTCTAACCAGTGAAAGGTAAGAAAAATCTTTTCTGAGCCCTTTACGGAAAGAAGTCTGTGCTTAAGGGAGAGAAGTGACAGGTGAGCCCAGTGATCTAGATAGTATGATAGGAAGAGGGTAAAGCTATGTCTTATGTTGTGTTGTCATTGACACATGGGCCACTGATACAGGATGAGATCGTCAGAGAGCTGAGATAGTGTGATGATCACGTTATGCCAAGTGGGCATCACGCATAACATTTTATCATGCTTTGAATTTAGTAGTGTCAAAATGCAGCATTCAATATCTTTTATAATGCCTTTCAATTTATAAACATAAATAACTTTTAATTTCTGCTATTTTATTGTCACACAGTTTCATATGTAGATGTAGTAAGTTTTAGTCATTTTCACCCTCCATTTCCCTCTTTCATCCTCTCTTCTTCTTCTATTGAAACCTTTATTCTTCTTAACAAGGCCCCTCTTCTTTCATCTCTTTTGTGTGTGTGAGTGTGTATGTGTGTGACTCACTAAATATAATTAGAGTTGTTTGACAGTGTAGACAGGAGGCTGTTTACTGGCATATGAGCAACTTGTCAGTGGTCACACCACAAGGAAATGATACTCCCTCCCTCAGAACCATAAACGACCACATGGCATTTTCTGGTAATTGTGTTGCAATGCAACTATATAAATGAGAAATATTCCAGCATGAGATTTCTGGGTGTTTGATTGCATTCCAGATCTTCCTGGTACTTAGTTTAGGAAATATTGATTTCACTAGAATTTGCTTTCCTTGGTTGTGGAACGAAGTTATGTAATATTACTCCTGTTAACTCTTCTTCTTTTTCTTCTTCTTCTTTTTCTTGTTCTTCTTCTTGTTCTTCTTCTTGTTCTTCTTC
>NC_034599.1:69306874-69344374 GCF_900095145.1 Mus pahari | reverse complement strand
ACTTGTCTATTTCTTATTGGAGATTTGATTTTGAAAAGTTCATTTATTGTTCCGAGGAGTCAGTGGACACACCCATAAAATAATGCAGCAACTCAACTGCTGGGTATATATAGTTTCCAGTTTAATAATGGTGTTTGTATACACACACACACACACACACACACACACACACACACACACACACACCAGAGATGAGCTCCCTGACAGGTTATCCAATCCCAAGTGCCCAATGGACTGAGAAGGTTTCATTTACATATACATATGTATGTGTACCAGTAATAATTTTAGATGTTGTGCATATATATATATATATATATATATATATATATATATATATATATACATAGGCATTTCTGCATGTATACACAAATATGTGCAGGTGCCTTAGGGGTCAGAAGAGGGTGTTGGATACCCTGGAACTAGAGTTATAGGTAGACATGAACCAAATAACCTGGGTGGTATGGCTGAACCTGAGTCTTGTAGAAGATAAGAAAGTGATACTGAGTTATCTTTACAGCTCCATCCAGTTTCTTTCTCAGTAGATCCCATGTGGGTTTCTAACACTAAGGTTCAGTGAAGCGATGATAAGAAGTTGACAGAATAGGAAGTGTATGTCATGAGAAAGGATAGTCTACAGGTAAACTTGGACAGTAGGCTTTGAATGTGGGTTGGCTTTAGTGGTAGTTTCTCCTTTTGTGTGGAAGTTACAAAGCATGGTGGGTTAGAATACAGGTTCTGGCACCCACTCAGACTTTCATTATTGGAATTTGTCAGGTGATTTTTCATCCTCAGATCTCAAAGGCTTATTTTGTAAAATGGTGAAACTTATGTTCCCCTTGTGAGGCTGCCTTAAGAATCAAAGATGGGAGAGGTAATCTGTGTGAAGCTATGGTAGAGGCATGGTCCATCATACGTGGTAGATGGTAGCTCAGCAAGAGGTGCCTAGCAGTGGACAGTTCTCTATCTGGAGACAGGTTGCCAAGAATTCTAGCTATTTCATTCTCCTCATTCCTTGTGAGTACATGGCCACTGCCTGTCGTGCTTGTGAGCATCTCAGGTGTGGAGAATGGACAGCTCCCATTACTATATGAGAACAGGTCTCAGGCTGGTGGTGTTTCCTTTCCAAATCTAAGTGCATCTGTTGAGCTGGGGCTTTGGGATGGAGTTTGGCCCAGGGGATAACAGAGGTGGGGGAGGTAAACATGAAGTGGTGTTTGGTAATACAAACCACGTTTCCTGGCTCAGCCACTTAGCTCTTCCCCTTGGGAAAATTTTACTGGTATTTTGCCTGACTGGGAGTCTGCACTTCCTGTTATGAACTGGTTAAGGAGATAATGATAACAGGATTATGAGAAATGGTAGTGAGACAGATCTCACGGTATGACCATGGAGAACAGGTCTCTGCCATCCGGAGAGACGGTAAAAGCAAGTTGCTATTCTCATTTGTTTTGTAAATTTTTTTTAAATGATAAAGCAGTGCTGCCTTATTTTATAAATTTTGAAACACACAGGGATGCAAGAATTTTACAAATAGTAAATGCTGCCTGTGTTCTGTGGTCATTACTATTCACAGGCTGCTGTTTTTCTTTTTCGACATCTCTTTGGCCACGTGTACATTATGAATAGATGTGTAAGTAAACATGAAATCTTGGGACTTTTGTACAGCATTTAAGCAAAGCAAGCACACATACATACACGTGTGTAATCTTTGTGCCTTTAGTAATGATAAACAGCAAATAATTTCCATCTCTAGTTATGTATTCATTCTTTTTTTTTTTTTTTTTTGAGACAGGGTTTCTCTGTGTAGCCCTGACTGTCCTGGAACTCACTTTGTAGACCAGGCTGGCCTCGAACTCAGAAGTCTGCCTGCCTCTGCCTCCCGAGTGCTGGGATTAAAGGCATGCACCACCACGCTCGGCATATATTCATTCTTAAAGTATGTATTTATAGTTTATGTATCTGGATTGGTGTTATGTCTCATTTTTGATGCTGTATATGAAGCTGCAATAAGCATCCATTACAAAACTCCACATCTGTGTGGTTTTTACTCCCACCTTTTAATTTTTATTATTTATTCACTTGTGTATTTAGTATGCTATGTGCAATGTGTGTGTATGAATGCATGTGCATGTGTGTGTAGATGTGTATAACGTAATGGTTGATTTCAGGTTTCTACCTCCATCACCTTTAACCCCTTTTTTTTCACTGAATGTAGAACTCTACTTATTAGGATGGCTAGCCAACATCCCCAGGAATCCACTTGCCTCTGCACCAGGGTTGATCTCATACATACACACACACACACACACACACACACACACACACACACACACACCAAAAACTAGTCAACCAACCAACCAAATGAAAAAACCAACATGGGCCACTGAAATAACTCAGAATGTAGAGGTGCTTGCCAGTAAGCATATTGAACTCAGTTTAATCACCATTACCCACATGCTATACTCTGACATTCACACACAGGTCATGGCAGATACAGACAGGCAGACAGTCAGACAGACAGACAGAACAGACAGACAGACAGACAGACAGACAGACAGACAGACAGACACACACACACACACACACACACACACACACACACACACACACACTCACAAATTAANACACACACACACACACACACACACACACACACACACACACACACACTCACAAATTAAAAATACCAAGAAAAGTATTGATAGAGTTGGGCTTACTGAATTTGAAGCCTGTGTTGGTGTTACAGGTACAGGTCTCCATGTCCCGCTCTCAGGTGAGCCCTGGAGAGCTGATGCCAGGTCTTCATGATTATAGACCAAAATCATTTTACCCAGAAACTATACCCACATAATTGAAGTCGTTTCTGGAAGATGATTTTACCCCACTCATTTGCCTTATGCTGCTTCATGAGAGTTCTCTTTTCACTGTTTGAGATTTCATATGGGTATGGTAAAATATGGTAACTACTTTCATTTCTTATTTATCCCCAAGTCTCCCTCCATATCTTCCCCCAATGCCTGTCCCTTCTAATTCGCCCTCTCTTTCTTTTTCTGTCTGTCTCTTCCCACTAAGTCCGTATAGTGTTGTTTCTTTGTGCATGAATATGGGGCCTTTCACTGGGGTAGTTGAAACCTACCAACAACCATAATTTTCAAGAAGAGTGGTTCTCAGCCAGTGGTGGGGCCTAGAGATTACTACCACCTTTATTTTAAGAATTTGTTGTGTAGGATAGTTCTGATTTTGTCTCATTGCTATCAAATTGTTCACACAATTTTGTCAGCTTGCCATAGGAAGTTTGTCACTATTTTGGAGACAATGTGTATCTGCACATTTTATAAAGTGTGAATTTAAAGAAAGTTTTGGCCATATGCATTCCTTTGTTAACTACTATAAATGCCTTTTGACCACAAATAGGATATTTTCCTTATTCTAAGACTATATGTGTGGGTATATGCATGCACACATGTGTGTTGTGTTATAAATGTGTATATGCATGCACATATGTGTATCTATGTTTCTGTGTGTTGTTCTATGAGAGTGTATGTGCATGCATTTGAGTATATGTATATGTGTGTTTGTTTGTATAATGTGTGTGTATTAAAGTGTTAAAGACATGTCTTCCCTTTTTTGAATTTGTGTTTATGGCATTACATGATAGGATGATGTAATACTTATTACATTTAACTCTCTCAATACATTTTGATACTTTTACTTATTTATAGTGTGTGTATGCATGTGCATGTGCGTGCATGTTTGTGTGTGTGTGTGTGTGTGTGTGTGTGTGTGTGTGTGCATGCATATGCATTTGTGGTGGCTTATGTGGAGGTCAGACTACAGCATGTGGAAGTCAGTTCTTTCCTTTTAACATGTGGATCATGGGGATTAAACTCAAGTTGTCAGCCTTGATGGCAAGTGCCTTTTCCCTGGTCATTTCAGTGGCCCGTGAGGTAAGATTATCTATCTATCTATCTATCTATCTATCTATCTATCTATCTATCTATGCTTAGAAATTCCTGAGAATTCAATAATTTTTTTAAGTCCCATATTTATACTTCATTCTTATTTGTAAAACAAACCTTTTAATCCAGCTAGAATTTATTCTATTACAGTGCATGAGCTACTATATAACTTAACATTTCTGTTTATGAATATATTTATTATTTATTGCACAAATTAAAATATCTTCTTAAGAAATGATGGTTTTCATGCACAGAGCATATAAACAAAATTATTTCTTTTCTAGCTGTGCAGGCCATATGAGATGGGATGAGTAACTGGCCCCTCCCCACCCTGCAGGAGTCTTAGGTCATGGGCCAATGCTGTGGTGCAGAGCTGGTCCATTTCTTTCTTAAGAAAGAGCATTTTTACATGGATGCACTAAGGTCCTTAGTAAAGTCAGAGAGGCAACAATCTTCTGTTGATTGAATTTTAACTTAATTTAATTTAATTTCCTTGGCAATCCCAGATGGTGTCATCCCATAGCTAAAGGCTAAAAAGGGGCACTCTGCAAATGGAGGGAAAACATAGTGACTTGTAATCAGAAACACAAGGCACGGAAGCCAGTGCTGCCCATCAACAGTGAGTCACAGTGTGGATTCTCAGAGAACCATGGTGTTGTAGACAGGGTTTCAAACGCCTTTGTCCAAGTTTAAGCAAGTAATATCATCCCCAAAGGTTATTGTTGGGGTTAGAATCTAGAAGGGTGGGTCCAAAACCATGGAATACACACTGTGTAAGAAAAAAAAACAGCAGAATTTTCTTGAATGAGAAAAATCAATACTATTTAAATCATGGCTCATTAAAAACAACAGAAATATATCTAATTCTGGTATTTTAACTCAGTTCAAAGCAGGGACTGTCAAACACTGGCTTTGTCATTGGTTGCTTGATTTTGTCACGCTAGAGTATTTTTTTTTTAAAAAAAGATCACTCTCAGTGTTTGCCACTTCATACTGCTTGAGGATGTCTGATGAGACAGGACGATGAGCGCGGTGGCTCATCACTAGGGAATGCACTCGCTCTTTGGGGGAGCCAGGAAGCAGGGACATCTGAATCATCCCAGGGACCTCAGCCTCTATGTGGATTATTTATTCATCCTGTTAACAGCCATTTCCTGTCATCAGTAGAAGATCCTGATGAAGATGGAGCCAAGAGTAGTCTGGCCAGGACTGAGTCTGTCTGTGTCAGTTCTAACCCATCCCGCAAGACAGAAGGGCAATAGAAGCAGCCATCTCTTTGGGTTAGAAATGGCTGTTAGCACTCACTTTCCACTCCCCACTCTGGCCATCTTTCTGAACAGCCCCTGAAGCCAGGCTTAGGCAATTTTTTTTGTCACAAGACTGATCCTATGAGACTCAATTTATGCTGTCTTTGTGGTCTTCCTGGATGTTCAGAACCAGAGTCAAGGGGATATGAGTCCACCATTGTTCAATTTTTTTTACCCCAGTTTTGGCAAATAAATGATATACATTCACAAAACATTTATGAAAACGCAACCCAGATAACAAGACGATCTAAAAACGGCTGTCATATAGCTCCCCCTTTTTAATAGAAAGCTGGCTGTTGAAAACACTGGAATTGTACCATTTCTATACCCTTGTAACAGGTCAGGTGCCAAAGCTTGATAAACGAGATAGAATTACACAATGGGATCAAAGGGACAGTCAGCCCAGTTGATTTCCAGAGGAAAAGCTTACCGGGATACAAAGGAGAGAGAGAAAAAAACCAGGACGCGGTTTGAAACCAGTTCTCCTCCGAAGTACAAATATGAGAGTAGGAGCCATGTCTGTGGCTGCTGTTGGCCGATAGCCCAAGCCTGTTCACAGAGACATGATGGTTTGGTGAACTGGGGGAAATGTAAGCTATTTATTTGGGTGAAAAAGAATTATACACCCAAATTATATCTTTAACCTTGTTGGACATCAGTGGGAGGAGAGGCCCTTGGGCCTGAAAGGGTTCGATACCCCAATTTAGGGGAATGCCAAGGCAGGAAGTTCGGAGTGGGTAGGTGGGTGGGAAAGCACCCTCATAGAGGCAGCAGGAGGAGGGAAGCAATAGGGGGTTTCCAGAGGGGAAACTTGGAAAGGGGGTAACATTTGAAATGTAAATAAAGAAACTATGCAATAAAAGAAAAAAAAAACCATTAACAAGAAAAATCAAAAAAAGAAAGAAAAAGATAAAGAAAAAATATATCTTTAAAAATTATTTGTATTATTCAAGTGAAGCAGACTTGTCTCCTTCTGAGTTGTTTAAGGAATCAGCTCCATCCATCTGCCCCTCAGTGGCTGCATGCTTTTCCAGTGCCTTCCTCTCCTCCCTTTCAGGTGACCTGAATCAGAAGTCCCCTTGGATAATCTTCCTTCAGTGTCACTGGATTTCTTTCCCCTGTTCTATTTGTAAGTCTGAGCTATATGACCCTCCTTGGGTGACATTGCTTAACTCTCTATGAGTATATAAGTGGCTGTTCAGCTCCAGGGTGATTCCACAATGATTGGCTCCTTAAAATGTATTTATTTTATTTTTATGTGTCTTCTGAGTATTTTGCCTGCACATATGTATGCATACCATGTGCATGCCTAGTATAAGTAGAGGCCAGAAGAGAGTGTCAGCATCCCCCAGAGCTAGAGCTGTGAGCTGTCTGGGTCCTGGGAACTGAACCCAGGTTCTCTGCAAAAGCAACAAGTGCTCTCACCTCCCGAGCCACCTCTCCAGTGTTAGCTGCGGTTTGCTGATTTCATAAGGTTGGATGCTGCCTTTTGCCTTATGGCTTATCCAAGGTGACCGTAAAGGACCTTAAACTCAGGAGAGGAGGTATGAAAGGCCTGAACTCTGATTCCTGGGAATGGATGCTCCTTAACAAGTTGATCCTGCCCATTGCAGGCAATGAGACTGGTGCAGGTCTGTGAGCCCTGCCTCTGGATGCCTGCTTCCCAGTTGTGTATGTTTGAATGCAGGGGGAGCAGGGGAGAATTAGTAAGTTATGTTAACAATAAATTTGGAGCTGGAGAGATTGCTCAGTCAACAAAGTCTTTTCTTGGGTAAACAGGGAGATCCAACTTCAATCCTCAAAACCCACATTCAAAGGTGGTCGTGGTTCCTGAGGAACCACACCCAAGGTTGACCCCTGCCTACACACATATGTGTGCACTTGAACACACACCTGCAGGTACACACACACACACACACACACACACACACACACACACACACACACACCCATACCCATCTTCTGAAAATTAGCTAAAAGTCTTAGCAGGCTGTGTTATAAATAGAGTATTTAGAATGCCATCCCCAAATTTCATATTCAGATGCCTTTTTGATAACGAAGTGGTTCAGGGTCCTGGGAAAAGTGCAATGATGACCATGTCCCTGCCAAGTTTTCCTGGTTGTGACATGCCTAATGCTTAGCTATGTGACAGAGAGACTGACTGGGGTGATAGCAGTGTTTGCTAAGCTTTGCATCAGGCATCATATTAACTGCTACCGCCTCTTTCTGCGACTATCTACTGATGTTGGTACTATTATAACTCACTTTTCGGGTAGGGAAAATAAGAACAGAGATATTAAGTATCATATTTTCAGTGACCCAGTAGAGACCACCCTGACTAGGGCCAGAACTCTTATATGCTTATACCATCTTCTTAGGAGCTTCTTGTATTGGTAAGTACTGAAGGTCTTGGGGAAGTGCTGGTCTGTTCTTCATATTGGCTAAATTGCAAAATTGATCTAGGCTTCAATGGTAGCTGCTGCCAAGATCAATGCAGCCACCTATGTGGACCTCTTCCTCCCTCCCACCTTCATACCCACTCCTTGGCTTTGCCAGGAAGCTATGGTAGAGTAGTTAGAGGATGTGGAGGAGGTATAAAGCACAGACTAAGACTATAGAGTTCCCTTCTGAACACCATCTTTCCCCCTCATTTGTAGGACTATCTATGAGCGACACACACACACACACACACACACACACACACACACACCCCTTCCTGTAGCCTTCCTAGAGCCACATAACCTTCTATTAGTCTATATGAATTCTGTATTATTCTTTCCGATTGCTTGTCTGCCTGTGGAATCAGAAAATGTTTATTATGGAGTGAAATATGAGTGATCTTTACTCAGGAACTCAGATTCAAGTTGTACCAAGTTCCATGTTACCATGTGGTAACAACTGAAGTATTTTCTTTCTTTCTTTCTTTCTTTCTTTCTTTCTTTCTTTCTTTCTTTCTTTCTTTCTTTCTTTCTTTTTTTTTTTTTAGTAATGAAACAGTGGAAACCATAAATCAAGACAACTTTTTAGATACTTCTCTGGAAACATCAGCTAGGTTATTTAGAGCAAAGTAGGGCAATTTCTGTTATAGGTCTCAGGTGCCACCCAATGATGTTCTTAGTTTTTGTGTTGGTGGAAGACAAGGTCCGAATATTTTTTCAAAAGGATTTATATAAATGTCACAAGAATGTTACATGACCTAGTTTGGTTTCTATTGGTATAATAAGATACTCTGATCAAGCACAGTTTAGAGAGGAAAAGGTTTATTTCATCTTATACTTTATAGTCTGTCATCAAAGGATGCCAGGACAGGAATTCAAAGGAGCAACCTGGAGGCAGGAACTGAAAGCTGTTTACTAGCTTGCCCTTTGATGCATGTTCAGTATGTGTCTTCTCCTATGTTCCATGTGCATTTGCCATTGGTCATCATTGGCATATACTTCTCTAGAGGGATGCAAGACTCACAGCTGGCAGAGCTTATCTCCTTTGTTTTATTACATTGTTCCCCTAGTTCTCCTAGGTACCAAAGCCCTTTAAATACTTCATCTGGAAGTCTGTGTTCTTCTGGAGAGCAGGAAAGTAGATGTTAGCTAAATATTTCTCAATAGTCTCATTGTGGTGTGCACAGTCCTTACATGCCATCTTCACTAAAGCATTGGAAGGTTATGGAGCAGGAATCCTATTCCCCCTTCACATATGAGGATACTGGGGCATCAGTTATTTATCTGCCACAACAGTGCCAACCAACAGTAGAATGAATAAGGAAGCCCTAGCCTTCAGGTACCACCCTCAAGTTCTATTTAGTTCTCAGAGTAGAGTCCTTTTTGGCACTACAGGTGTTGGGACACATCTCTAACATCATGGTAACAAATGGTCATGTTACAGTTTTGGGGCTGAATATTGCATACATTACCTAAATCACTCTTCAAGATAACCTGCTAAGTTGATACCTTTATAGGGTTGAGAAAACCGAGGCTTGACATGGTTAAACAGACTGAGGACACATATCATGAGTGTGAAAACATCTAAACTCCCATACGGAGACCGTGTAGTTCTATGGCCTTTCTAGCATAACTCCTCCTGGAATCTAAGGATCTATTGGATGAAGAAGGACCATGGAGTTGACTATCAAGATTTCCAAGATAGGATCACTAAGGCTGATAGGGCTACAGTCCAACTGGTATAGGTGAAGCTATGGACAGTCTTTTGGCTAAGGGAATCAACACTGGAGAAACTCATTCTTAAATTCTCCATATAAGTAAAGAAAAAGCTATATCTTATAATAACATGAAAGTCATATGAGGACTTAAGAACAAGCAGGAGGTTTCAGCTACAGCTACATATTAGATCTATCTATCTATCTATCTATCTATCTATCTATCTATCTATCTATCTATCTATCTATGAGTTTCTGACACAGAGCTTTATTCTCACTGGCAAGAATGCTACCCTCTGAACTACATGCCTAACAAGCATGTCTTCTGATGGTATTTTTAACAGTTTGAACTTTTTGATTCTGTCTGAAACCCTTCAGAGAATGCAACCTTAACAGCCACTGTTGCCAGAAACACTAAGTGGGAAAGTTTTGGAAGTCGTGACTCAGCCAGCGCCCAAAGTCCACACCCCTATTCCTGAACACGATGAATGCGACGACGATCATACAGTTCTGATTGCTCCATGCGACCGCTGCAGTGAGGCTGCCACCCATTGATTAGCAATGGACACATTTTTCACCAAAGGCTCTGCCCTGCCTTGCTCTGCTAATCCTGTTTGCAAGCTTCTTCCCACAGAGATCACTACTTCCTAATAATGAATAAGCTTCCACTCATGAGTTCAGACTGGCAAATTGCCACCTGGCGTTTATTAGCTTTGGATTAATGGATCAAGACTCAAACTTTCTAGTTAAAAGAACAAGACAAGCCCTTAGGAATCAAGACTCTTAAAAAAAAAAATCCCCAATTGCTTGGAATTACCATTTCTTACAGGCCTAAGGTTTTGCCTTTTTTTTTTTTTTGTTTTTTGTTTTTTGTTTTTTTTTTTTTTTTTTTTTTTTTTTTTTTTTTTTTTTTTTTTTTTTTTTTTGCTTTTAAATTTTCCTTCTTCCTTGTAGGTTTCGATTTGTGAGTGAAACAGAGGGGAGACTTTATTTTCAGTCCTGTCAGGCAGAGACTTTTTCTTTTCAGCCTGGGAATTTTGAATGGGACTCAGATTGTGGCAGAAGTTACTGTTTACTGTGTAGGTGCTAGAGGAGACGTCGGGACAGAGACTAGTAAGGTCATTACATCATAGGCTTGAGGAGCAGGTGGAGTCAGGGTGGGGCTGGTAAGGAGAAGAAACCACTCAAGGGGCTTTGTGAATGATCTGAGACTGACCCACAGGAGACAACATCATCCTTGTTCCTACTGCATGGGTGGGGTGGGGAATTCTAGGGAAATAAATCTTGGTTCAGAAAGAGAAAGAGGGCTCTCCGGAAGGGAGTGTAGCAGTAGCAGGGCCACTTCAGGAAGCCTGAGTTCCTCATCTTTAGCAAGGGGAGGGTGAGAAGAAAGGCTTGAGGTAGTGAGCACAGGTTCCCAGCTGGGACTCGGGAGTTACCTCTCTATCGTGTCACTACAGACCCCAGTGCTGTAGCAGCTATGGGAAGGTTGGAAGCTCTGATGCTGGGCTGAGGAGACAGAGGTGATTGGGTGTGGAAGGTCAGTACGCAGCTCTCCAGATTTTCCTCAGGGCAGATAGTAAGGGTAAGGATAACATTTAGACTTGTCTATTGGTAGTTCCAGTGATATTGGATTAAAGACTGTTTAAACTTGAGTGACCAAATAACAATGAAAAAGGTTTCTCTATGTGGATGTTGGAGCCATAGCATAGACGGAAAGAAATGAGCGATCAGAGCTATTCACAATGGAAAAGACAACCACCATGGAAAGGATTCCAGGGAGCTCTGACTGCAGGAGGGAATGCTATGGATCCTTGGCTCAGAAAACGGTGTGGAAGTACCTTGGGTGTTTATGAATGTGATATTTCTCTCTTGTTGTCCTCCTAAGTATGAACTGGCTGAGTGTTCTGGGTTCTGATTGGAAAGACAAGAAGCAAAGAACTCATAGAAGTGTTCCTTGTGCATTTGAACTTGACTACTAAAGGAAAAGCTCAGCAGCAGCTCAGGTGGCATTCACTGGGACCTACTTTGGAGGTCGTGTGGGCTCCTTGGAGCAGAGAAGGCAGAACAATGATGACTGTGACCTCAAGGCAGACCCCGAATCCTACTAACATGAAGCTGAAAAGCTATATTTGAATCTTAAATCTATGCCAGCCGTTTTAAACAGGGGAGAAAATGTGGTGGGAAGATCTTAAAGGATGCTTATATACCAGGGTTCAATTTAAAGAAAAATTCATCTTCTCCTCACATTTCAGCTATTGGCTTGTGATAGATAGTTTTCAAATCTCTGTTGTTTTGTTTTGTGTGTTTTTTGAGATGGGGATATGAACCTCACTCTGTAGCCTTGGCTTGTTTCAAACTTATGGCACCCTTCCCACCTCAGCTGCCCAAGTGAATGCCTGGAATTACAGGCATAAACCTTTATCCCTGGCTTCAAATATGCATTGTTAATGTCCATGCTCCCTACATTTATTTCATGGTCAGGGAAAGGATGATGATTGGGACTCCCTGGAGAAGAAATGAAAGGGGAGAGGAAGAGGAATGCAGTCATCTCACAGTGAAATTAGGGACAGATGTAATTCTTCAGGAGGAGAAATATCCAGAAGAGAGCACAGACAGGAATTGGAAGCTGTGGTCTGGAAGCTCTGCTATCAAGCCATGGCAAGTATTTCTAAAAGGGAAGGGGAGGATAATAACAGAACAGCACCTAGTATGTAACAGGTGCTATTCTAAGTCTTACTGTTATGTGAATGTTATATTTATGCCATTATTTCTATGAGGCGGCTCTTAACAACACTCAGTTTTCAGATGACAAATCTAAAAGTCAAATGGCATATCCAAAAATCACAGGACTAGTAATGATACAGTCAACATTTGAACACTGGTGTTTTGATGGCAGCTGATCATTTCCTTAAAATCTGGCTATGCTTTGATCAAAACATCAACAAAACACCGTCATAGCATTATTTAAATATTTTTGCACAAGAGGAAACTGAGGATAAATGCCTCACCTGAGGTCACATGGCAGATTGTGAAGTAGAAGTCACATGAGCTACCACCAGTATAGTTCCAAAGCCTTTTGATGAGCTCTGACAAGCTCTGGATGGAGCAGTTTGGAGCTACACTATGCCTGCAGTTGACCCCAAGTGTAGGGATGAAGGACCAAGCATGAAGGACAGAATCTTTGCAATTAGCCTGACCTGGACGTGAGGCCCTGGGGTACTCATCCTCGGAGCCTTGATCTTCAGCATCCTATGGGTCTGAAGAAACTCTTATTCAATTAAGTTTACTTTTACATGTGTGTGTGTGTGTGTGTGTGTGTGTGTGTGTGTGTGTGTATGTGTGTGTGTGTGTGAGAGAGAGACAGAGAGAGACAGAGAGACAGAGAGAGACAGAGAGACAGAGAGACAGAGAGAGAGAGACAGAGAGAGAGAAAGAGACAAAGAGAGACAGAGAGACAGAAAGAGAGATAGAGACAAAGAGAGACAGAGAGAGAGACAGAGAGAGACAGAGAGACAGAGACAGAGACATGTGTGAGTGTGGCACACCTACTTTGGGACACATGTGAAGATCCTACAGAAATTTTTGTCTTCCACCTTGTCTAGGCAAGGTCTCTCTTGTTTTTGCTGTGCTGAATACCCCAGGCTAGCTGGCCTGTAGGCTACTGAGAATTTCTCCCAGTTTCACCTCTCATCTTGGCACTTAAAATAGGGACAAAACATGTAAGATTTTGTTGTAGATTCAATGAACCTTAGCACAATATGCAGTGACCATGTTGTATACAGAAGGGATGTTGCTGGCTAGTCCAATTGTCCTTGCATTGCTGTGGAGGTGACCAAGTCTTCAAAGTTTCAGATGATATGAAATCTCAGATTAAAGCTCACAGTGTCTTCTTTACATCCTGATTGTAATGGAATTTGCTGCACTGATTTCAATACTTTCTTGTGTTTGTTCCCATTACTGTCAAATTGCTGAATATAAAAGCAAAGATCACATTTTCTAATTAGAGAAGAGAGATAAAAGTTCACCTTTGCCTTTTTATTTTGTCCTGTTGAGAGTTTCAAAATATAGTAAATTGGCCAGGTATGGTGGTGCATATCTGCAGTCCTTGTACTTACGAGGCTGAGACAGGAGAGTTAGGAGTTCCAGACCAGCCTGGGATGCATGGTGAGACACTGTCTTAAGGAAAATAATTTTCTAAGGGACTCCAAAGTGAAATTACACTGATTGCAGGCTCAGTGAGTTAGATAGCAATTGATCGCTCTAGAACAGCCTCTAATTGATTAAAACCCATGGGTTTCAACATCAAAAGGGAATATGATCTCCCTGGCACTAAGAAGTGTTAATCTGGTCCATGTGGGAGTCTGGAGAAGTAATGATTCCACAGAGGGAAGAATGGATCTGTGGTGCTGGAGTCGGAATATAGAAGTGCTTTGTGCACAGGGCAATGTCATCTGCCTTTAAAGGAATCTTCTATTGTCATGATATTTACTGATTCTGTTATGCTGTTCTGAATACCAAATATTGGGTCAGGTCTATGTGATGAAAGAGAGTAACATGAGTTTGCATGATGTGGTCATTGCTGAGTTTCAGAAAGACTTTTTATTCCTCAGTTTCCTCTTCTAAAGGTGGTTTCTTGCCATGACAGTGGCTAACATTTAGCTATCTCTTCTTTACTTACATTGGAAATCATGCCATCAGTATATGTGTGTATTGTGTATGTATATATGCACATATCTCAATAATCTACTATATATTGTACTTTCTATTGTCTCTCTATAATCTTTCTATAATTATCTATCTATCTATCTATCTATCTATCTATCTATCTATCTATCTATCTATCTATCTATCTATCTATCTATCATCTATCCACTGTCACCTATCATTCATCTATCTGTCCACCTGCCCATTACCACTCTTTCTTTATCATATATCTCTTGCTTACTATACACAATAACCTAAGGAAAGAGGCTGGAGTTTTACCACAATTTTAGTTATTTCAGTCACCAACTTGATGGTCTTCTTTACAGCTTATTTTACTTCAAATAACTCTAGAAAATAGTGATGTTTAGTCCTGAATTGTCTTGAAGGCCACGGATAATACTCTCTCCTTTTTGTGTTGATTTCCTCCTTATCAACATCTTTGGAAGTCCTAGATGGAGAAAAGAAGAGTAGGTTTCAGTTCTCTGAAGTTTGCTTTTTGTTGGTCTGAGAGAGTTTGTCTTTGGTTGAACTTGCCCCTGAATATTGGTATCAGGATGCATGGCTTTTGTAATTAGTAAATAAGCTAAGTTTTAGAAATTGGAACTGAAGTGTTCCTATCTTTACTTTCAAACTGAACTTTATTTTCCTTAGTTAATCAATAGATTTGGTGAAATACATATTCCGGAGGTTGGGAAAGAGTTTTTGGCTCCTAAAATTACTTCTGTCACCCTAATCATCCATTTGGTGTTCATTGTGGGCATTCATTTGTCCATCAGATATTTCTTGTATACCTGTAGATAAAAGGAAAAAAACCAACGCTTACAAAAACCAGTATTAAGTGTGGTTATTATATAAAGGTAATTGCTAATCTCGGTTGAGTTCTTACAGCAACCATCACAGTATTTAATGGTCTATATAATATACCCCATTTAACTTAACTGTCTTGATAACCTCTGAAGCTCTGTTGTATCTCTTTTATTTGATTATCATGTGACCCATGTTCACACACCGTGCACCTGGCTTCAACTATTAGCCCTTGCATCCTGTTTTCAGCGACATCTGTGAGTATACTTTGTGCTTCTCAGTATAGAGTCTTTTTTTTTTTTTTTTGGTTTTTCAAGACAGGGTTTCTCTGTGTAGCCCTGGCTGTCCTGGAACTCACTCTGTAGACCAGGCTGGCCTCGAACTTAGAAATCCGCCTGCCTCTGCCTCCTGTGCGCCTCCATGCCTGGCCAGTATAGAGTCTTATTCTCACTCCCATCTCTACTTATAAAAAATGTGTTCTGCAGGAGATAACTTTGTGAAGTTGGTTCTCTCCTGACTTTGCATGGGTTCTGGAAATCTAATTCAGGGGCTTTTATCCACTGAGTCAACTTGCCAGTCCATTAACCTTTTATTTTTCCCCTCTCTAACTATTAAAAATAATTTCTGTTGTTTGGGATCTTCCACAAATGACATCTTCAAATGTTTTCTTGTTTCCAATGGACTCAATTTATTTTTCTGTTGATCATTTACTATCTGATGTCTTCATTGGACACACACTGGGTGTGTGCTATGGTACTATGGGAGTTACTAAAGGGATTCTGAGGCAAAAATGACCCAGTTATCATGGTCTACTAAGTGAGCTGGAACATGCGTGTTTTGGTTGAACGTGCCCCTGAATATTGGTATCAGGATGCATGGTTTTTGTAATTAGTAAATAAGCTAAGTTTTAGAAATTGGAACTGGTGTGTTCCTATCTTTACTTTGAAACTGAACTTTATTCTTCTTAGTTAGTTAATAGATTTGGTGAAATACATATTCTGGGGGTTGGGAAAGAGTTTTTGGCTCGAAAAATTATTTCTGTCACCCTAATTCTAGCTACTGCTAGTATTAAGCAGTAGCTAGAATAAAGAGAAGGGGAAAGAAACAGAGGATCTGCAGATGCAAAAAAAGTTGGGGGAGAGGAGAAGAAGACGATAAGGAGAAAGGAGGAGGGAGGAATTGTGATTCATCATGCATTTGACGCATTTTATCCCTTTTATGTTACGTTGGGCATGATAGACCATTGGCATATTTAACAGATAATAGAGAAAGGCAAGGAGCTGGGTCCTCAGATAAAATGCTTACCATAAAAACATGAAGATCTGAGCTTGGATCCAGTTTAGATTTCTAATCACATATAGATAATCCATCCCATTACCTTCAGTATAATCTATAATGCTGAGCGGTAGATACAGGCATATGCTGGGAGATCACTCTATCCAAAAGTGGTGAATCTCGGGTTCAGTTCAAAACTCTGTCTCCAGACACTAAGATGAGAAGTGATTGAGGAAGACATTCTGCCACTCACACATACCTACACATTTATATAGTTAACTGTTCCCACACGTGCATGTGTTCGCACACACACTCATACACACATCGCATATTCATGTGCATACATTTATACAGAGGCTAAGGGCATGTTCTAGCTCACTTAGTAGACCATGAGAACTGGGTCGTTTTTGCCTCCGAATCCCTTTAGTAACTCCCATAGTACCATAGGACACACCCAGTGTATGCCCAATGAAGAGTTTTCACTCGAGTGTAACAAAGGTAATTTACCAGGTAACTGAGGTGTGCTATACATACTGCACTCAAGTGTAGGGTTTCTCATCAAGATTTTTCTATGTGACCTTTCTTAGCTGACTCAATGCTAGGTATTCACGTTGAAAGACTGCCACACACTGCTTGCCTCTAGTGAGGTCACGGGACTAGTCTTCACAGTGGAATGTGGATGCCTATGTTGGGCACCAGTTCCAGGCCTGGCTCTAGCGTGCCACTAGATTCTTCCTGTTCTCTTCCCTCCAAGTGTGGACACTCCATCAGGGAATCCTATACTTCTGAGGACTAACATGCCTGGGCCTCTGACTAAGCCCATGAAGCCAGCACACTTCCCAGCACTCTCAACCGACTGCATCGGACAAGCCATGGATGGGCAAGTTGAGCTTCCAGGGTTTTTCCAGAAGCCGTTAATGTTTACTCTCATTAATCATGTCCTTGATTTGAAATCCTTAGGAAGGCCTGTCTGTCTTACATAGATAGGCCTATAATTTTGAGTGAAGCTTGCTAGACCCCAAGCCAGAGTAGCAGGTGTGACCATTCTGTAGATGTCAATCACTTTCACATAACTCCACAAGGTACCCAGAGCCTGACTTTAGGAAGAGGCCTAATGGAGGATTTACCAAATTTCTCTCTATCAGTGTAAGGATTTTCCAGATGAAACAACAACTACAATAGCAATAGAGAAACGAGAGAACTCGTGAAAGCATTTCTTCCCCTTGCTTATTCTGCCCATCTTTCTATATGAGGGCTTTTTCTTTCCCAACTGTTTATGATGCTGGAAAAATTCTCTATGGCTTCCCTGGATGGCTCCAATATCTAAAGATGTCCCTCACCTCTGGATTTATTACTGGGCTTTTCTGAGTGGGGTCAAAGGGCATTCCAAGCTCCATATTCTGAGCCTCCTCCTTCCCTTATGTGCTCCATAACTCTCCTTTGCCACTTATTGACATTTTAGACACTTGATCTATGACTGCCTTTCCTTCCCTCCCCCCCCTGTGTCCATGCCTTGGTTTCTAGGGACAGCAGGAATATATTATTTCAATAGTTAGGACCAGGCCCACTTATTTAGGCTTGGTGAGTGAATTACCACTAATTTTTTTTTTTTTTTTTTGCATAGGTTCCCATTTAAGAGTTGAGGATTCCGCATAAGAGTAAACACATTCTTACTGTTCTAGACCTGGTAACTTAAGAGTGGGATCAGGAATGAAGCTCTGCATTATCTCTCTAATTCTCGGCTTAATACGCATCCCCTCCCTGGTCCTGGAAGGTAGATACCACCTCTATGCCATGAGAAACATGCTTGATCAGATGCTGAACGGGGAGGGAAGCAGGGCCAGGCATTTGGCTTATCTCTCTTCTCTTTACCTGCTAAGGGCTGCCAAGAGTACCATCCATGTCAGCATAAATTAGAAAATTCCTTGAGATGAAAACTGGATCCGGGAGTTGTCCATTTCTTAGAAAATCATTTGGCCTCACTGCAATGAGGGCCTGCAAACACATACTCCTCGTCAACTCTGGCCCTGCCTACTCTAGAGGTCACAGCCTGGGTCAGTTATGTGCTGGACCAGAAGGGGCTGCTATGAATTCATGGGCTTTGAAGATCTGGTTTCTTTATTCTTCTTCAAAATCAACCTTTAATTCTGCAAAATGACTTAGAATATCGACTTCAAAAATCAGCGGCTCCTGGGCTTTGGGGAGTCCTGATGATATTGGGAACAATAGGTTAGCTCTGCAGTTGCCCAACTCTGATCTTTGGAGGGTGCCTGTCCATGATGGATTTTCTATTGCTTCAGGGTAAGGAAGAAAATAGGGACAACAGTCAGCTTTCTTAATAAAGCTATTTGTGTTCAATTTAAAGGTTTGCCTTTATCGCAAGCTCATATATATTTTATATTTTTTTGATGTTAAAATGATAGGATAGATTTTTTTCCTTGCTCAATTCTTAATTGGTAAAATCAGAAGGTAAAATACCTCTTTCTATATAAAGAAGATTTGCACATGTACAAGCATACATGTAAACTTGCTTCATGCAATTTAAATTTGGCATCCAGTGATTTAGCAGATTTTTTTTTTATAGTGACCTCTGTCCTTTGCACAATGGACTTTCCTTTTGATATGTTATCAGTCTTGGGCAATCTGTTTTAACTTTATCTGAGCAAAATTAAAAAAATTATCTTTACCTTCATATCAATCAATTCCCATGTGGAAGAGATGTTTTTCCTTCTGGCTATTGTGACTTAAGCGTTCTCTCTCTCTCTCTCTCTCTCTCTCTCTCTCTCTCTCTCTCTCTCTCTCTCTCTCTCTCCCTCTCACCCCTCTACTACATATTTTAGGAAACCAGAGCTGACTTTATAAGAACTGGCCACAGGAAGTGACTTAGTCTAGTTTCAGTGTTGACATGTGGAAATAGATACATTTGCTTACTGTCAGCTAAAATTGACGCCAGATCAATTTATTTTCATGTTTAATGCAGTATTTTAGGAAAAAAAAACTATATGAGGTTAAAAAAGCAAGGTTTATAATTCTATATTCCCAGATGCCCCTTATTAATGAACTAAACCAGGTATGTCATAAATAAATTACACTTATTTCTAATTTATAAACATTTTTGCTTTAACCAGAGACTTAAGGGTTGAATGGCATCTCGCTGCTTGGCTCACTGTGGTTCTTAAAATTTTGAGCGAGAGCTCTGTCTCCCACATACCTCCCTCTCCCTGTCAGCTTACCTCTGCTAACATGAACCTCTTTAGAGCCCATCATGGTCTTCCTCTGACACTCGGGAACAATTGGGAGCATTTTGGTCTTTATTTATTGGAGCTGCATAATCTAATTATCTCTCATTAGTACACACCTGATTATTTCATTTATCTTTGTAAATGTGACGACAAAAGGCTCACTTTAATTAAGCAGCTCAGCCGTTAGCTCTTGTTTTATAGGAGTTTTAAACATCCCCGTCCTAATAGCACAGGGCATGATTATAATCAGACTCCCAGTACAGAATAGTGCCGAGGACAGCTTGATTTAGAACTCCATTTAGGTGGATGTTATGTAGGCAGAGTGACTCTCCACCAACAGAGCTGCAAAGTGCACTGGCCAAAGCCGGGGTGAATGTGAGAGGACCAGGCCAAGACCTTCTCACCTTCATTACCATAAGGGCAGTGACTTTGTTGCTTTAAAAGTTATTCATTCATAACTGTAGTTGTTATTATTTATCAATCACCTACTATATGCTAGGCCTTGCTTGTTGCTGCAACTATGTTAGTCACTTGTAAGTCTTAGGATAGTTGGTTGGAATATTGTGTATCAACACCATAACCACAGCTCTCATCTTAGACTGAATCATAGACAGTTTATTCTTCAGCCATTTTCAGTGACTTCAGCCATTTGAGTGGCTCAGGAGCACTGATTTAGGTTAGTTCAAATTCCATGTTCTCACATTAAAACAGTTTCATGAAGGTGTGTTGGTTGGTTTGTTTTTTAGTTTTATAGAACAGACAAAATAGTAAAGTAAGACATGTTTAAAATGCTTTGGTGGGTACATCTGACAGGCAGGTACATCAGGATGTGGGGAGCTTTTCTATAAGTTCAAGATGCCATCTGATTACACTCTCAGATTTTGGATTGGTAGAAGATGGTTGCCTGCTAAATTAATAGACTCTAAAAGACTTTTTAATCTATTGTCACAAGATGTTAGTTCTCACTCAAGGGGGCAAGGACTGGCTGTTCCTGAGGCACAGAACTTAGCATGCAAGAAGGGAATTAGCTCTTAGACCTGCAACACTCCCACCTCTCCACAGTGTTCAAAGTCTGATCAGCCAACTGTACTCTGCAGATACAGGTTCCTGTTAGGAGTTTTCATCCACAGCTGTTAGTATCTTATTCCCATTTCCTGGATGAACCAACTGAGGGTTAGAGGTTAAGCTACTTGTCCATGCACACGTAGCTCAACAGTAGAGCTTTTATTTGATTTTACTACCTTGCATATTAGTCAGGATTCTCTAGAGTCACAGATTTTATTGAGCATCTCTATACAGTAAGGGAAATCATTGGAATGGCTTACAGTCTGCAGTCCAACTAACCCAGCTATGGACAGCTGTGAATGGGAAGTCCAAGATTCTAGTAATGCTCAGTCCATGAGGCTGGGTGTTTCAGTTGGTCTTTGGTATAAACTGGAATCCTGAAGAAATCGGTTCCAACTGATGTTAAGGGCAAGCAGGCAGAGAAGAAGGCTTTCCTTCATCCATTGTCCTTATATAGGCCTCCAACAGAAGGTATGGTCCAGATGAAAGGTGTGTGCCACCACGCCTGGACCTAAACTATTCTTGGAATTTGCTCTGTCCCAGGCTGGCCTTGAATTCAGAGATCTGCTTGTCTCTGTCTCCTGGGATTAAGGGTGTGTACCATTTTACCTGAGCCTAAACTTTTCCTGGCCATTATGCCTCAATTTTGATCCAGATCAAAAGCCTGTGTCTTCCAGCCTCTAGATCTAGATCACGGCTGTGCCCTCCATTTCTGGATTGTAGTTCATTCCAGATACAGTCAAGTTGAAACTGGGGATAGACATCACACTTCTCCTTTAACACCAATAGCTTCTCTTGTTTCCTGCCTGGCGTTTTAATCTTCCCTATCCATTCTTTTGCTCAGTTCTCCCATGATAGGCTAGAATGCACAACTCACGTTCTCTTTTCCTTGAAAATATTTTTGATTTGTACCTGAACAATTTCATACATCTATATAACATAGCTTGATCATATCTCACTCAAGTCTTTTCCACCCCTATACTCCCCAATACTTTCACACCCCATATCTCCTCCTCTTCCTCCTTCTCCCTCACCCCCCCTCCATTCACCCAGTCCAAGTATTAGTGCTGCTTCCATGAGCCCAAACAATCTCCCAGCAGCCCTGCCACTGAAGGATAATGATCTCACCTTCTCCTACAGCAACCAAATATCAACGACTCTTCCTAGTGCTAGGGGCTCACGGGTGTCTCTCCCACCTATGCTGGAACCCTGACTGGCTTGATCTCATGTAGGCCTTGTGCAGGTGACCGTAGCTATTTTGAGGTCATAAGGTCAATGGCTATGCTATGTCTAGAAGGCAGTATTTTATGGTGCTCCTCTTCATCTCTAGCTCTCTGTGGGAATCCCCTCTTATCTCCAGGGTTCAGCAGTCTCTTCATTTACCACAGGCCCCTTACACCTACCTCCACCCATGTGGCTCCAGTTTAGGGCTGATCCTTCCCAGTACCTTGGCAGTGGTAGCAGCTAGACCAGTTGTCCAGGTCTGAGTGGCATCCCTGGTGGTGCCACAGAGAATCCCACCTGCAGCTGCTTTTTACCAGCTTCAGGAGGGCCAATGGCTTCCCAGTGCCCCAGCACTCTATGTCTCTACTCAAATAGCCTTCACTCACCCTAGCAATCTCAGTGAGGGGCCACCTGTGCAGTGTGGCACACTCTGTGATCACGGCCAGTAACCTGGGGAACTTTTGTTTTATTAAAACATGACAGTGGAAAGAGCATGCGGCACGGGAAGGTCTGGAGAACCCAGGCAACTGTAAAGGCCACGCTAGGAGGGGGTGACTTGAAATTGCCAGGGTCAATGAGGAGTTTTCAGATGATATTATTTTATTTACTTTTTTTAGGTCAATTTCCATGGAGGCCAATAAAAGACGTTCAACTTAATGTAAGAATGAGAGAGATAAGAGAATCTTTTAGTAGCCAGAAGGCATATGCAGCAGTCCTGTGTGAGTGTGGTGTGTGGAGTATGTGTGTGTGTGTGTGTGTGTGTGTGTGTGTGTGTGTGTGTGTGTGTATGTGCATGTGTGTGTAATAATTACAGAAGGAGAGATCATGAATTTAAGGGACAATTGTGAGGGGGATGCAGGAGGAAGTGGAGAGGGAGAAAAGGGGGGAAATAGTGTAAAGACAATGTTCCTATGTGAAAAAAATTAAAAACAGAAAGGCTGGACCTAGTTTTCCCCCACCCCAGCACATATGCAGCAGCTATGCAGCAGCTTGGACTCCATGTGAGTCCCCCAACAACTAGAGCGGTGGTGCTGTAGGTCCCTGAAGTTGTTGCCTGCCTGTGGATCCTGTTCCCCTAACTGGGCTGTCTTGTTTGGTCTCAGTGGGAGAGGATGTACCTAGTCCTGCAGTTCCCTGATGTGCCAGTGTAGGAATTCTCAGAGGAAGAGGAGATGGAGGATGGGAGGAGGAGCTAGATGAGGGGGGACTGGGAGGAGAGGGAGCAGACATTGGGATATAAAAATGAATAAATAAATTAATGAAAAATACCCCCAAATACTTAGAAAGCTAAACTGTGATGTCCACAAAAAATGGTTAAGTACATATATATTTCTATGTATCGAGGACAAAACCTCTCAGGTCAGATGAGCAGTGCAGCAGCGCTCTGCCTGCTGTGTGACTGAGGAAACAGAACAGGCCGTGTGACAAGCAGTTTTTGATGATGAGGCTGGACAAGGTATATATTATTGAGCTGAAGCTATGCATGGCTAATCTGAGGTAGGTGAGTCTCTTCTGCATATTTTGCTATCACTCATTCATTAATTATGCAAAAACAGAGACATGGTATGTGTGTGTGTGTGTGTGTGTGTGTGTGTGTGTGTGCTCATGCTTCTCCTGTGGGCACACAGTGTGTGGAGACTAGAGATTAACCTCCTTAAATTGCTGTTTGCCTTGTATTGTGAGACACTGTCTCTCACTGGCTTGGAACTTGTCTAGAAGGCCACTCTGGCTGCCTAGGGATGCCTAGAGATGCTTCTGTCTTTACCTACCCAGCAGTGAGGCTAACAAGATTGCACGACCATGCTCTGCTTTTCCATGTGAGTCCTGGGAACCAAGTCAGGGGTAGGGGTTTTAAGTCAGTTGCTATTGCAGTTAGAGGATGTCTGGCCCAAACTTGAGTCGATATTCATTATGGTGATGCAAGGATGTCATATGACTTCATAATGGAGGGACATCACTTATTAGCACGTTGGTTTCTCTCAAAACTCAGACTCTCTTTTCCACACCCAAGCAGCTATGTGGTTTCATCTATGCTTTGAGCCTGGTCTCCAGTGACCATGGAACTGACACTTTAAAAAAGCCTCTGGCTTCTCCCAGTTGCTTTTTGTTCATGTGGCTATGTCTCCTCTGCCCATTAGCTTCTCAGTTTAATTGGTTTTGGCATTGAGGCTTTTTGTAAAGCCAGTTACTCTCTCTATCTTGCTTAAGCAATCATAATCCATTTGATATTTTCTGACCTTCCTCCTGGGTGGAGGAATAATAGAGTATTTCACACAAGGATGAATTGTGACGTCGGAGGTGAATGTGTTGGGAGCTCATAAATCAACAGGGATCCCCTGGGACCACCCCGGGCCTCCTGGCCTTGGTCAGTGCTCTTTAGACCTCTTTATGCTAATAAAACAGAGATTTCCCTCAGAAGGGCTCCACCTTTGCAAATGACACTCATAATCAGCGTGCCGCCCCAATAGATATAGTGGAAGGTTGTTTACCTGCTAGGGAGTGGTGATTTAGCCAGGGTAAAGGGGCGAATGGTCCATCTCTTGGAGATTTAAGAAGGAGCATTTTGTCCACATAAACTGCATAGGCTGTGGAAGACCCTGGAAAGAGGCAAAGACAGGAAATCTGTTTTCAGCATGTTCTTTCTGAAATAGGTGGGGAAGGATACCTGGGGTCATTTATTGCCAGATTTTTATATGAATTACTGAATTCCTGTGAAAGAAGTTTTTGGCTACTCACTTGACCTTGCTAAATTGAAAATGGGACAATTTTTAAAACAAATTTTAATAGACTACTGTGATTTACTGCCCTGGTGATAAAGACACAAGAGTGCATGCTACTGGAGGGTGGGGTGGTCATTTAAGATGTGCTCCGTTTACTCCACAGAGGGTTAAGGTGAGTAGTTTATTGTAAGGTTTGGAGATAAGGAGTGGACAAGAGGAGGCAGGTGATCCCAGAGAGCTTTAAGAAGGGTGAGGAGGAGTGGAGTCTGATTAGACTCCCAGAGCAGTGCATCTCTCAGTTTTTACCAGAGAAGTGTCTTCTTGCAGTAGATGACAGTTAACACACAGAGCTTCAACTGACCAACTTGTGGAGAATCTGTGATTGTGGAGGACTCTGCTCTAACCGGGACATACATATCACTCACCTCCATACACGGCTCGGAGGGCTTTGTGGAACAGGGGGCAGAAAGATTTTAAGAGCCAAAGGTAGAAAATGATGTGAAGGAAACTGTGTTTGTTTGTTTGTTTGTTTGTTTGTTTCTGTTTTGACAATTACACCTGTGAATTTGCAGTAATTGTTATAACATGCACAGGACCAGAACAAGCTCCAGCCAGGCAAAAATCCTAGCCTGTAGGGGAAGTAGATATGAATCCCCCAAAGTAGCTGAAGAACTATTAGCATTTGGTACCTGCCAGGCGATGGAGAGTTAAATTTCTTTAAATACGTGACTTCTAATAGGTTGATATTATTCCAGGGCAATTGGTGAATATGATAATTGTATGAAATTCTCAAAAAAGTAATAAAAGTGTTATTTAAAAATGATGATACATACTCAGTTCTGTGAAGAATCATGGAGATTTGAAGACAACCAAAGTCACAGGAGAACTAAGGAAACGTATTTGATGTGGACATGGAATTCCACATTGTCTGTTGAGAAGTATGTGAAGTAAACAGGTATGTGGGTAGATTTTGAGGCAGGACTAAGGTGCAAACATGTAAATACTTGGGGAAATGTGGGTATGCAAGTCTACAGTGTAGCAGGAGTCATTTGTATTAGTAGGTCTCCATATGTTTGGCTTTACTGCTAATCAAATGATTATACTTCTTTAGCTGCACAGTCTTGACTGACTTCATTCCAACGGTAGGACTTGTGAAACAAAGCAGTCACAGATGGATACAACATCTTAGTGTGTTTCAATCTCAGAGAAGGGGGTGTTTCCTGATGGCCCTTATGGGATGCTATGGAAGAAAGAGAACTCATACATCGTTCTGATGTTGAGTGGACTCTTACAGGAGCAATGGAACTGGAGACACTACACGTGTGATGAAGACTAAGGCAGATGGCCTGGGCCAGGATCTACTGACAGTACAGGTGTACCAAGCTGACAGGATACTTGATACTGCAGAAGCCTGGGTATAACAAAGAACAGGAAAGGCTGGGAAACAAATTTGGAGCAGGTTCTGGATGGGCTTAAATGTTTTTCCCAGTTTTGTATACTAATGACCACCCCGGCACTCCCACTCCTGAGGTTCTTTCTTGGTTTTAGAAAGTCTGTAATAAATCTCAAAATGTAAGTTGTCAAACATCCTTGCCCTTAATGTTGTGGCTTGAATGTGGGATGTCCCCACATACTTAGTGTTTGAACACTTGGTCCAGTTGATGATGCTGTTATGGGGGACTATGGAACCTGTTGGTCCTCTCCAACATGTGGCTTGAGATAGTGATAGATGAGACCAATGCAGAATAGTATATGTACTTTAGACACGAAATGTTTGTTTTGTGTGGTTCTAGAGCATGACTTGCAGATGTCAGTCTTGGGTTGCAATATCAAGAAAGTCAGGTACACCTGCAGGCACTATTGTAGAAAAGGTCACTGAGGAACGAACCCTGGGGGTTACATCCAACTTATGAGCTACCTCCTGTTCCTGGTGCAATTGTGCCTTTCCTACCACAACAGACCACACTCTCCCAAACTGAGAGCTAAAACAAGTCCTCTCTCCTCTAAGTTGTTTCCCTCAGGTATGTTGTCACTATAATAATAACAGTAACTCATGTGACTATGAAGCCAGACTTTCCAGTGTGTTTGCCCTAGCACTAGTCAAAGGACTTTTGGAAATTGAATGATCAGTGACCACTTCTTCAGGAGATAAGGGAATGGAAACAGTTCCTTTTGTGACGAGAGTTCAAGGTCTAGTACCTAGGAAAGAACACAGCTGTTTGTAGTTTTAACTGGATGACAGTAATATTTTGGGAAAATTCTTATCCTGATTCTTATCTTGCTTTCTGCGCAGAGGGTAGTTCTTCTCTATTCCAGTGAGCTGTAGAATCCCTTCCTTCAGCTCTATGGATGAACCATCTGCTGGCGATGCCTGGTTCTTCCCGTCCAAGCTCACCCTTGGCCGCCCAGGTCAAATTCTATCATCTTCTAGTTTGTCTGTCATGCTCTATGCACTCTTTTTTTTTTTTCTTTTTCTTTTTTTTTCTTTTTGCCTGTAACAGAGTTTTGTCTCACCTTGTCCTTCATTTTAAGAAGAATAGTCTTTATGTACTACACCCTTTCCAGGTAAAGTTAGAAACATACTAAGTTTAGCATGCAGGTCATATAATTTATGTGCATGTTTTATATATCTAATACTGGTGAGCACCCTTGATTTCAAATAATCCACCAGTTTACTAACTCATTTAATTAGATATATGCTGAATCTCCTACAATGATTAGTAGATATTTTGGAGGAAATGGATACAGGCTATGCACATGTTTTCTGAGTAGCTTCTGAGCCTTGAGTCCCTCTCATACCAAAGCCTGCCACCTCTTCTCCGATGCTCTCCGGATCTTTCCCTCTTCCTCACTTCCCTTTCTTGCCTGACAGCCACAGGGCTGTGTCCCTAGCTTCCAGCTGAGGACGCCCCACAGGAGATTGGGAGGGGAGGGCAAGTGTGAGGTCACAGTGCTCTGCCCTGCGCCCCTCTCTGTTCCTGATACAATAACAGCTTTCTGCAGACTCTGGCTATTCTATTTTCTCCTCTTCTGCTGGGGGATCTGATTATCAGTGTCTTTGTAAACAAACTCTCCTACAAGGATTTTAGGTTGAGTGTGTCACCAGTGTCCTGACTCCTCCTAGGTCACACCTTGGTCATGGTCCTGGCTTTCCCCATTATCTGCTTTTTCAAAAATGACATTCTTTTTGGTATTAACGTTACTCTAAATTAATATTTTGATGACTGGCAGCCGAAAGCATGCTCTTCCAGAGACTTAGTCCTGTTGTCCAGTTGTCAAATTCATGTTTTACACATTCTACTTCGATGTATTTTTAAAAATTTTTATCATTTAAATAGGCAATAACTAAAAAAAAATCTAAGAGTTGTGTTTATTTATAGTGGACCACATGATATTTTGATCGCTGCCTCAAGCCTCAGGGTGATTGAACCAAGCTCGTTAAAGCATTTATCAAGTGACACCTTTGTCTTTTTTTGCTTTTTGCTTGTTTTTAAAATTAGAAACATTTTAAATCTATAGTTACTCACTGTATTTAACTTCATTATATTTAACACATTTCTTCCCAGATGCCTTTTCAATCAGAGCCCTTTGGTTGGTGCCAATCAATACCTTAAGAAACACAGGAAGAGAATATAAGTATTAAATAGGAAAATAAATTATGCATAAAATATCCTCCAAACGGATTTTCCTTTTAGGCTACATGGATTTATGTTATCCTAAACTTTATGTCTCTTACATCATTCAAACGACTCTCCTTTGGCAGGAGGCAGGAGGCAGTGAATTATCTATTTGGCTAAATCTAACTGCCCAAACTCACTGGAAAAGGGCCAGCCCTGGACCTGACTCTGTTCTGTGTAGACCTGTCTCCCGTCTAATAACTCCTGAGTTGCAGAGTGATTTAGAGGGAGATTAAGTTTCTTCTTAGCCCATGACTTGGTGTTTCAACCTTGACCTAGTAAACTTGCCCTTTTCCAGGAGGAATCGGTAATGAAATCAGGGCCATCACTCAGTCACATCTCCTTCAAAAGGCCAAGGGAAAAAAAATAAATGGGAGAGTTTCTACGAGAGAAATTCCATTGTCGTACTTCCAGCTACAGCAAGCCAAGGAATTAAACCATTAAAAAACAAAACCATGAGGAATGTAGGGGTTTCTTCAGAAGAAGGGCATGAGAGACTTGGCTGTAAAAGGTGCATTACTGACTCCGGTGTCTCCTAAAGCATGTTCTAGACCCTGAGAACTTGCTCACTAGTTAAGACATCTGTGATGGTTTGTTATGGATAAAGATAGAGGGTTGAAATTTTGCTATCCCAGGTTATTCAGGAAAGGAAACTATGCAAAGTGAGTGTAATCACTGTACACACCTGGAAATTGTTTGTTTGTTTATTCATTTATTTATTTATTTCGACAGGGTCTCATATAGGTCTCTTTGGCCCTAAACTTAATGTCCTGAAACTCCTGATCCACCCGCCTCTGCCTTTACAGCTCTGGAATTACAAGCATGTACCACTATGGTTTGGTTTATGTAGTCTTAGGAGGAGCAAACACAGGGCTTCATGCCTCCTATGCAAGTGTCTACTCACAGCTCCATCCCAAGCTCACCCAGTTATCTTTTAGATACAAAAACCACATCCTCAAAAAGGCTAGAAGGCAGATTCCCCATGTTAGCTCACTTAATGTGATGGTGTACTCACTGTTTGTAACCAGTGCTGATTAAATGAAGCCTATTGACATTCCCAACGAGTGGATACTAATAACACGGTATTCATTTCTTCTTTATCATTAATGTCTAGTAGCAATCCAAGGGGACCAGACACATTGGTAAGCATATGCTCACTCTGATACTTGCACACACAGGTACTCCAGAACAACAGTGCAGCTAGTAAACTGTTCAAAAAGGATGGGAGGTGGTCATAGAGCAGAGTCCAGCTCTCTGCTGTGAGAGAGGTCTGAATTCCACAGCTGCCTGGAGCCAACCGAGTGCTTGGCTATACAGATAGATGTCTCCTGTTTTTCTGTGAAGCAGCAAACACCTTTTAACAGCCCATGGTTTCCAGAGAGTGTTAGTTAATCGGTCCAATAGCCTCCTAACTCCCCTCCTACCTCACACAGTGGAGC
Source organism: Mus pahari (assembly GCF_900095145.1). NCBI lineage: Eukaryota > Metazoa > Chordata > Mammalia > Rodentia > Muridae > Mus > Mus pahari. The sequence continues at coordinate 69,314,802 of NC_034599.1, read as the reverse complement.
CAGTGAACAGATAAAACGTGTCTTTAGCTACCACATACTCATTCCAGTGACTCTTTGGTTGATGGATGACTTTCTGATTATTTAAAACAATGCCAGCCTAGGGCCTGGTAGTGGCTGCATGGTGCCTGAGATCTCTGGTTGTGCTTTGGGGCTCTTGCAGGGAGCAGGGGAGGAGGATGGACAGGAAGAGGGGAGGGAAGGAGCTCTGCAGTACGAGGTCTGGCTCAGTCATTTTAAAAATCAATACTTGCTCTCCAAGCCTTAGATAATTTAGAGAACATAATTCAGAATTCTCCCTTTCAGCATGTACCCTCCATCAAAGGGGTGTTCTCACCCAGACTCAGCACAATGCTCATGTGACCCAGGAATGAACGGATGAGGTTAAAAAGAGAGAAAGAAAAAAAAATGCATCTATTCTGTGCATCTTTCTCCAAGCACCTTCTGGAGTGTGTGTGTGTGTGTGTGTGTGTGTGTGTGTGTCTATATGCATGTGCACCTGTGTGCATGTGTGTGCATGTGTATGACTCTGCGTATGTGCATCTGCATGTGTGTATGTGCCTGTGTGCTTGTGTGTGTGTATACATGTGTGCATGTGTGTGTGGCATTGCCCGTGTGTCTATGTAGAACTGAGAACCTAAATTATGTCACCACACAGCCTTATTTCATAATTAAGGCTTTTGTGTGTGTGTGTGTGGGGGGGTCCATTATAAAACCTTAGCCTAAGGAATGCCAGCTTCATGCCATTTATTCCCAGCAGAACAGATATAGGATACAAAAATTCCAGCCCAAAGGCTGCTGAATCCATTCTTCACCTCATGCCGGGTAGTACCATCTTGTCATGCTGTGGCCAGTGATACATTCCTGTATTCCTCTGAACAGAACAAGAGGATTCACTTGCTTAAAACCCAGAGCAGTGACTGTTATTTAATCCTTTGCTGTCTCTTCACCAGGTTGCTCTAAAACTGGAGTCCCCAGTGGAAAACATCTTGGTCATTTAAGCACAAAGAGCCAAAGATTTCACAGCAATTTTCCAATACTAATTACATTTCATACAATCTATCATATGCATGGCTTGCAAAACCTTATTGATTTTAATGCATCCTCCTGTACTACGAATAGGTTATTTTATGACATGTTATGTTACAGGACCTCTATGAAATACCTAGATCTTAAAATGTGGGCACAGATACACTCCCAATTATCCACAAGTGGATTATCCACTTGGCCTATTACCCACAATGCATTCTAAATTAAAGCTGCTGTCATTAGGTGACTCAGTAGCCCTAGGCCAAGCTGAATCTGCATGCTTCTGCCAGCTGGAAATGGGGACTCACTCCGATAGCCTTTGCTAACATGCTTAGTGGGGACACTGTGTTAGAATTATCATTCAAATGAAAGTGAGCTAGGCTTGGAGATGACGCGTTGTTTTGATATCATCTGCATCACCGATTGATTCCTTCCTTTAGCAATGAAAATCAAGTGGCAATGTGCCCAGGAGTGCATAGGGAATATGTAAAGAAACATATTTCTTAATATTGACTGAAAATGAATGACAGAATGTGATTGTCTTTAATGAAACCTCTTCTTTGATGTCTTTTCTGTATTTTGTCCTTATGCCTGCTCCCTTCTTTCTGGGCAGCACTGTGGAGAGAAAGCATGTGCACTTTGGATGCAGAAAGATTATATAAATGTTTAAAACCCAGAACTCAACTATAATTACCTTGCCATTATTTTCTAGAAAGGGTGAGTTCTATATTATGGTTTTCATACATGCAAATCAACAAATACCTAGGCATACCATTAACATCTGTACTATATACATATTGTTACATGCATAAAGACAAAATATCATCTGGAATCAATAGCATAAAAGACCTACTTACCAAATTTATTAATTGTTCTATTGCTTCTACAGAGTCTCAAGGATGCATACTAAAACATTTTTCATCATGATTAAAATATATATTTGACAATTGTACTATATTTTGCTTTTCAGTGGGGAGCATGGTACAACAAAGCCCTCACTGACTTTGTATTTTTAATGGCAATAGAAGTCCTTAATGTAACAAGCATCCAATTAGCTGTGGAAACTCAGAGACTTTCGTTACTGTGTTTCTGTGGCTTTCAGTCTTTTGCTTCCAAGAATACAGCTTAAGTGTCACACTCCCTTTCTTAGGGTTTCAGGCGGTACCTTCGCTGTCCATGGTCCTGACAGGGTCCTGCCAGCCTCAAGAGCAGCTATCAAGGCAGGACATTTGCCCGTCTCCTTGAGTATGGCTTAGGCGATGGGCCGTGCATCTGTGACATCATTCCTTTCAATATATCTTGGAATACCTAGTACCTTGACTTAAACTGCAATAGAAAAGGTACTATGTGCCATACAATATTAGATAGAGACACAATATAAAAATTTAGTTATTTTAAAGCAAGCATACTTTATTTAAGGCTCTTGGATGCTAAAAGTGAATGTACTCACAGAACTCTTAGGCACAGGGTATTTCAAATACGTTCATGAGTTCCCTCAATGACACACAGGAACTGTACACTACCCACAAAACATGAGGCATTTGAGCTTTGCCTATGAGAATTTACCTTGACGCCTTGGATAATCCAACTAGAGACAATACTTCCTTTTATATCAGTAATGAGAGACTCTACTTACCTGAAACCTATCTTGTGCTCACCCAGCGATACAGAACCAGTAAAATGGATGAATCACCAGGTTCTCCTGGTTGCTTGGATCTGGCAGCTTAAATACTTAAGTGCATAGCAACCGTAGTGAATAACATATCAAAACAAACATCTTGGAGTGCAGTGGGGCGAGGAGGGTGTGTGGGGTCAGTTGGCGAATGGGGGTTAATTTCTGCTCAGTCGGGTGAGGTGCAAATGCATCAACTTTGCTGGAAAATCGCTCCAATTGTGGCCGAATGCTCTAGTTTCCTGCAGGATACGAGCAGCCTATTATTTCATGTTTTAAAAGGCTTGTTCAAGTCTAACCATTTGGATGGGAATCAATACAGTGGAAGATAGGGACAAACATCAGAGAGCACACACACAATCACCAAAGCCAGGTTTGTATGGTCATAATCCTTCCAGAAACCCAGGAGGAGCAAAACTTCCTTTGGTTTTCTGATACCAGAGCTCGGATGGCTCGCTTCAGTCTTGTAGGACCCATAGAGGACCGTCAACTCAGAGGTCAGCAGAGGTCAGTTCAAGGCAGAAGCTGGGGTGGGCAGCTCTTTGAATACCTAACTTTTCTTTAAATTTCTCTTATTACTTTATTATTTATTGTGGGTTAATGGGTGGGTGGTAGTGCATGTGTGGAGGTTAGAGGGAAACTTGAAGGATCTGGTTCTCTTCTTCCATGACAAGGTTTCCAGGGACCAAACTCAGGTTATTTGGCTTGGTTGCAAATATACTTTCTCGTTGAACCATCATGACAACCTGGCACCTGTTTTAAAGTCATAGCTGAAATAAATCATCCAAGAGAAAAACAAAGCCATTCCTTGGTAAGGTTGGGCCAGCCAGGATAACTGCATGACAAAGGCAACTGTTACCCACACCCTCACAAATGGTGCAGGCTACTAGTCAAGGCTTGTCAAATGTATCATAGTGTCCTGGCTCTTCTGATTAGTACATGATATGGAGATGTAAATGAGCAAGGACAATTTTTTCACTGTGGTTTCTGAAAGGGACTTCTAGGCCCCATGTTTGCAAATTTACTTATAGCAAGTCATCTTTAGTTTAGGGACATTTTTACTTACCATGATGGCACAGACAAAAATGGGAACCTTTCTTTTGATGCCTATACAAGTGCCAGTGTATTGCTGGGACTTCACTTGGTCAGGTGAGTTGCTGAATAACTTCAGTTAAAAGAGAGATTGATGCTGGGCAAGTTTTTTTTTTTTTTTTAAACAATATGAGAGGCACCACGGTGATTTTTCTAGTCTGTTCAAGTTGTTCCAAAGAGCCGAGCATTCAGTGACAACTGAAACTGTGATTATTTTGTGTTATGGTCTTGCCACATATTTGCCTTGTTTCCCTCTTTATGTGACAGAATCACACCTGCATTTTTAGTGCTGTGACAGTACCAGAGGTGATAGTCCCCATCTGAGCTGCTTAGTGAGCAGGAGTTCCCCTCAGTTGTACAGTGTGTTGTGTTGTTGTGTTTTGGTCCTGTGAGGTTGTGTGGACTTGCATTCCAAAGCCTTGCTACAGAAATCCACCCTCTGGCTCATCTAAAAACGAGTTGAGGGCAAATGGGAATCTTTGTCCAGTCCCACCAAGCATTCCACCCTCTAGTCAAAGTCCCAGAGAAAGCAGTCTAGAGAAGCCAAGTCTTAGGACAACTGCAAAAAGAAAAATCCTGGTCATTTGCCTCAAAACATCCACAAACACACACACTCATAGTTAATGCTGGGAAAGAAGCCAGTCCGGCCATTGCAAGTGATTCTGGGCTGTAGACTCCTAAGGGCATCTTGGAGGGGAAGCCATTCACTTTTGAAAATTTAATCTGAATTTGCTTAGAAAGAAAGAACCTAAACAAAACTAGCCCATGAAGTATTTGCTTGTGTTCTAAGACATTTGAGATGGAGAGGAGGCCTACGAGAAGGGCTATTTATGTCTGAAGAAAAGCTGTGAACTTTTGATAAACTCCAGGAGAAGTTGGGCAGCAGATAGTAACTTATTAAATTTTTGGTGGATTATCTAAAACATCTGAAAGGAATATATAGGAGCTGTGAGTAAGACTGGCATTTTAAACATCTAGAGTTGCCAACTCTTTGGTCCAGTGCATTTAAAAGCATTAAAATGTATAATTTCACCAGAAATCACCTACAGTATTTGTATAAGTTAATTTAAGATTGTTTTGAAGAACTGACCATCCTCATCTTCTTCTCTTGGAGAGGCCTTTGCACTTTAGACAGCTCCATTATTTTTCCTTAAGCAAATCAGTAGATACTATATTCCTGTAGGAAACATTGTAAATCATCTTTACTTTGTGATGTTAAAAACAAGCCCTCAATTGCTCTAGGCTCCCCCACCCTGCCTCAGTCTCTTCCTGGGCTTCATGTCTCCTAAACCACCTGCTAATCATAGCATTTGCTAATTTGAGTCCGTTTTAGTCTCTTCAAGGGATGAGAGTACCAGCTCCTTTGCAGTGGCCATGTGGTCAGGCCCCCACCCAGGCTAGCAGGCTGCCACTGTGTCTGTCGCAGGGGTCTGCATTGTTCTCTGGCCTCTGCTGTCCATGAACAATTCTTTCTTGCCTAATCCCGGGGGACCTGCTTCTTCCACAGTGGGGGCGGGGCAGGCTGCTTTGTGTGCAGCCAAATCTTCTCTGAAATTGTGCACACATGCAAACAAACACAGAAGAGTCTAGTCTTTCTGGATGAGGGAGGCAGTGTGTTTATATGTGGGCATGCTCGTATGTGAGTGCGTGCGCGCACACACACACACAGACACACACAGACATACATTCTTTAATATTAGCAGTGACAACTAAACTGTTTGGTTTTAATACACACACACACACACACACACACATACACACACACACACACACTTTAATATTAGCAGCAACAACTAACCTGCTTGGTTTCATACCTACAAAACTGTTGTTTTAAATGCTTGGTCAGCAGGTATCTTAAAGCATTTTTCTTCATACAGTATATTCTGATTATGCATTTTCCTTCCCTCAACTCCTCCCAGATCCTCTCTGCTTCCCTACCCAGCCAATTTTGTTCTCTTTCTCTCTCTTAAAAAAATATGCCATAAAAACAAAAATGAATATCCAAGCAAACAAGAAAAAAAAGACAAAAAAGACAAAAATAATATGTCCAAACAGAACAAAAGGATACAAAAATCCACAAAAACATTCCACAGAGTTCGTTTTGTGTTGGTCAACTACTCCTAGGTATGGGGCCCAGCCTGGGCCGGAAGTGGTTGGGAAAACCTGATTTTCCTATTGCAGGTGGGTATCAATTGCAAATAGCTTCTTGGTTAGGGGTAGGACCTGATGTCATTTTTGCCTTCTCAGTGCTGGGACCCCATCTGGCTTGAACCTGTGCAGATCTTCTGTGTGGTCAGCAACGATGTTCAACTCACATAGTACTATCCCCCCATGTCAACCATTCGCGTTTCCTTCGCCTCGTTTGAAAATTGTAATTCTTTTCATGCCAGACATGACAGTGTTTAAGACTTCACTTATTAGTTGCCCGAAGCCCGCTGTCCCTTGCACGGGACTCAGTAAGGGATTTTGGAGTGAGACAAGACAGAGGAGCGGTCTTCCTGACCCACAGAGATTGGATTTGAGGGACTGATTATTCTGCTTAGTAGCTAAGCTTTGCTGGGGAGCCTCCCTCAGCTGACGAGCAGATACAATGCCCCCGATTTCCACACGAGGACCTTTGCTAAGGCATACAGTACTTTGCTGCTATGGATTTATCATGTAGCTGTGTTACAGGGCAAAGGAGACCAGGCATAAAAGTGGGCCCTTGCAAACAGCCGTTTCAATCAGGAGACGGTGGTAATCTGTAACCATTAAAGCTTACCATATGCCATGAAAAGAGAGAGACATATATTCAGGACTTTGAGGGCAGATTCAAAAACAAAACCAATTTTCTAGTGAAACAGAGAGGAAATTGTCCAATGAAGATATTTTGAAAATATTTGTGTGGATCACTAAGCAGGAAGGTTTTGTAAATTCCTCTTTACAAGTGTCCCGTCTTTCCCTCACAATGCTTAAGAAAATTGAACCAAAACACCCATCTGCTGTTAATTCACTGTTGTTTTGCTGGAAACTACTACATTCACGATGCTGAGCACGGCGAGAGCGCCCCCTAGGCGTGGCAGTGGAGCACTGCGGCAGGTGGATCTTCAGAAAGAGAACCCGTTTCCTTAGGTTTAGCCGCAAATCTTTGGTTAACGACCGAAAGACTGACAAAAGTTGCCTTTTGTTTAGGTATTTTCACATAGGCGTCTCTTTGTACCTTTCTTTGCTCACCAGAAAACCTTTATGTAGAATGACCCTGAAATCCAAAACTGACTCTAAGCACGCTGGCTCTGAGGTAGCCTGGTGGTGTTTGGATTAAGGGTTTAGTGCATGCTGGTTGTCCTGTCTCTTAGCCTCTGGGATTTTATTTTTCCCTCATTTATCTGGGATCAAGAGTCCCATGCGTGATGTCTTCTTGGTTAAGGTTATGGGTGGAGGCCTCTTTAGACTTCTGGACAAAGCCTCCAGTGTGTACCTGGAATGGGATACTAGATCTAGAGACTAAAGGCTTCAGTTTTCATCCTGGCTGTCTTGCCCTCATTGCTGTGTGACTCTGGATAAATTACCTCAGAAGTCTCTGAACTTCAGATTTATTTCTGTATAAAAGAAAGAGAATCCATCAGGTATTCCTGATGATTATGTCCAGTTGTAAAGCATGGATAGAACCTTAATGTTGAAAACTGTTTTTAAAGATTTTCAACTGGGAAGTAGAATATTTCATAGTATTCTTGAAGGACTCAAATTTCTCAAGAGATGATAGGTGTAAATTTGTTTAGGTTTATGAACTACAACTAGCAAAATGCAGACTCGACCTACCCTAGGTCTTATTCACATCCAACCTTGATGATAGTCACATGATTTCCAGTTATCTAAAATGAGTGATGTCACTCAATCCTGCTGGTCTCCTTCAGGCAGACATGAAGACCTGGATGGCAGCTGTCCCCCCTTCCCCCAGCCAGCTACTTGTCTAGTCACTATGCCAAGGGTCACTGTGGGCAGCTTCTCTAGGCTGTAAGTTGCCCTGCAGTGTTGGTTATCTATAAGAAGGCCATGGGAAAGACCTGATTGCTTGTATGTGAGTGTGTTTGAGAGAGAGAGTGTGTGTGTGAGAGAAGAGGAGAGGAGAGGAGAGGAGAGGAGAGGAGGAGGAGGAGGA
>NC_034599.1:69276036-69306546 GCF_900095145.1 Mus pahari | reverse complement strand
CACACACACACACACACACACACACACACACACACACACGGGGTGGAGAGAGAAGGAGACAGAGAGGAAGAGAATGTTGCTATGTTAACAGCAGAACCCAGTGAATGCAACAGGATCAAGTTAGCCTTTGGAAAAGACTCACAGCCATTCCCCTTGTCCCCTTATCGGGTGGTACTGGTCTCTGCCTTAGTAACTGATCAAGTGCCTCTAGGAGATAAAACTTGGCCTTATTCTTTTTAACCTCCATGCCTTTGACCAACATGTCCCATTTCCCTGAAACCCTTCTTTGAACTTGTGCAACTGATGAGAGTTCAAACAAAGCTTTGTGGTAACCAGGTGTTTCTTTGAAATTGCAATATTCTTGTTATGTCATTGGCGCTGGTATCTGGCGTGTTCCAGTGTGGCTGGCTTCACAGCTGTTTACATATTAAAGTGCTATGTTGGCATTTACTACTACTGTTCCAGCAACTCAGTGAGTAAGACTTACACGGCAGGGGAAGGACCGGAAGAATCCTTGGTATCAGAGAGAATGGGTAGGAATGTCAGTGCTTTCATTTTTTTTTTTTGAAGCTTTGATAAATCTCTGAATGTCATGTAGCAGACCTGAAGCTTTGTCTTCATTCAGGACTCCCAACAACTGGAGCAGGGGATGTGCCTGACTCTGTTGCCTGCCTGTGGGTCCCGATCTCCTATCTGAGCTGCCTTGTTTGGCCTCGGTGGGAGAGGCTGTGCCTGGTCCTGCAGTGACTTGATGTGCAGGGTTGGAGAGCAGTGTTCTTACCCAGGAGAACCTCCCCCTTATCAGAGGAGAAGGGGATGGAGATGGGGAGAGGGACTATGTGAGGGGGAGGGACTGGAAAGAGGAGGGCTGCGGTTGGGATGTAAAGTGAATAGATAAACTCATGGGGGAAACGTCTCTGAATGTTAATGTCTATCTGAAAATAGGGGCAGTATGAACACTTTATTCTTTATATTGCTCCATTATATGATATGGCACCATAGCACCGCCTAACATCCTATGCTTGTTATAGCAAACTGTCACAGATTATGTGGATTACAACGTAAGTACTTTTTCACAGTACGAGAGAGGAAACCTGAAGTCCGAAGTTAAACTGTCTTAAGGTATGGTTCCTTCCATGGACCTGAACTCCATGGATTTAGAGAAGGAAGCGTAGAAGGGAAGACCCCATAGCTCTCCTCCAGGTTCTGGGAGTCACTGATAACTCTCTGCATTCTTAAACCTGTGGATCCCTCCCTCTGTTTAGTTTCCTTCTGTTTCTGAGATGGAACATTCTGAATGAAAGCAACTCAGGGAAGAATCAATTCGTTTGGTTTATACTTCCAGTATAAGTTCACCATTGAGGAAAATCAGGGCTGAAATTCAAAGTAGGAACTTGAAGTAACAACTACAGAGGGACACTGATCTCGCTAGAGCTCTAAGGCACATAGTTACCTAATTTCCTCATACACTCCAGGATCACCTGCCTAGGAATGGTGCCACCCTCAGTGGACTGGGCAGACCTACATTAGTCATGAATCGAGACAGTTTCTCATAGGCACGTCCATAGCCCAATCTCATATAGGTAATTCCTCAGTTGAAGCTTCTTCTCTCAGATGATTGTAGACTTTTTCAATTGACAATTAATGCTAACCAGGGCACCCTTATATGCTAAAACATGTATTTATTCCCTCTAATCTTTTCATCCATCCATGTGTGGCAGTCTATCCTCTATGTCTCGGTGTCCTACTATTCTCTTTTCTCTCTCTCTTTTTTGGGTTATTTTGTTTATTTACATTTCAAATGTTATCCCCCTTCCTGGTTTCCCCTCTGTAAACTTCCTGTCACATCCTCCTCCCCCTGCTTCTATGAGGGAGTTCCCCCACCCACCCATTCCCTCCTCACTGCCCGCCCTAGCATTCCCCTTGGTTGGGGCATTGAGTCTCCACAGAACCAAGGGCCTCCCCTCCAACTGATGCCAAATAAGGCAATCCTCTGCTACATATGCAGCTGGAGCCATGGGTCCCTTCATGTGTACTCTTTTATTGGTGGTTTAGAACCTGGGAGCTCTGGAGTGGTGGAGTCTGGTTGGTTGATATTGTTGTTCTTCTATGGGATTGCAAACCTCTTCAGCTCCTTCAGTCCTTCCCCTAACTCCTCCATTGGGGTCCCTGTGCTCAGTCCAATGGTTGGCTGCGAGCATCCCGATCTGTATTGTTAAGGCTCTGGCAGAGCCTCTCAGGGGACAACCATAGCAGGTGACTCCTGTCAGCAAGCACTTCTTGGCATCAGCAATAGTTTCTGGGTTTGGTGTCTGCAGATGGGATGAATCCTCTCTTATTTGGAGTAGTTGTGGTGTCATCTCTGAAATGTATATTTTTATTGACAAGATCCAGTTCTCAATACTTTTATTTGACTTTTTGGTAGAGCTGTGTAATGTCAAATTGCTGTTTTCTTTGCTTACCCAGGTTGTGGTTTAGACTTCCTTCTCATTGCAGGGGATGTGCCCTTTTTATTGTACTGCCAGAGAAGTCTAGAGTGTGCCTAATGGAAGTCTCACTTGTGGACAGACAGTATTTGAGCCTCTCACATTTGGAACTGATTCCAAGTGACCTTGGATGACCATGAGGCTTCCTTCTTATTCTTACTATGAAGATGGTGCCTGGGTAGGTGTTGAAAGAGTGGAATCGGAGATCAAGAGACTCAGAGTGAGCATTCTGCGATTTTTTTTTCCTTTCTACATGATCTCAAAGAAGATGTTCTCATTCCATAGGAAAAGCCATTATGGGCTGGTGAGATGGCTCAGCGGGTAAGAGCACTGACTATTTTTCGAAGGTCCTGAGTTCAAACCCCAGTAACCACATGGTGGCTCACAACCACCCACAATGAGATCTGATGCCCTCTTCTGGTGTCTGAAAACAGTTATAGTGTACTTACTTATAATAATAAATAAATCTTAAAAAAAGAAATGCCAAAATTATTTTTGACATAGAAATAATAAGATTTTAACACTTAAATGTACATGCAGTGCTAGAGACGTCTGGATAAGATGCAAGGCAGAACACAAGACAGTACTTACCAAAATTCAAACCAACTCCTTCCTTTACAAAAACAAACAAATAACCCTCCAAACAACCAAGGGCAACAAGACCAGTAAATCACTTTATTGGACAAGTCCTGCTGGAACCACAGAGTTAAGGTAGTATTATGTCTCCCCTTTTAATTTCTGTCTTCAGGTATTTTTGACATCTAGTGGGTGTTTTCAAGCAAGAGGAAATTACATTAAAGAAAAAGGAAGAAAGAGACCAACACAATTGTAATCTATTATTTAAAATTGACTGAAATAAAGTTAAGCAAGAAGGATGATAGTGTTTCCAAAAGTATTTTGTATTGTTATAGCTTAAAATAATTTTAAAAACATTTTCTTTACATTATCATCACTGTTATTAGAATTTGAGAGCTAAAAGCAATAAAAGGGAGCACTTATTCAGAAGGGGAAACAAAGCCAATAGAAATGGCTAATATGAATGCTCTCACAGAGGTAACACGTTCTATACACTCCTGTGTTGCCCCCTGACCTCAGCATCTTGTCTAACTCATGACTGCTGCATAATAAATTCAATTACCTGATTTTCTATTCTATAACTATACAGATTCTCCTCACAACTGCTTCTTATTTTTTATTTCAGCTGTTTATCTCTGAAAGTATTTCCCCGAGCTAAGATATCCCAGAACAAATTCAACTATCTGTGAAATTTCAACTTAAGAAAAGTATTCTGTGTATGGTACGAGTGTATACCATATGAATGAAATGTTCTTAGAAGCCAGAAGAATGGATTAAATCCCTGGAACTGGAGTTCCTGTTGCTGAATTTGGGTTTTAGGAACTAAACTCAGGTCCTATGCAAAAGCACCAATTACTCTTAACCGTTGAGACAACCACAGCCCCAACCACTTAAATTAACACATTTCAAAGGAAGGACATACTTTTTTTTTCAATATATTTTTCATATAATTAGGTTTAGTTTAATTTCCATTAAATCTGCACAGGAAATATAAAATAGGACAACAGAATCCAAATTCAGATTTTCACATAAAAAAAAGGACGAGATTCTCTATATACAGGGAGGTTCAGATACAAGGGCTTATGAGGCGAGTGGCAAGTTTGCAAACTCAGCTCGTAATAATTTGCCTCTATATAACACCTTTGCCCCGAGTAATCCCACTGAGCTAAATTTACACACCCCTCAGATACAGGGAAAACGAGCTCATTAAATTTTAACCATGAGCGTGCTGCATCTAATTATAAGGTGTCTTGTATTAACTCACCACTGCTACATGATAAATTCAATTACTTGATTTTTCTGTTCTATTTATATAATTTGGTTTCAGTGCAAGGTGGGGGCACTCTCATGAATGAGGGGAAGGAATATCTATTAATTCTCGAGTGATGACTGCACCAGAATAGGTATGCATATGTGCAAAAGTGTGTCAAATGTGTAATACTAAGGCTCAAAAGGCAGCTGCTCCGCCTTTATGATTAGTGGCTGAATGAGAATGGCTCCTATGGCCTCAGACTTGGAAAACTTGGTCCCTCGTCGGTGGAACTCTTTTGGAAGAATTTAGAGGAATGGCCTTATTGGAGAAGTTATGTCCCTGGGTAGGTGGGTGGGGAGCTTTGGGATTTCAAAATCCCATGCCATTTCCAGTTAGCTCTCTCTGAGAGAGCTCATAGCTGTTTCTGCTGCCACGTCTTCTCGCCGCCACTGTGGAGTCTAACCTTCTGGAACCATAAGCCCAATTAGATGCTTTCTTTTATAAGTTGCCTTGGTCATGGTTTTATCCCAGCAATAAAAAAGTAACTAAACAATCCTTAACACTTGGCTTTAACAATGTCCTAACAAAACAAAATTTCAGGCACCATGTGCTTTCCAGCTCTTTATTCTTTTGCTCTATTTCCATGATTTTGTTGTTGTTGTTGATCCAAGAGTCATCTCAATAAGAAAAGAGGTATGATCCTCTTCCTATGTATACATTAGCCAGGGGACACTGATCTGAAAGTCAGAGGATGCCTGTGTTTGGGACAGTCAGTGGTAGCGCACCTGATAATTGGAGGTGGGGATGCTCAGACAGTTGTACTGGGCTGCAACCCTACCCAAAAGTCAATGAGCCACAAAGTCCCTCTGAAGTGACTGGCTCAGATAAGACTGGTGCGGAGGAGGGGCATTGAATGGTGCTTTATAAAAGCTAAACTGAGGAGTGTGGGGGCATTTCTCATTGACTCTGGATTTCTAGGAGTGTGATAAAGATGCCTGAGGAAAGGAATGGCTAGAGAACTGCAGACTTCCCTCAGTTTATGAAGGCAGGCTGTGGCAGATTTCTTAATGAGCTTGCAGCCCCATAAGAGGAACAACAATGTGAACTAATCAGTAGCCCCAGAGCTCCCAGGGACTAAATCAGTCCCTGGGACCAAAGAGTATGCATGGAGGGGCCCATGGCTCCAGCTTCATATGTAGCAGAGGATGGCCTTGTTAGACATCAGTGGGAGGAGAGGCCCTTGGTTCTGAGAAGGCTTGACGCCCCAGTGTAGGGGAATGCTAGGACAGGGAAGTGGGAGTGGGTGGGTCGGTGAGTAGGGGGAGGAGACATGGGATAGGGGGGTTTCAGAGGGAAACCAGGAAAGGGGATAACATTTGAAATGCAAATAAAGAAAATTTCTAATAAAAAAATGAAGTCACTGAGTAAAGCTGCTTGCTTGGTTACAGGACGAGACTCTGAGCCTATTCAGTCACGTGAATTCACGTTTCTCCTTTTCTCAAGATATATATGTGGATGTGTACACGTGTGTCTGCTTGTGCCTGCAGAGATTTTAGGACAGCGGGAGATAGAGTTATGGATGGTTGTGAGCTGCCAGATGTAGGTGCTGGGGACTGAACTTAGTTCCTTTGCAAGAGCTACAAGTTCTCTTAACTGCTGAGCCATTTCCCCAACCACCTCATATATAGTTTATTTATAATCCTTCATTTAGATTGGCATGCAAACAGCAACCATGTTTAAAGAGAGATGGTCTCCTTAGAAGGAGGAGGTGAAAGTTTTGTACTGGAGTTTAATAGGTCGCCTTTGATTTCCAGTATAGTTCAAAGCCCCCTCCCCTCCGTGGGGCTCTGCTGAAGTGTTGCGTTTCTCAGGTAGTCTCCTTCACTAGTGGAGACTACGGTTTCTTCTTTCTCATAGCTGAGATGGCTTCTGCTGGGGAAGTGAGCTAACAGAGCTGCTAGGATGGTGCAGTGCTAAGGGCATTTGCTGTCACGCCCGAGGACCGAGGTTTGATCCCTGGAACTCAAATGGCATAAGGTGAGAACCTTCTCCTGGAAGTGGCCCTCTGACCTTAACACACACCCTGTGACACACCCACATTTCCTCACTTCTTGAAAACAAATAAAGGTAAAAAGTGGACTAATGATCAGCTAAAATTCAAAGACAAATAAAAATTGCCTGTCTTTGTAGGTAGTTTCATAATCTATTTGTCAAGCCCTTGTTTAACGAACCCCAGGTAATTTTTCTTTGAAGAGAAAGGGGAAATTTCCCCCCAACAAAACTACGATTATCATTTTAATAACCTACCTAATTTCATCTTGAGTGTCTGTCTGTCTATCTCTATATAACTAAGATATATGCTTCTATCAAACATTTACCTATCAGCTATATCATTCATCTATCGTGTCTATGCTTGTCCATTATCTGTTTACCTATTTAATTATCCATCATCTCTTTCTCTCATCTCTGCATGCATATCAGATATCTATCAATCAATTATCTTTTATTTATTATCCATTTATCATCTATCAGTCTATCATCTATATACCTATCTATCTGTCTGTGTATCTGTATCAATCATTATCTTGCATTATCCTTCCTTCTCTTATCCTCCTCCCCCTCCCCCTGTCCTCTTCCTTCTCCTCTTCTTCCTCTCCTCTTCTTCTTGCTTTTCCTCCTCCTTCTTTTTCCTTTATTGATTTCTGCTCCAGGCAGACTCATTTTGAAGCTTGGCACTTGCCTCTTCTCCGCAGCCATCTTATAGGCAAAAGCTTAAGCTCCTTCCAATAATCACTCCTAACTAAAAGTCCAAGAACAGCGCAATTAAAGTGTCAAATTTCAGAGGCTGAGCCAATTAAAACCAGGAGAACTTTTGCCTGCTTTTAAGTTTTGGTGTATCTGACCATTTATAGTCATAGAATCCCACCTTGACATTCTTGTAGTACTTCCTCTCTTGCAGCCCCAGAGGTCTTAAACTTCCAGTGCTGAGGGTTAGTCCTCACTTCTTTATCCAGGCAACGCACAGCACGGATGGACAGAAAACAAAACATCTTTGCCAAGAACAATTACTGAGAGTGTGAAATGATGAAGACACAGAGAATGCTGCTGCATAGACATGTTCACAGTTCTTCAATTTCCAAAAGGAATTCAAAGGGAGAACTTGGATTAATGTAAATAATGTGATTTTTTTAAAAAAAAAATGAATATTGATTGAGAGGGTTGAAATGGGTCAAGAGAGTGAAGACCAGCCAAGCCCAAACGTCTACAGAGAGCACACAGGCACGAATGTTAGGGGGCCTTTCTGAGGCCTCTCTCCTTGGAGTGTAGATATGGCTGATACATAACCATCAGGAGATCAGGTGGGATCCATGTTCATACGACACCCAAGAGGAAAGAGCAAAATCAAACATAACAGCTCCCATCTTATGAACAAGGGGCTTTTGCAGCCTTCACTAATTTGCAGGGAGAAATACAAATGCAATCCAAACATGATTAAATATCCAAGGCGATTACCAAATTGAAAATGAATTATCAAGAAGTTCAGATAGCTTTGTCTTGCTACCCAGTTCACCGTTGTTTATTTTTAAACCCTGCAAAGCTGAGTTCTTAGCCTGTGCTCCAGGGTCTCAAGCCTTTCTAAGGTCCGTGGAGAGGCTGTGCGGCAAGGATAAACAAAAACAGTCCACAGCCCGGAAGATATCCTGGGAGCACCATGAGGCTCGTGAGTGAAGGTATCGGGAAAGGAGTTTTCTCTTTCGGTTAGCAGCTGCTTAAGCAGCTATCTGGGGAATGCTTTTACAGAAAAACCCAGGTCAACCTATACCAGGTCAAGTCCCTGCCTTGGAGAATGAACATACGGGATCCCATTCAGCACAAAATGCAACACTCTTCACACAGAAACCAATCAATATATGCTGTTGGCTGGTGCCTGAGTTTACTTAATGTCTCCCCTTTATGTGGCTCAAACTGCTTTGACAGGACAGGTTCACTGAGACTTGGAGAAACCCACTGTTGAAGAGAAAGCAGCTCCTCCTTCCTCGTGACTATGCAAATGAGACAAAAGGTGGAGAGAGTAGATATATCTATTTGGCTCCTGTCCCTTGTCTATACTGGCGAAGCCATATGACAGGCTTAGAATATACTTTCCTTTGTGGTAAATAAAGCATTTGAAAGTAGGTAGGGAATTCCAAGGTGAAGGTTCCTCTCATTTTAAAAGTAAGGTTTGAGAGCTAATGGCACTCTTGCTTCAAACAACAACAACGACAACAACAACAACAACAACAACAACAACAACAACAACAACAACGATCTCTCTGCAGTGTTACCTGTTTAGCACCAAAATAAAAGGAACAAACACCTGGTATTTTATTGGCAAGCTCCTGGCACTGTGCTGAGCAGGTTCTGAAGCTAATCTATCCCAGCTAAGGAAGGAATAATCAGGTAAATGCCGTATCACTTGCTAACTACATCTTCCTCAGCTACCTGTGTATCCTCAAGACAAGCTTCTCTTGGCCAAGAGCCATGATCCATCCTGTCTCATGGCAACCTTCTTCTTCCATCTCCTCTGTCCTTCACATCATGGACCCTACCTGAGACTCCCCATGATCTCCAGTCCTACCTTCCTCTCTCTCCTACCTAGTCATAGGCTCTAGCCTTTTTAGTAACCAATCAGGGACTATTGGGGAACATTCTTTATAGAATATTGGTTAAAACAGTGACCCAAGATTAGTGTGAACAGGGTCACAGAACTCAGTTTCTGAATACTAAGTGCATAAGACTAACCCCCACACATTCATGGTGCTTGAGGATACTCTGCGCACTGTGAACTTCATTTTGCAATCTGCATTCTATAGTCTGTTTTGGAGGAGAAAGGTAAGCATCATTATGACCCAACTACAAACCCTATGACCTACAACAGCTATCTGCCTATAATAAATACTAGTGCAATACTGGAATAGATGTTATGGGAGTAACCAGCCACCTTTTGATTGTATTTGAGGCACATTCCATGGTATAGAACCAAATGGAACCTGATACCACTAAAGTGACCAAGAATCTGAGACTAGATAGGAAGGGCATGGGCCAAGGGGAAAATGAAATACGATTATTATGCTGAAGGAACATAACAGTTATTACTCCTACTACCCTATTACTATAACCTTAGATCAGAGCCTTGCTTGACCCTCATCAGAGAAGCTTCTATTCACAGTAGATGGTAATTAACATGGAGATCCACAACTGTACACATGCAGAGTATGAAAGACTTTAGAAAACTGAGTTTTAAATGAGATGCATTCATCAAACCCTTCTCCCAAGGCTCAGGGATCTGTGTGGAAAGGGGGGTGAAGAAAGATTGTATGAGACAGAGGCGGTGGTGGATGACTCCAAGTAAACAGTGTCTTCTAGATACAACAGGATTGATAAATGTAGAGATAGACTGATACATCATAGAGACTGAGGTACCACCCATCCGACCTGCACATGCTCAAGCCAGATGGGGTTCTAGCACTGAGAAGGGAAAGTGGACATGAGGTCCCAGCCCAACCAAGAAACTACTTGTAATTGATATATGCTGGTAAAGATAAGATCAATTACTTACAATAAAGTGCCACTAGGTATACTCAACCACAAGCCAGGACAGGGCTTGTTTCCAGAAGTAGAAGTAGTTAGCCAACACAAAATGAACTCTTCATTTAATCTATCTATCTATCTATCTATCTATCTATCTATCTATCTATCTATCTATCTATCACCCATTCATCTATCTATCTATCAATTTTTGGTGTGGGCTTTTAGTTTTGTTCCTACATTTTTTTGTCTTATTGGTTTTTTTGTGTGTGTGTATTTTTGTTTTGATTTTGATTTTTTGTTTGTTTTTAGAAAGAGAAAATGTGAAGTTGGATGGGTAGGGAGGTGAGTTGGGAAGTATCTGGGAGGGGTTGGGAGAGGAGAAAGCCATGATGAAAATATATTGAATGGAAATATTTTCAAATAAAGTTTTAAAATGCTGTGGCCCCTGGTCAGTTGACCATGCTTCAGAGGGTCTTCTCAGTCCAGGCATGTATGGTAGCACAAATTGGACTCAGTGGTTATAAAGAGAAATGTAGCTGATGGAGGAATATAGGGCAGATTTAGTAGATGTTAGAGTGAGGGAAGAAAGGGATGAATATTATCAAGATACATTATATGCCTGTGTGAAAAACTCGAAGAATAAAGAGAAAACATCTAGAACTGACATAAAAACCCAAGCTATTAATTTAGAAGAACAGTTAATTCGACCAATCCCATATTCACTTGAGGTATAACCCATTACAAAAATGTCTTCCTCCCACCCCAGAGTGTTCCAATTTATGTAAGTGAAGAGGTCTCAAATTATCTAAGTGCCTTGAGTTATCTGGATGACAAGATTGATTTTCATGTGTGACAAGTGTAATCGGTCTCATTACTTTATAGTCACACCTCACGTTCTCCTAAATTACCAAGTTGGGATGAGACAAGAACATGGGATTATTCTCCAAAGGAAACCTCATCTGAATCGATATTTTATTTGGTTGGAGTCTCTGATAAGTATTGACTCATAGATTGTTGAACTGAGTTTTAGTTTCTATCTGCCTCGTTAGAATATAACTCTTAATTAAACTTTTGGGGGAGCAGAGGAGACTCCTTTGGAATTAATATTGACAACCAGTTGTCACAAAAGATGGCTTTAGGAAGAAAAGTTTACTGTTTAAATATTTGGATTTGAGTGTAAATGTATTACTTTCCCCCAGACATAATGGGTCCACTGCAAAGATAAGCAACGGGTCCAGGTGTATTAGCTTTTCATCACTAACTCCAAAGATCATATTGGTTGCTTTTTATTCATATTATATCTTGGATGGTCTTCTGGCCTTGCCTTTTCAGATCTGTGTTCAGTGGGGGACCAGCAGTATGAATGGAATTGACCTTCCCTGACCTCTTTCCCCTAATATAAACCCTGGAGATGAAAATCAGAAGAACACTGAGCAGGCAGATCACGTAAAGCTAACTAGCATCTCTCATTTGCTCTCTGGTTGAGAAAATTAGACTCCGGGTATGCTGCGAGCCACATCATCACAGATGCTTTCTTCTTGTGGAGCAAACAAAGAAATCTGGATAGTCAGCAACTTAGAGATCTGCTAGTGGTACCCAGGAGTCAAAGCCAGAAGCAAAGGAGAAGATAAAATGATGACAACAGCTAACATCTTAGAATTCAACCTGCTGGGTACCCTCGAGCCATGGCCAGAAGCAAAAGAAAGGATGGAAAGGCAGGCATAGTCAGCATCTTATGGATCACCCAGGAGCTGTGGCTGGAAGCAAAGGAGAGGATAGAAAGGCAAAGATGCAGAGATCCCTAGCACAGCTCTCTTTGACAGCTATAAGATTAAATATATCCACTACATTGAGGGCAGGTCTGGGATGGGGGAAGGGAGAAGGCAGGTATGAAAGAGATGGGGAGCTAGAACACACACCTTTCTGAGAGCTGGTCAATGACAATCCTGTCCTTTGTCCTTTACTGTCTTACACATTTTCTTACCCTCTAGGAAGCTTACCTGGCACAGCTGAGTTTTGAAAAACTGCCCTGTCAGCAAGTTGGCAAGTTATTACCTTGTTAATTAGGGTCGCTGCTCACTAATAATTCAACCAATAACATAGTATTTTTTTAACAAGGCATTTACTGCATTTATTTCCTTTGGCAAGAGCCATAATAAATACAATGACGTTTATTAATTTATGAAGCTTTTATCTAATATAAATGCATTTGCCACAGTCCTAAATTTTCTTTGTCTCCATAACCATATCTTACTGTCCTTGTGTTTTTCTGACTCTGACATACAAACTTTCCCTGACCCCATGTAGCCTATTGGGAGCTAAACCCATCTCACAAGATGCTTTAAGAATAAAGGACATTAAAGGAAATTGACCTGGATATACATAGAAATTTAGTAATAGAAAAAATTATTCAATAATGATGTTGAAACAACAGGATATGGAGAAAAACATGTGTTTTATCTCTACTTCACTTATACACTTATACTTCAGATGATGTAAATATTTAATTATATTGATGATCATGATCATATTAGAGGAAAATATGGGTCCATGTTCACCTCTGTTAGCATAATCATAACAAGAAGAAAAGCCAGCAAACTATGGCTATAGTAATTAATTCTCTCAGGGGACTGGAGAGATGGTTCAGCAGTTAGGAACTTGTGCTGCTTGTGTGGGGCACCCGAGCCTGGCTCATAGCACTAATACTGAACACCTCACAGTCTCCTGTAACTCCAATTTGAGTGGACCCCAAACCATCTCTGGCCACTGCAGGTACCTTCACTTGTATGGCATATACACATACAGATAAGTGCACATGCACATAAATAAAAAGAAATAATAAAAATCTTATCTAGGAAAAACTTCATAAAAGCAGGGAAAGAAAAACAGGAAGAAATACCCTCAACTTTATCACAAATGAAATATTTTCTTATAAGATGTAAACCTCCCATGGGTTGAAGAGATAAATAACCAGTAATCCAAAATAATTATACTGGTAAATCACGTGAACAGTTTACAGAAAAGAAATTACAAAATACTCATGACATCACCAACCTCTTGCTGGAGAGAAAGTGGCCAACCGAGTTCCGTGTTCTGAAAAGAATACAACTGTCTAGGTTTTGGACTGCTAGATTGGTGGTACATGTGCCTGGTATATAAATAAGCCAAGTCGTCATTGCCTGTGCTAATGAAACTTGCAGGAGTGTGAATGCAACCTGTAGAGATGTATAGTGATTCACATACTATAACACACTTGGAAGCATATACCTTGCATTTTGTCATGTCTGTTTAGTGTCTCCTTAAAGCTAGGAGAAGTTCTGCAGCTTTTTTTATCCCCCAACTCTCTTAACTTTTTTGAAGAGTCAAAGCTAATAGAAAGTACCACAAACATCAAAATCGTAACCTCTGAGAGTTCTTACTCCACACCCAACCATTATCACAGTCCTATTCATGCATGCAGGTGCTATCCTTATATTTTAAAATAAATCTTTATTTTTATTTATTTATTACTATTATTTAATATTTATTTATTTTTATAATACTCATGTGTATGAATGTTTTGGCTGCATGCATGCATGCGCACCATGTGCATAACAATTGGATCCCAGAAACTGGAGTTATGGATGGTTGTCAGCTGCCATGTGGTCGCTGGGAACCTTTGCGAGAGCAAAAAGTACTTTTAACCATTGGTGTATCTCTCCAGCCCCATTCTTATTTTTCATAATGTGTCCTTTTTTCTAATAATAATAAAAGCAAAACTAATAAATATAGACAGGTGATTGTTGATATGGATATCTTCCATTTTTAATATGGTGACATGCAGAACAGTTGTTCTTTTTTTCTTTATAGTGTTTGTTTGTGAGTCCACATCAGCTTATAGACTCTGTTTCCATCCTTTTGGGTGAGGATGTAGTATACCAATGCAAAGGTAAAACAATTTATTCAACCAAATCTAACGTTACATGTCAGAGTTACTGCCAATATTTTGCTGTTCTAAAATTACACAATGAAAGAAACTTTGTGTATTTATTCTTCCAGAAATATAGACCTCCAGAGTAAAGTGTTGGTTTTTAATGACCATTAACACCATGTGGTTCTCAAGGTGCCCCCTGTGGTGTTGTGTGACATTTTTTATGTTTTCCAGATGCTATGTACGGCCAATGCATCTAAGTAACAGAAGCATCCATGAGTCATGTTTTGTCTGTTAAAATATTACTGGGAAGATTTTATTAGAATCAAAACAAATAAAGAATATACAGCCCTCTGAGATTTTGTTCAGTTTCTGTTGGTTTGATATTTATCAAGAAGCAAAGGGTTGCATTACTGTTCCATGCCTGCTATTTTAGGTGCACACAGTGCGGGTCAGTTCACCACAGTACAGAAACCCAAGACCCAGTTCTCCACAGGGGATCTGAAGCTCCACTGGGCTGCTTTGATTGGCCTGAGGATCCACAGGAAGTTAGAAACCCTGGAGAGTCACTTTGCCCTCTTCTTAAATGCATCTTTCATTCATTTCTAAATGGCTGCTTCAGGTTGGCTCAAGAATACTGCAAACAGCACACTGAACAGGGATTTCATGTAATTGTGTCAAGGGCATTTTGTGGCTGCTTTGTTCTTATTTTGAAGGGGGTCCAGTGGAAGCCAGATGGGTTGATAGCAAGAAGCAGTGCATCAGGTTGGCTTGCTCCACCCGTACCCACTCCCTTTCTCTGAATCACGTGTTCTCCGCAGTTCACACTCAGGATCATACGCTGTCACAGTGAAGCCCTGTGAGTAGAGATATTGAGGAACTTGGCCACGGTTGGAAGCAGTTGTTGCTACCTTACTCATGGGGTTTGTGAAGTCTCCCTCTCATCCTAGTCTCCACTCTCTCCACTTCTGTTGGGCAGAATTTTCTGTAGGAAGCAGCTTTGCCTCTCAGTAAACTTCCCATGTTTCTTTCCAGCCTCCTCAAAATTCTCATTGTTCCCTGAGACCTAGGCTGTTGAGAGTTAAATACTAAAATAGGTTTTTATGCTGAGTCATCTGTCCTTCCAGGCAAGGTGTGTAGGCTGACTGGTGGTCAAGCAGATAAACCAGTGTCATGTCTGTGATGACTAGACAAGGGTTCATAGCCCAGCGCTCTGGCTCGTCTCTCATCTTCCCATTTGTGTCCATCTATTTTTTAAAATTTATAAACAGAAAAAACCATCTGTTAAAAGAGCCCCATAAATCGCCTAACTTTCGACAACATCGCTTGCCAGAGGGCTTTGGAGTAGCAGAACTGTCAGAGTGGTTCTCTGGTCTTTGGTGTCCATCATTTGTCCCTTCTTCATCATCATTTCTCATTCTAAAACTCAAAGTCCAATCTCTAGAGAGAGGTAAAGCTTAAACTAAATCTTACTTGTACAGAAAAAAAATGAGATTTTTACATACATGTTTAGCATCTCTAAAATGGGCTAGCAATGCCTCTTGGGTAAATCCATGATTGGGATTCTATAAAGGTGTTTTCTGTGTGGCCTGAATGTGTAGACAGCTCATCTTTCCTCATTTCTGTTCTTTGTGCTCCTTATTTTCCCTTCCTATAGGTATCTATTGCTCAAATATTATCATTAACACCAATAAAATATAGAATAAGGAGTCATACCTCACAATCCCTTAACCACCTTATCATTTTCACTTTCTGGGTTTCATTATTATTTAGCCCTGAAGGGTAGTCTTTAGCACACAGGAGCACTCTTTGAATGAAATTTTGTATTAGAGAAAGTCAATATTCTTTGAGAGTGAACAAAATAATACTCCCCGTTTTCATTTTTAAATCTTGAGCTTGGGGTTTGGGGTAGGGACTGTCTGGGTAAAGGGAAGAAGAAAGGAAAGGTAAGAGGCAAAGTGGAGGGATGGGGAAAAAGGGGGAGGGTAGTAACCATAAAGCCTGGAGGGTTTGGCTTGTCTGGTAGACTGGACGCCTCTTCTTTGAAGTAATTCCCCTTCTTTCACCAGGATAAATTCCTGTTTCAGATTGTGATTATGGATTAATTTATGACTTCCTTTAATTGTCTGAGCAATGCAGGGTTAATGTCTTGGTGAGTAAAGTTCTTCTGTTTTATGAGAGCAATCACTTAATGAAAATTAGGCTATTACTTTTTATCTCTCTCTCTTTGGCAATGCCTGATGATACCATGGGACACTTCTGCAAATTTCCCTCCCCTTGCTCTGGGTGAGGGGACTAGATCTTTATTTGCCCTTGACATGTTGAAGATTTGCTGAGAACAGATAGCATGACTGAGATCAGAAGTACCACTCAGTAGATTGGGTTAGATCAGGACATCCCAGAGCTGTGGACGCTTCTATTTTGAGTCAATACTGATTTTAGGAGTAGCTAAAAGGAGGGCAATGCTGTGATAGACCTGCATGTTAAGATATTGCTTTATGTTTTCCAAAATGTTAAACCTGGGCTGGGCAGTGCCATAGAACAGCATGCTGATGAGTGTGGTTTAGGTCATAAGTGGGCTTGAAATTGCCTTCTGGTTCCTCCAGATACTTGCCACTGAGTTTGAACAAACTCCTTATTCTTAACCTCATTTTATGCAAATTTGAGGATTACTGTATCCGCAGCTTTGTAGGTTTCTATGGTTTTGTTTTAGCTACTCCATTAGATTTTCAGCAGACTCTAGTATAGAGGATTTATGTAGCATCATTTATAACCCATAACAGAGTGTCTGTAACAGCTAAAGGAAGGGACTATGCATGCGTGCACTTTAGGCCAAATCCCTTAGGGTGTATCTTCAGCCAAATCTTGCAAGCAATCCCGTGATATTATGCTACCTGTCTATATTCCTTCTAACTTACAGAAATGGAGTTGGAATTTTTGTAATCCAGTACCAGTCAGTGACTAAGCCCTCTCCCATGGAAAAGAGGTGAACATAAACCCCAGACACTGAAGATGTGTGCTTCTAGCCACATGATGATGTCTGGAAAAGGACAGCCATCTGCTAGAAAATAGAGAGAGATCAATAGGGATAAAGATAGCAATAAAGATACAGATATAGATATAGATATAGATATGTCCATGTATATGTATATATCTCTACATATCTATTTATCTATCTATATTTTTTACCTATATCTATGTATAGCTATCTCTATCTGTATCTATGTCTATAGATGGATGGATGGACAGACAGATGGACAGACACACAGACACTTAGATAATGAACTAGAGAAATATAAAAATGCTCTCCTCTGGACATGGCACGTTGCTTCACATATCAGCTCACAGCAGCTCTGGATGCCTGCCCAGATCCTGCCCAGAATCAAGACATCCAACATTGCAGCACAGACAGGGGAGATTCTTGACCGACAATGGCTGCCTCTGCTTGGGGAGAAATAGTTACTTTACGTTGGGGATGCAGCATGCCCCAGTGAATGGTACCACATCCAAAGGACAGTCAGCCAGCATTAAGTGAATTAGTGGTATACTAATGATGGTGATAATAGTATATATGTTAGTAATAATGTATATTTATATATGCATATATATATGACTTTGGTATAATTTATTTTTTATTTTGCCTTTGTATTATTGTTAGAAATGCTGACAATTATTAATGTTAGAAATGGGGGCCAATATGTGTAGCCATGAATTTTGTTTTCAGGCATATAAAGAGCTACAAAATATGACTTTGAAGGATGCCTTGAAACTTATGGTCTCAATATTCTAGCCTTTCAAGGTGAATCAAATTATTATGAGGGTGAATTTAAAAATATGACTTGTTATATATATTAACAACAAGGGAATAAAACCACCCTTGCTGTAGTTCAGGCAGGCTCTGTGTGCTCATGTAATTCCTCAGACAACTAAAACATCAGTCGCATGCTTGTTTGAACCAGGGAAACTCCTTTAACAACAGCCCGTAGTTTCTGTGTCTCATTTCACTATCTAAAATTGATAGAATGGTTTGTTGTGATTTCAAACATCTGTCAGTATGAACTTTTCTTGACTCTTATTTTGATGGTAAATTCTTATTTTTTTTTAAGATTAATTTATGTTTTATGTGTATGGGTGCACCATGTACATGCAGTGTCCATGAAGGCCAGAAAAGGGCATCAGGTCCCCTGGACCTGAATTATGGGTGGTTGAGAGCTGCTGTGTGGGTGCTGGAACCCAAGCCTGTAGAGTAAGATCAACAAGTGCTTTCCCAGGGTCACCAGAGCAGGTGAGCTGACCCTGCCCCTCACTGGCTGCAGCACTCAGAAGAGCAGGCCCTACACTCTGACTGGGAAGCACAGTGGAGCTGGCTCTGCAGGCATGGGTATGGGTGAGCCAGCCCTGTAGACCTAAGAGCAAGAGAGCTGATCTTGCCACCTATCTATGGTAACATTGGGTCACCTAGCCAGGGCAAGGCTGAAACCCTCATCTAACTCTTCATTGTTGGAGTAATGGCATCCAATCAAAGCATTGATGAGTACTTGTAAGATGCCACATAGTAGGTGTTTGCAGTGCTAACTATCTCTCTCTCCATGCCTGCCACCAACTCCAGCATGGTTCTCACCACAGGAACTCTTCACAACTTCTGGCTGAGTTAGACTGTTGTACAAAAGAGTAAGAAAATGTCACTAAAGGATGTGTTATCCATAGTTAGAGTAGAGAGCAGGAGAGTTGAGTGTGAGGTAGAGGGACCAGGGCACTACTAGGAGGATATGCCAGGTGCCAAGGCTGGGCAGGGTTTAAAGGAGTAACTGAGAAATAGTGGAATGGTATGTATGAAGACACAGGAGGAAGTGAGAAAAAGAATGCATCTTGTTCCTTTGATGGGCAATTATCTATAAACATTGTCTTAGTCAGGGTTTCTATTCCTGCACAAACATCATGACCAAGAAGCAAGTTGGGGAGGAAAGGGTTTATTCAGCTTACAGTTCTACATTGCTGTTCATCACTGAAAGAAGTCAGGACTGGAACTCAAGCAGGTCAGGGAGCAGGAGCTGATGCAGAGGCCATGGAGGGATGTTCTTTACTGGCTTGCTTACTCTGGCTTGCTCTTATAGAATCCAAGACTACCAGCTCAGAGATGGCACCACCCACAAGGGGCCTCTCCCCCTTGATCACTAATTGAGAAAATGTCCCACAGCTGGATCGCATGGGGCATTTCTCCAACTAAAGCTCCTTTCTCTGTGATAACTCCAGCTGTGTCAAGTTGACACAAAACTAGCCAGTACAAACATCAACACTGGTGATGCACAGGATTGGATTAAACCAATTAAGAACGTTTCTTGCCGCTGACCTCAGAGGCTTGTGCCACCAAATCCTTGTGTGATCCAAAGCATTCTCTATATCTCCCTCCCTTCCTCCCTCTCCTGCCTCTGTATGCGTGTGTGTGTGTGTGTGTGTGTGTGTGCATGATAAAGAGAAAAATATCTCCCTGTGTGAGTGTGTCTTTTTGTGTTCATGTGTGTCTAGCAGATAGGCTAGTTCCTTTAAGTAGCATTTGATAGAGCTGGCTGCTTCCAGGCTTGCTGGTATAGGATGTAGTTGGTAGAATAATGAGTCATTATTATTGAATGGCCTTGTGTAATTAATCTGGGAAAATCATGTACTGAAGTATACTATATTACTGAACAGAGTGAAGAGGGACTCCTGTGTCCTGAGGGAATGCAGGCTTCCTTCAGAGCATTTTTAAAATGCAGATTTCCTCTGCTTAGGGCCAATTGATCATTTGTATCTGTCTGCCTTCCTGACACAGCTGAGAACAAGGTACCCCTTTCCAGGCCAACAAAGGAATAGATGTTTAAAGATGTTAGACAAAAAAGAAATTGTTATAAATGTATGTGCTCATATGTACTATATGTTTGTGTATATGTGCATAGATAATATGTATACAAAGCTTACAATGTTCATGATTACTGATAAAAGACAATTGAATAAATTCCAAAAAAGTTAGAATGAGTTTCAATGAGGGTTACTTACAGGACGTGAGGGAGATGAACATAAATAGTCATCATACACATATACATATATATACATATGCAAACCATATAAATTATAGATGGATACCTAGTGCAGCATAACTGCTTTAATAAATAAGAAAAGTGATTTTCTGTGATGTGTGTAGATATTATTACTTACAAATAGTCAAGCCAAGATCTAAGATGGTTTGGGTGGAAAACTCAAATAATTAAATATATTCATCTTCAATAATAGGGAAATGGAGGCAGAGGCTGGCAAGCCAATGTAGACAGCTTTGGGGGTTCTGTTTTAGTTTCTTAGTTCCTGGACATGACTTTTAAATTATATTATTAAAAATTTAGAAAGGTCAATGTGTTGAGCAAAGGTGGGTGTTGGGAATTTGAACTCAAGTCCTTGTGGTTGGGCAACAAGATCTCTTACCTGCAATGTCATCTCCATAGTTCCTCAAACTGCAGTTATTGACTATAGTGTTCTCCCTCCTCAAAGGATAATTTTAATAGACACAGTATTTGGTCTTACTGAAGAGTTTGTTTGTTTGTTTTTAATCAGTTATTTTATTTATTTACATTTCCTGGTCTCCCCTCAGCAAACCTCCCATGCCATCCCTCCTTCCTTTGGCCTCTAAGAGGGTGCTCCCCCCACTCCTGTCTCACCCCTCTAGCATCCCCCTATGCTGAAGCAACAAGCCTCCATAGGACTAAGTACCTCCCCTCCCACTGCTGCCAGATAAGGCAATCCTCTGCTACATATGTAGCTGGAGCCATGGACCCATCCATGTATACCCAGCCATGGTTGGTGGGTTAGTCCCTGGGAGCAGGATCTTTCAGTATTAGCATTAGAACATGTGCCATAATTTGTGGTTCAAGCTCTTAAGCATGCCCATCAGAGCCTCTGTGGTCTTCAAGACATTTGCTACTCACAGACATCGGTGAATAGTCAAGGAATCTCACCGTGGAAAAGTAGACCTGAGAAGAGAATAATTTTTCAGCCTTCATATTTCTACACTGCATTTATTACTATAATAATTATTAATACTTGGCATGTCAAGCCTGTCTCTGCCCCTGGCCCCCTGATTTTTCCCTAGTAGTCTCTCAGTTATTTTAAGGCCATCATTTTTAAAACTGTAGTTTCCTATTATAAGAAGCAATGGATTCCTCTTGCCTTTCTGTGAGCTATGCTTCTGAAGATGGAGAAACAGTGAACATGTGACCACCTGTAGGCAGTAACAGAGCCTAATTGCCAGAAAACACCCTATCCCATCATGCCTTGGGACCTATTGAGCTCATTCAAGATATAATTGAAAAAATTAGCAACACCATTGTTGGGGAGCACTGGAGCTCTTGTCTTGGGAATGGGGTGTTATGTGATGTTACAGACTTAATCTTGGCTGACATGCCTCCTCCTTATCTAATAGAGAACAACAGTGCACCCTTTGTGGCTCTATCTTGATAATTAAAGGGGTGACATGGCTCTGCCAGGAGCTTCGCAAGGACATTTAACCACAATTAAGTACAAAAATGATACTAGTTCTGAGACGGGGCCTTGGTTATTATCATAATTGTATGCTAATCTGATTCATTCATGAACTTGACAGACACAGTTGTCAAGAGCATGGGATCTGAGTCTTGAATTCTGAACTTTTTCTTGTTGAGAAGGAAAAATAGGCTTCTGCAGGATAATTTCTATATGCAATCCCCAGTGTTTATACAAAACTGAAAAAAAAAGCCTAAATTAATCTACAATAAAAAAATTACTGAACATGAATGTCTTGCTGCCGTCAGGAAAGTGTCACCAGGTCTGAGTTTGGGTCACACTCTCTGCATGCTGCAGAAGAAAGGTGCTTGCCTTTGTCTTGGCTCTGTAGTTTCCCCATCTATTAATGGAACTAGCAAAAATACTCTTCTCCAGGGTGTTAAGATTATCAGTGGAGCATCCATGACAGCACCTAGCCATCAAAATATAGTTGTTTGAAGACGATTTATATGATGTGAAGATCTCACAGGAGTAGAAGACAGTAGGCCTTTGTTCTAGCTTCCAGGGCAGCCTGTCTATTGTGACGAGTTTCATGTTTTGTGTTCATAAATCTTTTATTTTTCATCAGTTTTACAGCAAAGTGTCACATAAGCTGTGGGGGGGTGGGCAAGAGAAGAATTTGATATTAGTCACTGAATCAATGGGTGACTGGAACCCTCCATACTTTTCTGGGCATTTAATTCCTCCAACAAACAAGAACCAGAGACCTACTATGCACCAGGGCTCCAGAGTGAGCTCACTGAGCCTGAGATGTGAAGCTGAGATGTGCTGAGCCTCTACTCTAGAGAGAGAACCAGGAAGACAGTTGAGCAGGCAGAGGAGTCTGGGGTGATACAAGTGGTCAGAGAGCCTATGTGGCTTGGAATTCAGACTACATTTTGGTTTGGAGTGTATCAGGGAGGAACAGGCATTTGCATGAGTAGAATCCAAGGCACAACCCATCCTTGAGTAGTTTAAATGTCAGCTTGTTGCAACTAAGAATCACAGGGATGAGTTCCAATTCAGGAATTATTTAGATCTGACAGACATGTGGACATGTCTGTAGGGTTGTCCTGATTGCTCATTGATGTAGCCCTCCATGGGTGACACCACTCCCTAGGCCAGGTCCTGGATTGTATAGGAAAGATAGCAAGTAGGAAGCAGGAAGTATAGGTGTGCATTGTTTTTCTCTCCTTCTGGATGTGGTATGGCTAGCTGCTTTAGTCTGCTTTGTCCTCCACAAAGTGATGCACTTTAACATGCAACTGTAAATCAAGCGCACCCCTTTCTCTGTTATTTTATTTTAATTTTATTTTATTTGCCAGTGTTTTATCACAGCAACAGAAATAAAACTAGAACAAAGGGTATGAGTGTAAGGAGAAGGTTTCAGGAGGATTGTTTGGGAACTTTTTATAGAGAAACTTAGCAGGCCATGGTGGAGGAGTCCCCTGTTCCTTTGGCCCCTTATTTGGTAGGTAACACATGGAAAGGTTTTGTGGCAGTAGTACCTGGTGCTGTAGCAAGATGCTTATTCATAGAGCCTTTGCAAATGGACAAGTAGAAGGTAGTGGGGCTGAAGCCAACACAGCAGCAATACTTGCTGCAGAGAGTGAACAAGACAGGAGCAAGTTGAACCAGCTATTTCCATGTGAGCTATGGGATAAGGGCTGTCACTCACTGGCATTGGTGGACCAGCTGCCAGGACCAGGATCCTTACTGAGCATCTAAGGTTTGCTGCCCAGTAAGTTTCTTTGTGGTGGTTTGAATAGGTTTGATCCCCATAGATTCATGTGTTTAAATGCTTGGCCATAGGGTAGGATACTATTAGGAGTTGTGGCCTTATTGGAGGAAGTGTGTCACTATGTAGGTTGGTTTTGAGATCTCCTATGTTCAAGCTATGCCAAGTGCAGAAGATAGTTTCCTCCTGGGTGCCTGCAGAAGACAGTTCCCGTCTGCCACTTGTGGATCAAGATATCAAACTCTGCACTCCTTTTCTAGCACCATGTCTGCCTGCATGCTGACATGCTTCCTGCCATGATGATAATGGACTAAATCTCTGAAACTATAAGCCAGCCCCATTTAAATGTTGTCCTTTATAAAAACTGCTGTCATGGTATCTCTTTACAGAAATAAAATCCTAACTAAGACACTTGTGCTTGCTAATCAAATCCAGCATCTATTGATCTAAATGTTGCCTAGGCTCACAGCGTCTGGCATCATTGAAAGGAAAGAATTGCGATAGAATAGCCCAACATTCTGTGAGTATTCTCATGATCCTCTAGAACTCTCAGTTCTTTCAGGGCATCTACTCATTCCTAACTAATTTAATGATAATAAATAGCTGCTTCTGCTCTCATTCTCTCACAGGTATCCAGACATGTGATAACACCACATTAATGATGACTGGAATATATGTTTACATAGTTTGTATTTTCTAGAACTTCCTTACATAATGGTTTTAGGATAAAATATGAGCTTTCCCTAGAAATTAACTCTATATGTTTTCAAGATTTCAACTGCACCCGGAAAGACAAGTTATACCTAGTATAACCTCATTATGTAATTAGTTTTCACTAGCTCATATAATTTTTCTTTTTTAACACAGTATTTTATTATGGATCATAATTGTGGCTCTTTCCTTGCATTTATGTGAAAATACAATACTAAGCATATTTTATTATCTTACATTGTTTAAAAAATATCTGAACTCTATATAGCCCATATTTTAAACTTTTATGTTTTATGTAAAACTTAATTTAGAATTAAATATTTTATCTTAAAAATATTTTAATATACATTGTTTTGGATCTAAGTCTAGATTATAGGTCTAAAATGACAGATTAAAAGACTACAGCTTTCTAAATAATGGCTGAATTGTATGTATCTGAAGATGATGAAAATATAATTTTGGGAAGGAGAAATTGAGATAAAACTGTAGATAGGAATGAAAAATGTCTGTGAACTCTCTTGGTTTGGCAGTAATATCAATGAGGGTTACTGTGCCATGGGCAACAAACTTTTTGAAAGAGGTTTTTAAAAGACTTGTTTTCAATTATGTCTATATATGTACACCTGTGTAGCTATGTTCTTCCTATAATATTTTTAATACTTATCTTTTAAAAAATTTCTTTAATTATTTTTTACAGTCCAGTCTTTATCCCCCTCTTGGTCGGCCCTCTGATGGTTCCTCATCCCATCTCTCTCTCTCTCCCCGCTATCTCCAAGAGGATGTCCCCACCCTGCGACCCACCCAACCATTCCTCCCCACTCAAGTGGGGCCTCAAGTCTCTTGAGGGTTAGGTGCATCTTCTCTCAGTGAGTTCAGACCAGGCAGTCCTCTGATGTATATATGTTGGGGTCCTCATTCAGCTGGTATATGCTGTCTGGTTGGAGGCTCAGTGTCTGAGCAATCTTGGGGGTCCGGGCTAGATGAGACTGCTCATCTTCCTACAGGGTCG
The DNA here is from genome assembly GCF_900095145.1 of Mus pahari. Classification (NCBI taxonomy): domain Eukaryota; kingdom Metazoa; phylum Chordata; class Mammalia; order Rodentia; family Muridae; genus Mus; species Mus pahari. The sequence continues at coordinate 69,281,748 of NC_034599.1, read as the reverse complement.
CTCTCATCCTCAGCTTCTTCCAGCATTTCCCTAATTCAACCATGGGGGTCACCAACTTCTGCCCATTGGTTGGGTATAAATATCGGCATCTGACTCAGCTGCTTATTGAGCCTTTTGGATGGCAGCCATGCTAGGCTTCTCTTTGTAAGCAAACCATAGCATCAGTCATAGTGTCAGGCCTTGGAACCTCTCCTTGAGATGGCTCCCAATTTGGGCCTGTCACTGGACCTCCTTTCCCTCAGGCTCTTCTCCACTTTGTCCCTGCAGTTCTTTCAGACAGGGATGATTCTGGGTCAGAGTTTTTGACTGGGGGATGGCAACCCCATCCTTCACTTGATGCTCTATCTTTCTACTAGGGGAGCACTCTACAAGTTCCCTCTTCCCACTGTAGGGCATTTCATCTAAGGTCTCTCTCTTTGAATCCTGAGAGTTTCTCACCTCCCAGGTCCCTGGTATAGTCTAGAGGGTCCCCCCCACACCTCCTATCTCCTGAGGTTGCCTGTTTCCATTCCTTCTGTTGGCCCTCAGGGTTTCAGTCCTGTTCCCTCTCCCAGTTTTGAAACTTGTTTGGTATTTTAAAAATTGGAGAGCAAGGCAGAGTACAGTGGCTCCCAGGATGTTTGGTGGCTCTGATTTCTTTTGTGCTGAAATCCCTGTGGCTCCAGCCATGGTAGCATTTAGGAGAAGCATGTGAGTAGAAAGCCCCTTTGGAGATTTAAGGATACAGATGAAAACCACAGGGGTAATCCCAGGGCAGGGTGTGTGGGCAGGTTTGTCAGGTGTAGGATGAACAATACATATGGTATTATCCTCCTCACACTTACCCATTTGCCTCTCATTTTATTCCTTTTTAGTTAATTAATTTATTTACTTTAAATCCAGACTGCAGTTTCCCTTCCTCCTCTCTCCCCAGTACCTCACCTCATCCACTCTTCTTCCCTTTCTCTTCAGAAAAGGGGAGGCCTCCCATGGATATCTACCAGCCTTGACATATCAAGTTGCAGTAAGACGAGGCACATCTTCTCCTATTAAGGCTAGAAGAGGCAGCCCAGTTAGGGGAAAGGGTCCCAAAGGCAGGCAACAGAGTCAGAGACAGCCCCTGCTCCTGCTCTTAGGAGTCTCCCATGAAGACCAAGCTATACAACTGGTATGTGTGTGTAGAGGGCCTAGATCAGATCAACCAGGTGCATGTTCCCTGGTTGGTAGTTCAGTCTCTTTCATCCCCCATGGTCCCAGGTTAATTGATTCTGTAGGTTTTCTTGTGGTGTCTTAGACCCCTCCTGCTCCTATAATTCTCATCTTCCCCAAGCTCTGCCTAGTGTTTAGCTGTGGGTCTCTGCATCTGTTTCCATCAGTGGCTGGATGCAGCCTCTCTGATGATGGTTCTGATAGGCTCCTGTATGCAAGAGTAGCAGAATATGATTAACAGTGTCAGGGGTGGGTTCTCTCTCATGGTACGTGTCTCAAGCTGAAACAGTCATTGGTTGGTCAATCCCTCAAATTCTGCTCCATGTTTACCCCTGCATTTCTTGTAGGCAGAGCAAAGTGTAGGCCAAACGTTTTGTGGCTGGGTTGATATCCCAATTCCTCTATTGGAAATTTTTCTTTGTTACAGCAGGTCATTGGTTCAGGCTTCAGGTCCCCCATTGCTAGGAGTCTTAGCTAGGGCTAGCTTCATACATTCCTTGGAGTTTCCATTGCCCTAGGTTTCTAGATCATCCCAGAGGTGCACCTCCCCAATTCCAGTTGACTCTTCCAGTTCTCTGTCTCTGGCTCTCTGACTCTGTCTCTCTCTGTCTGTCCCTGTCTCTCTGTGTGTGTCTCTGTGTGTCTCTGACTCTGTCTCTCTCTCTCTCCATATTCCCTCAACCTGATCTCTCCTTTTTCCATCCCCACCTCCACCCCATCCAGTCCCTCCCAATCCACCCACAACCCACAATATCTATTCTATTTCCTCTTCTCAGTGAGATGCATACACTCCCCCTTAACCCCCCCCCTTTTTACTTGGCTTCTTTGGGTCTGTGTATTAGAGTATGTACCCTGTACTTTATGGCTACTATCCACATATAAGTGAGAACATGCCATGTTTTTCTTTCAGGGCTGGATTACTTCCCTCAGGATGATTTTTAATTCCATCCATTTTCCTGCAAATTTCAGGATGTCGTTTTTTTAAAGAGCAGAGTAATACTTCTTTGTGTACCATATTTTCTTTATCCATTCTTTGGTTGAGGGACATCTAGTTTGTTTACAGTCTCTGGCTATTGTAAATAAAGCTGCTGTGAACGTAGTGGAGCAAGTGTTCTTGTGGTATGGTGGAGTAGCCTTTGGGTTTATGCCTAGGAGTGGCATAGCTGGGTCCTGAATTAGATCTATTCCAATGTTTCTGAGAAATTGCCAAATTTATTTTCAAGGTAACTGTACAAATTTGCACTCCCACCAGCAACAGAGTTGTGTCCCCCTTGCTCCACATCTTCACCAGCATGATTGCTTTGGTAAGATAGCCATTTTCAACTATGCTATTCCTACCAATCCATGAGCATGGGAGACCTTTCTAATCTTCTGAGGTCTTCTGTTTCTCTTTTCAGGGACTTGAAGTTCTTGTCATATAGATATTTCACTTGCTCTGTTAGAGTTACACCAAAATATTTTATATCATTAATGCTTAATAATTTTGATGTGTTCTTGGATTAGGTTTGTAAGTTATTTTATTGAGTATTTTTGCATCAATGTTTCTAAAGGAAAATCGTCTGAAATTCTCTTTGTTGAGTCTTTGTGTGGTTTAGCTATCAGGGTTACCGTAGCTTCATAAAACAGATTTGGCAATGGTCCTTCTGCTTCTATTTTATAGACTAATTTGAGTATTGGTGTTAGTTCTTCTTTGAAAATCTGGTAAAATTCTACACTATGACCATTTGGCTCTAGGCTGTTTCTGGTTGGGAGACTTCTAATGACTGCTACCATTTCCATAATGGTTATAGAATTATTTAAATAGTTTACCTGATCTTGACTTAACTTTGGTAAGTTCTATCTATCAAGAAAATATTCCATTTTATCTAGATTTTCCAATTTTGTGGATTACAGGTTTTTGAAATAAGACCTAGTGATTCTTTGGATTTCTTTAGTGTCCGTCATGCCCCTTTTCATTACTTATTTTGTTCATTTGGATATTTTCTCTCTGACTTTTAGTTAGTGTGGCTAAGGGTTTGTCTATCTTCTCAAAGAACCAACTCTGATTGTTTCTTTGTGTTATTCTTTTGGTTTCTATCTTCTTGATTTCAGCCCTGAAAATTTCCTGTCATCTACTTCTCTTGGGTGCATTTGCTTCTTTTTGTTGTTAGAGCTTTTGGGTGTCCTGTTAAGTGGATAGTTTTAGCTCTCACTAATTTTGTTATGAAGGTACTTAGCCTTATGAACTCTACTTTTAACAGTGCTCTCGTAAGTTTGGCTATGTTGTGCCTTCATTTTCATTGAATTCTAGAAAGTCTTTAATTTCTTTCTTTATATCATCCTTGAACTAGTGGTCAATGAGTAGAGGGTTGTTCAGTTTTCATGAGTTTGTAGGCTTTCTTGTTGTTGAATTTCATCCTTAATCCAGAGTGGTCTGATAAGATACAGGGAGTTATTTCAATTTTCTTGTATCTTTTGAGATTTGCTTTATGTATTTGGTCAATCTTGGAGAAGGTTCCATGAGGTGCTGAGAGGAAGGTATATTCTTTCATGTTTGAGTGAAGTGTTCTACAGATAAGCGTTAGGTTCATTTGAGTCATTGCATCTGTTAATTCCATTATTTCTCTGTTTAGTTTCTGTCTGCCTGACCTGTCCATTGGTGAGAGTGTAGTATTGAAGTTTCCCACTATTAATGTATAGGGTTCAATGTGTGATTTAAGCTTTAGTAATATATCTTTTGCAAATGTAAGTGCCCTTCCATTTGGGGCATAAATATTCAGAATTGAGAAGTTATCTCGGCCTATTTTTCCTCTTCTGCATATGAAGTGTCCTTCCTATCTCTTAATTCATTTTGGTTAGAAGTCTATTTTATTAGATATTAGAATGGCTACTCTGGGTTGCTTCTTGAGTCTGTTTGGTTGAAAAATATTTTTCCAGCCCTTTACTCTGAGGCAATGTCTATCTTTAATAAAGTTGTGTTTCTTGTATACAACAGACAACAGGTCCTGGTTTGGGATCCATTCTGTTAGTCTGTGTCTTTTTATGGAGATTGAGTCCATTGATGCTGAGAGATATTAATGATCAACAATTGTCAATTCTTGTTATTTTGCTGTTGGTAGTGTGTGTGTGTGTGTGTGTGTGTGTGTGTGTAGTTAATCTCCTTGTGTTGTTTTCCCTCTACCAGCTTCTGTATGACTGGATTTGTAAATAGTTTAAATTTGGCTTTGTTATAGAATATCTTGTTTTCTCCATCTATTGTGTTTGAAAATTTTGCTAAGTATAGTAGTCTGGACTGACACCTGTGGTCTCTGAGAGGCTCCTCATGGTTTTAGTGTATCTGTTGAGAAGTTGGATATAATTCTTATAGGTCTGCTTTTGTATGTTACTTGGTCTTATTTCCTTGCAGCTTATAATATTTTTATTTGTTCTGTACACTTAATATTTTAGTTATTATGTGATGGGAAGATTTTCTTTTCTGGTACCATCTAGTTAGTGTTCTCTCAGCTTCTTGTATCTTCATAGGCATCTCTATCTTTAAGTTTGGGAAATTTTCTTTTGTGGTTTTCTGTGTCTTTGAGTTTGGAATCATTTCCTTCTTTTATTCCTAGTATTCTTTGGTTAATTCTTTTTTATAATATTCCAGATTTCTAGATGTTTTGTGGAATTTTTTTATACCTAACATTTTCCTTGACTGTTTTTTCTATCATATATTCTATTGCTGAAATTCACTCTTCTATCTTTTATATTCTGTTGATGATGCTTGTGTCTGTAGTTCCTATTTGATTAACTAGATTTTCCATCTCCAGGATTCCCTCAATTTGTGTTTTCTTCATAGGTTCTATTTCCATTTTCAGGTCTTGAACAGTTTTATTCATTAGCTTCCCCTGTTTGATTGTGTTTTCCTGTATTTCTTTAAGGGATTTATTCATTTCCTCTTTAAAGGCCTCTAATATCTTCATAAGATCGGATTTAAAGTAATTTTCTTGTGCTTCAGTTATGTTGGAATATTTAGGGTTTGCTGTAGAAGGTCTCTGATGTTGCCATGCTGATTTGGATGTTGTTGATAGTATTCTTATGCTGGCCTCTAGTTATCTGGGTTTGGGGGTTATTATAGACTTAGGTGCTGATGTCTGAATTTATCTTTTTTAGATGGGTGTTTGGGGTGTTTTTCCTCCTTGGCTTTTGTTTCCTCTCTGGTTTCTGGACTGCGTTGCCTGAGGTGAGTGTTATGGTTCAGTAAATAGAATAGAGTGTCTCCACTGAAGGTTTTGTGACTTGTGTGACCTCTGGGGTTTTGGGTGCCAATGTTGCTTCTGTGGTCCCTAGAACACTGATAACAGATGCCTTTTGCCAAAATTGTAGCCTAGAAAATGGAGCCAGGTGAAGAGGGTCAGTTTACAGCTGATGGGGTGGGTGCTTTAAGGGGGTTTGGTGGGCATAAGGCATAGGCAGGGGTCCCTGGGGTCCCTGGTGCTGGCATATCCTCTGGGAAAGCAGGCTGAGTTGTGGGCTGAAAATAGAGCCAAGGAAGTGTGGTTGCTTTTG
>NC_034599.1:69270604-69272489 GCF_900095145.1 Mus pahari | reverse complement strand
TGTGGTTTAGGTATCAGAGTAATTGTGGCTTCATAGAATGAATTGGATAGAGTACCTTCTGTTTCTATTTTGTGGAATAGTTTGAGGAGAGTTGGAATTAGGCCTTCTTTGAAGACCTGATAGAACTCTGCACTAAACCCATCTGCTCCTGGGCTTTTTGGTTGGGAGTCTATTGATGATTGCTTCTATTTCTTTAGGGGAAATGTGACTGTTTAGATAGTTAATTTGATCCTGATTTAACTTTGGTACCTGGTATCTGTCTAGGAAGTTGTCCATTTCATCCAGGTTTTCTAGTTTTGTTGAGTATAGCCTCTTGTAGTAGGATCTGATGATGGTTTGGATTTCCTCAGGTTCTGTTGTTATGTCTCCTTTTTCATTTCTGATTTTGTTAATTAGGATACTGTCCCTGTGCCCTCTAGTTAGTCTAGCTAAGGGTTTGTCTATATTGTTGATTTTCTCAATGAACCAGCTCCTGGTTTGGTTGGTTCTTTGTATAGTTCTTTTTCTTTCCACCTGGTTGATTTCAGCCCTAAGTTTGATTATTTTGTGCCATCTACTCCTCTTGGGTGAATTTGCTTCCTTTTGTTCTAGAGCTTTTATGTGTGCTGTCAAACTGCTAGTGTATGCTCTCTCTAGTTTATTTTTGGCAGCACTCAGAGCTATGAGTTTTCCTCTTAGGAATGCTTTCATTGTGTCCCATTAGTTTGGGTATGTTGTAGCTTCATTTTCATTAAACCCTAAAAAGTCTTTAATCTCTTTCTTTATTTCTTCCTTGACCAAGGTATTGAGAAGAGTGTTGTTCAGCTTCCACATGAATGTTGGCTTTCTATTATTTATGTTATTATTGAAGATCAGCCTTAGTCCGTGGTGATCTGATAGGATGCATGGGGAAATTTCAATATTTTTATATCTGTTGAGGCCTGTTTTTGTGGCCAATTATATGGTCAGTTTTGGAGAAGGTACCATGAGGTACTGAGAAGAAAGTATATCCTTTTGTTTTAGGATAAAATGTTCTGTAGATATCTGTTAAATCCACAGAAGTTTTTTCATAACTTCTGTTAGTTTCACTGTGTCTCTATTTAGTTTCTGTTTCTAGAATCTGTCCACTGATGAGATTAAGGTGTTGAAGTCTCCCACTATTATTGTGTGAGGTGCAATGTGTGCTTTGAGCTTTACTAAAATTTCCTTAATGAATGTGGATGCCCTTGCATTTGGAGTATAAATATTCAGAGTTGAGAGTTCATCTTGGAAGATTTTACCTTTGATGAGTATGAAGTGCCCCTCCTTGTCTTTTTTGATAACTTTGGGTTGGAAGTAGATTTTATTTGATATTAGAATGGCTACTCCAGTTTGTTTCTTCGGACCATTTGCTTGGAAAATTGTTTTCCAGACTTTTACTCTGAGGTAGTGTCTGTCTTTGTCCCTGAGGTGGGTTTCCTGTATGCAGCAAAATGTTAGGTCCTGCTTATGTACCCAGTCTGTTATTCTATGTCTTTTATTGGGGAATTGAGTCCATTGATATTAAGAGATATTAAGGAACAGTAATTGTTTCCTGTTATTTTTGTTGTTAGAGTTGGGATTCTGTTCTTGCAGCTATCTTTTAGGTTTGTTGAAGGATTACTTCTTGCTTTTTCTAGGGCATAATTTCCCTCCTTATGTTGGAGTTTTCCCTTTATTATCCTTTGAAGGGCTGGATTCCTGGAAAGATATTGTGTGAATTTGGTTTTGTCATGGGATACTTTGGTTTCTCCATCTATGGTAATTGAGAGTTTTGCTGGGTATAGCAGCCTGGGCTGGCATTTGTGTTCTCTTAGGGTCTGTATAACATCTGTTCAGGATCCTCTGACTTTCATTGTCTCTGCTGAGAAGTCTGGTGTAATTCTAA
>NC_034599.1:69249216-69270559 GCF_900095145.1 Mus pahari | reverse complement strand
TCTTTCTTTAGGTTAGGCAAGTTTTCTTCTATAATTTTGTTGAAGATATTTACTGGCCCTTTAAGTTGAAAATCTTCATTCTCATCTATACCTATTATCCTTAGGTTTGGTCTTCTCATTGTGTCCTGGATTTCCTGGATGTTTTGAGTCAGGATCTTTTTGCATTTTGCATTTTGCATTTTGCATTTTGTTTTGTCAGTGTTTTCTATGTAATCTTCTGCACCTGAGATTCTCTTTTCTATTTCTTGTATTTTGTTGCTGTTGCTCACATCTATGGTTCCTGATTTTTTTTCCTCGGATTTGTATCTCCAGAGTTGTCTCCCTTTGGGTTTTCTTTATTGTTTCTATTTCCACTTTTAGATTTTGGATGAATTGTTTCAATTCCACCACCTGTTTGGTTGTATTTTCATGTAATTCTTTAAGGGATTTTTTTGTGTTTTCTCTTTAAGGACTTCTATCTGTTTAGCAGTGTTCTCCTGTATTTCTTTAAGTGAGTTATTAATGCCCTTCTTAAAATCCTCTACCAGCATCATGAGATATAATTTTAAATCCGAATCTTGCTTTTTGGGTGTTTTGGAGTATCTAGGACTTGCTGTGGTGGGTGTACTGGGTTTTGGTGATGCTGAGTAGTCTTGGTTTCTGTTAGTAAGATTCTTAAGTTTGCCTTTTGCCATCTGGTAATCTCTGGTGCTAGATGTTCTAGCAGTTGGTGTCTGGCTAGAGGTTGTTCCTCCTGTGATTCTTTAGCCTCTGTCAGCACTCCTGGGAGTCCAACTCTCTCCTGAGTCCCAGTGGTCAGAGAACTTTCTGCAGGCAAGCTCTCCTCTTGCAGAGAAGGTGCACAGAGTTCTGGAGCTCAGATTCACCTCCTGACTGAAGATGAAGGCCCGAGGAAGCTCTGTTGCTTCTGTGGCCCATGCACTGTCCTGTGCGGACAGGTGTCTGAATGACCATGGATACAAGATGGCACTCTCACCTGAGTCCTGAGGTCAGAGCCCTGAAGTCAGCTGACTCTCCTCAATGATCCTAAGATCCTGGGTGTGCCAGGGCGCCTGCAGCGTGGAGAGTCCTCTGGGGACTGTGGGACCATCCACCGAGTTCCTGCCCAAGGTGGCACAGGCGCCTTCCTTTTTCTTCCACCTCTAACTTTTATTCTTAACTTCAGCTTGATGTCTGAGTTTTCAAGTCTTCATTGTTCACCACAGCTAACAGCTCTGTTTTACTGGGGCAAGGCTGACAAAAGACTAGACATATGAATTCTTGTGGGGTCAGCCCATGGTGTACCTATGTGGTATCCCAGCTTCCTAACTTGCTCTTGCACAACACTTACTATTTTTTCTCATCCCAAGAAATTCAGCATTTATTTTGAAACAGAGAATTTGAAATAGTATATGCCTGGTGCCATTGTAAAAGGCGTACTCTAATCTTATGTCCTTAAGATGCCATCAGGTTGCTTTCAATTCTGGCAAAGCTGGAGCTTTTTACTGTGGTCAGTTAAACATAAAGGTTAGGGTTTTGAAAAAGTAAGCAAAAGTTAACCCAGATTCCTTATTCATATTGTATTTGTGGACACAGTGCATTGTGTATAGTTCTATAGGAATTCTATTCTAATTTAGTAAAATAATTCGCGTTTGTGTATCCAGTGTGACAGCATCATTAATTATTCTGCAACAAGGGTGGAAAGCATTGGAGTTGCTGGCATTAAGTACTTCTAAAGATCACATCAAAATTTGCAAGTATCTGAGAATAAACTGTAAGTCTGACATCTAGTCTTTGATAAACCCCAGGATCACCCTTAACTGACACATGTCTTTAAACTTAGTATTTATGATGGGAAATGCAAAGTAGGCACTGTGTCAGGAAGTGTCTTTCCCTAGCAGGAACGTGCTTATCCAGTTATCCTCTGTTGTCAGCTTCCTGCTGGCAAAGCAAGGCCTTCTCCCCTCCTTCTGCCTCACAGTCTGTGGAAGGTGCCAATTACCACGTGCTTATCAGTTGCAAACTATGCTTGTGAGAGAGGAACATCAATTATTTGTGAGCAGAGAGCTAAGGCTGTTGGAATCCTAATAACGGGTGCTTGAGTTTCCTGCTAATAGACTATATCAAAAGGCGAGATGTAGACCAAAGGCGGTGTGTTTCAGAAGTCTATGCCTCAAAGACAAAATTAGGCTGTATTCGCAAACTTTAATGCTGTCTAGGTGCATATGGATTCACTAATGCTAATGAAGAAAGCCGGTAGGACATTTTCCTTTTATCCACACAGCCTTTAACACACACTGTGTATTTATTAATACTATTGACTTTTCCTTGTTGAAATCTGTGATGTGTGTGTGTGCAGTTTGTGTGTGTGTGTTGTCTTCTAAATGGTAGCAAATACCAGGTGAAATCAGACCAAAACTATTCTCAGTTCATTTGTCTTCCATGGCTATGCTTTGAAGATGGATTTGGGAACATCCTCAGGGATTGGAAGATATATCATGGTAGGGGCCACTTGACTTTCATTGGCACAAGGGTGTTGAAGAATCTAGGTGAGTAGAGAAAGTCTAGCATTGATCAGTTCTGTCTTCACAGTGTATTCCCAGTCCTATGAACAGAGAATTTAATTGTCAAAAACAATCTACATTGTTCTCTGTTCTGATATTAATGTAAATTAATCCAACTAGCCCACTCTGGCTTCCTGATGAGTGTTATAAACACACTTTTGCTGACATTTAAGAAGGTTTGAAATTACCTTTCAAAGTGGAGTTTGCCTCACAGCAGAATGATAGTCCTGAACTCACTATTTTGTATGGCTGGGAAGAGGATGGGCCGCTCCCATTTTCTATGGTGGAGGGTCTTCATGGAGGCAGGTCTGGGGGGGACCATTGATTAGGTTTTTAACTAGGCCTTTGGAATGGTTTTGCATGTCTAGAAATGTCCCAAAGATTTCACAAGGAGTCCTTATATTCCTAACACCTTATTCCCCAACTGCCACATGGACATTTTATATTGTGGTGGTATATTTGTTACAACTAAGGGGCTAATTCTAGCACCTTACTATCTATTGATTTTTAATTTAATCGAATATGTTATTGGTAAGACACTGCTCCAATATTAGCAATTAGGGTCTTGTTATTGTTGGTTTGTTTTTGGGGACTGGGTTTCGCTGTGTAGCCCTGGCTGTCCTGGAGTCCTGGAACTCACTCTATGGGTCCAGGCTATATCCTCAGACTTACAGAGATGTCAGGGCTTTGGAGATCTGGTACATGGTGAACTATGGCTATTTTGACTTGTGGTGAACTTTATGGAACTAGAGGATTCTCGTGGGTGTCACACAGTATGTGTATGCCTGAGTGCATGTGTATGTGCGTGTGCATGTGTGTGTGTGTGTATAGGTTCCTGATGTGACTTTGGGTAATCAGCTTGCCTTCTTACTTGTGGGACTGAAAGCACCTTTCCCTTGGAGGTGTTCTCACTGGTACAGTTAGTGGTAAGAAACTTCTTTGCAAGCCTAAAACCTGGCATCTCTGTTTCTGCCTCCAGAGTGCTGGGATTAAAGACATTGTGCCACCACTGCCCAGCTAGCAATTGTTTTAATATTTACCTATCATAATAATTTTCCAAATCAATTTAATCTTCCACACCAGCCTGTTGCTCTCCAGGCTGACTGTGGGATGTTCCCAATGGTACTTTGTCATTCCACTTACCACATGCCTCTGGGCACCTGTGTTTTCCTCAGACACTCATCCTGGGATGCTGGCCACAGACAATGAGTGAGGTTTGAGTTCTGGAATAAGAAGGCTACTAACAAAGGGCACATTAAAAACCTCTTTGTTCAATCTACAGATTTATAAGATGAAAAAAAAAAATGGAGGCCCATAGCAGTGAGGGGACCCACCCAAGGTCACACAGAGTGGGTGGTCTGGACTAAAGCCTGGTCTTTTAATTCCTTTGTCCTTATTGCCTCTGATAAAAATTTCACAGTATTGCTTTTATTCCATTAATTATTTATGCAATGCCTACTTAAAAAGGCACTGGAGCCAGCTGCCCTGTGATTTACTTTGCTCTGAACACTGTGTGGACCACTATATCTTTTGTGATTTAAAAACAAGAATAACAGCCTCATCTACAGGTATTTAATGAAAACTTTTTTACCACTTAATAGCCATGCTTTTTATCCCTTTTGGACAGTAGGCACTCAATAAATATAGGTAAAATAAATGAGTTCTGCTAACTTGGGTTTATCAGTGGGAGCTCAGAGCTCAAGCACGTAACTGCAACAGGGCTGGGTGGGGTAGGGAAGCAGAGTATGAGCTTTGGTTCTTGGCTGTGGAAAATGTCAGGGCTTTGGAGACCTGGTACATGGTGAACTACGGCTATTTTGACTTGTGGTGAACTTTATGGAACTAGAGGATTCTCGCGGGTGTCACACAGTATGTGTATGCCTGAGTGCTTGTGCATGTGTGTGTGCATGTGTGTGTGTAGGTTCCTGATGTGTCTTTGGGTAATCAGCTTGCCTTCTTACTTGTGGCACCTTTCCCTTGGATGTGTTCTCACTGGTACAGTTAGTGGTAAGAAACTTCTTTGCAAGCCTAAAACCTGGCATGGATGTTAAACAACCTAGAACCATTTAGAAGAAACTCAATATTTAAGGGAAGTTTCCCGAAAACTACTTTGAGCCCCCTTTCATGCTTTCTAAGCTACATAAGTGTGGTGACAATGTTAAAGAAATGAACATTGGGAATTGAGGGCTTAAATCAATAGGTATTTAAAAGAAATTCAGATTTACAACTCAACAAAGAAAGCCAAGACAGAGAAAGGCAAGTTAGACATGGTAAGCACTGGGCCTGGACAGCCCCTGGGTAAGAGGCGGACATGACCTTACCTTTACCCTCTTGTCTATGAATTTCCTCATTGTCATTGTACCTCTGTCTTCACTCCTATGACCTCTGCTGCACGGTCAGGGTTAACTCAGCCTGGCACTGATGGATGCTGTGAGGCTTACTCATCTCCGTGTGTCTTCCCGTTCTCTTAAAATATGGCTTTGCTGCTGCCTTAGTCTCTCAGGACCCACTCCATGTTTCATGACCCTAAACCCTGAACCCAAGTCCATATCAAGAAGAATTAATGGACTATGACCCGGGGTATGAATGTTCAGAGAACTGACCTATGGAAAAACCTGAGTTGAGTTTTAGCCAGCGTGGCATATGTTTAGTCACATCTAGATTAATGATCAAGGAAGAGGCTTAGGCAGGGGTTATAAGGCTTAGAATGACTTAGTTGATGAGAGATTAGTCTAACTACACAATCCACCCAAAGGTGGGAAGCAGTGTGGTGTGGCAAGTTATTCAGTCTTGGTCAAGGCAGGCAGTGTCTTTCTCTCCACTTGGTCTCATAGTTTGATGTATTTAACTTTTGAAAAATTGATTCTTGTTTAAGGAGAAAAAAATTGATGGAAGTTATGAGCTTTAAAATATTTGGCAGAGACAAAAAGGGTTGTTGTTTATATCTTTGTCTGTTTGCTTGCTTGTTCTGTTCACTCATGAACATATTCCCTCCCTCACTCATTCAACCAACAAACACTACCTGCAAGGTTCTCAAGTTAAAGTAGCAAATAAGAACAGGCAAAGCACTACTGGGAGGAGCCAGAGAACCGAGAGATATCAGAGTAGATGACCAATGAATGTCGCGACGTGAAATTCAGTAAGGGCTGTGGGGATAAGAACCACGAGGTAAGCTTGGAGTAAAGTCCTAGATTCCACAGGTGGCAGAGAGGCTGCTCTGGGGAGACATAGCTGAGACACAAGGACATTGAAATTGGGGGCCTGCAGCCTGTGTTCTATTAGCCAAGCAGCTTAGGGCATCTCTTCTGAGCCTTATGCCTTTGAGGTCCGAAGTACGGACTCTGAGAACGGGGCTCTTCATCCCTTGATTGGTATTTTTCCACATTGGAAAACGGTAGAAGCTAATCACTCTGGCCCAAACCTATGGCTTCATTTAGTGAGAGAATAATAACATTCAGTAATGCCTCACTTCCCTGACAGCTATGGAATAAGCTGTCCCATGGAAGAGATGCTCTTATAAAGTAGCTTAGCATTTTTAGTTCCTGAGTTTAACTTAATACATCATTTGGAGTGAAACCTTCCCAGGTCATGCCACATATGCATCAGATTTCAAAAATAGCTCATTGTGCATTTTAATTTATTTCTACTAGAACTTCTCTCCTGTGGACCATTACCAAATGATAAAATACACATTGACTTTATATGTAGAAGGATTTTGTACACCGTACATAAAATATAAACACATGAAATTCAGGATAAAATGGTATAAGTTTAGAGGGCTACAATCCAAGAAAAATAGCTAGAATGTAACTGTCCCTAAGGCTCTTGATGACTGTTACAAAGGTTATCAGCTTCCCAGTGGTCAAAGCAACATGGGAAAAGCTCAGTTGCATCCCTTGATTAGTGAGAAAAGGGGAAAAATCAGATCACTTCTTTAAAGAAAAGAAAACATCTGGTGCTTACTCTGTAGAAGATTTCTAAAGAGAAGTTGAATGTAATTTCAATCTAGAGATTAGTTTATTATTTTGAGTGACAATATCATTTTATCATTAATAAAACTATGTTGAAAATTGAAAATGATAGGAACATTATCCATTGTTTTCTATGAGATGGAAGAGACTCCGCATGAACTATTTTTTTGAGTTTTTGTATCTTTCTCTCACAGATATTTTTGTATTTCCTGTTTTTTTTTCCACCTGGTCTTGTTCTGCTGTTTGACCATGTCTATGCTTCTAGGATGTTCTTCCACTTGACTAATTTTTAGTTTCTGTTCTTCTATGCATAGAGAGTGCAGAGGGTAATTTGGTTAATTTGACATGCCTGAAGGGAGTTTGTTGATTAGGTTATTTGAAGTGGGAAATCCTCCTTAAATTGCGAGTAGCATCATCTCACAACAAAGGGCCCAAGAATGAATGAAAAGGAGGAAGAGTTGAGTACCAGCATGCATCTATCTGCTTCCCAAGTGCTGATGCAATGTGACCCACTGTCGTATCTTCTCCACCATAATGAACTGCACCTTGAACTGGAGTCAAAATAAATCTCTCCTCCTGGAAGTTGCTTTTGTCAGAGTGATGAGACAAGTTGCTGACCAAGAAAATCTGACTATCTGGCTTTCAGAGTTACATCTTGTGTAACAACAGGTGACAATGCTAATAAAAATGTCATTAACTAGGATTTCATACATGGCTGCAGTGTCCTAAATTTGGTACATCTGCCATCCTATAAGCCTGTCTACAATCTGATGAAAGACAAAACCTGCCATCTTCACTCACCAGGATTATCTCACTTGCCCTGTGTCTCATATCTGTAGATGGAGAACAGGTGGTATGGATGTCCTGCTAGTATATACTGTGTGTGTTCTCTGTTCTTGTTTCCCAAAGTATGTCCCACTTCTTGCTTGTTACATTTTGTATGGTTTCAGTCTCTAATAAGCATGCTTCTGGCAAGAAAGCTGTGCCAACAAAACATTCAATCTTATCTGGCTGGGGGGCTTTTCCTCAGGAAATAATGTTATCTGAAAGGCATTGATCTTCTTGTTAGATCCCAGTCCTTTGAACTACAGTATCTGAATTTTTCTCCTTTTTCACTTCTTCAAAAGGAGTCCACTTAAATGTGCACAAAGAAATTGTTACTCTTATGGAAAGTTAAGATGAGTAAAAATTTTTAAAAATTAGATTTATTTGTATTGTCTTTAATTGTGTGTCTATGTGTGGGCATATGCATCATGAGTGTGTAGTACATTTGGAGGCCAGAAGAGGGTGCTGGATATACAGGAGCTACAGTTACAGGTAGTTGTGAACTGTCCTACATGGTTGCTAAAAACTAAAGTTGGTTCCTCTGGAAGTGCTCTTAACCTCTGAACTATCATTCCAGCCTCTAAATTAGTTAAAATTTAAAAGCATTCAAAACATGTCCCTGGTCCCTGATCTACATTACAAATAGGAATGATAATGTTATTTTTTATAAGTGGAATCTTACATAGTCACATTCAAAATCATATCCTTGAGTTTAATATATATTTTTATTACATAAAATGTCTTTTGTGTGTATATGTTTTGGGTCATAGTTCTGTCAACCTTTCTTTCTGATACTGCATGATATTTACCCACGTAGCCTAGATCAGCAGCCCAAGAGTGCAGCAGAAAGCCCTCTAATCTAAATTTAGAAGCTGGTAAATAAAACAAAGACAGGAGACTTGGAGTCTGTGGAAACATAGCTGATAATCCTTTTGGCTTTTTATGCAAACATAAATCCTCTAAAACTTGCTCTTAGCAAGGAGCTTCACGATCAAGTTAGTGTAATAGCACTTGTCTCTTTTGTATCATGTTTCAGTTAGCAACCCAGAAGGCATCTTAACAAATGCACATGCTTTTTAGCTTGGTTCTTATAGAAGAGGAGACTCATCATACTCATGATGAGCCATCAGAGATGGGGGCTGGGTGTGTGCTAGTCAGGGGATCTTTATATGCTTACTCTATCTATCTATCTATCTATCTATCTATCTATCTATCTATCTATCTATCTATCTATCTATCTTTCTATCTATCTATCTATCTATCTCTACCTCTATCTTCTAACTATCATCTATCATCCTAGTTTGCTTTCTATGGCTGCAATAAAGGCACCATTACCAAAAGCAAATTGAAGAGAAAGGAATTTATTTGGCTTACATGTTTCTATCACAGTCCATCACTGAGGGAAGTGAAGTCAGGAACTCAATATGGGCACCTGAAGGCAAGAATAGAAGCAAAGACCCCAGAGGAACTCTCTTTATTGGCTTTCACACTATGGCTTACTCAGACTGTTTTCTTATGCAACAAAGGACCACCTGCCCAGGGGTGGAACTGCCTATAATGCACTGTATCTTTTTACATTAATCATCAATCAAGAAAATGACCCCGTAGACTTGCTTACAGAACAATCCAATGAAGACATTTTCTCAGTTGAGATTCCTACTTTCCAAATGAGTCGCTGGGCATGGTGGCACACGCCTCTAATCTCAGCACTTGGGAGGCAGGGGCAGGCAGATTTCTGAGTTCGAGGCCAGCCTGGTCTACAGAGTGAGTTCCAGGACAGCCAGGGCTATACAGAGAAACCCTGTCTTGAAAAACAAAAACAAAAACAAAAAAACAAAACAAAAAAAACCCAAATGAGTCCAGTAAATGCCAAATTGACAAAATAAAAACAAAAACAAAAACAACAACAAAACCCAGAACAAAACAAAAACAGCAACTACAACAAAAATCCTAACCAGCATGCCCACTGATCCTATAGTTAGTATCTTCAGAAGAGTCACCACATTCCATGTGCATGTGTATATGTGTGTTTGTGTGCATGTGTGCATGTATGTATGCATATGTATGTATTGTGTTGTTGTTGGTGGTGGTGGTGATAGTGATGTGTGTGTGTGTGTGTGTGTGTGTGTGTGTGTGTTTTGCATGCATACATATGGCAGGAAAAGGCCAGTGAGGACAAGGCAAAGGTGTCTCCCTGTAAGTCAGGAGAGAACCCTGAGCACAAACAGAGCGCCGACTCTTTGATCAAGGACTCCAGGTTTCAGAACTGTGAGAAAATATACCTGCATGATTGACACTACTTACTCTGTGCTGTTTTGCAAGTTTCCCAACCAGAGCAACCATGCTCCTGAAAATTAAGTTATCTTAGGACGGTCTTATTTCATCACCTTTGTCTAGTGTTTTGCTGAGCTGCACACTGTCAGAGTCCATGCCTCCACATGCACAGTCCAGAATGTCATTTCAGATCTGTTTACTTGCTTGTATTTTTCCGTGCAGCTATTTTTCCTGCTGGGCCACACATACCCAACCTTGTAAGAGAGTTACACATACATTTCTGTTCAATTTGTCTAACAACAATTTCTGGTCTTCTAACATGCCTTCTCGTATGAGCCTGAGAAACACTGGCCCCAAATCCTCTGGCTTTTAACCAGGATGCCATCCAAGCCTGGTAGCAGACAAGCATGAGGACTCTCGTTGTTTCCTAATCTCCCCTTTCCTTCTCTACCATCCCTTCTATCAGACTGACGCTGCCTCCATAGGTGAATTTTCCAGCTTGGCTTTAACACCTGGAATCAGCACTTAAACAACAATAGCATGGAAGCCCACATCAGGACCACAAAAAGAGATATATATATTCTCTCTCTCTCTCTCTCTCTCTCTCTCTCTCTCTCTCTCTCTCTCTCTCTCTCTCTCTCTCTCCCTCCCTTCCTCTCTCCCTCCCTCCCTCCCTCCCTCCCCAGTAATTGCAGGGAATATGGGCTTGTTTCAGCATTCAGCCAAAGTGATATTTTTGTGATTCTTGGCCTTAGTTCCATAAATGGGTAAAAATGGAATTTTCCAGCAGAGAACTATGTTATCATGAAGGTGAGAGAAGATTAAAAGAAAAATCAGCACTGCACTCCTGCCACTCAAGTGTGAGTTGCTAGGGCCATCAAAGCTTCCCACTGCCAATTCTACTTAAGTATTCTCCCCAGCTTGGCCCCTTCCCTCCCAGACCTTCTCCTAGGCCAGGGAAGCCTTTGATACAGGCTTGATTCAAGTCCTTTGTAGAGAAGGGAGGACACCTGTAGCTTCCACTGAGGTGAAAGAACCCCTTCCCGGGATGCTAACTAAGCCTCTCTCCATCACTCCTGTGGGGAAGGAGGTAGGGATTTTTCTCAGCACTCCCCAGAAATGAGGTATGGGAGGAAGGTTGACCCGGCAAATGGTACCCACACAGAACCAGAGCATTTCTCACCCCAGGGGTGGGAATTGAGCTATCAGAGTGCTCAGAGTGCTCTACTGAAGGAATCTTGCTTCAAGTGACAACTTAAATTCTGTGGAACAAAACATAGAATGGCCATTGTGTCCTCTGAGAGCTTTTTGGTTTCTGAGACACATAAGGGGCTCTTAGAACTGCAAAGGACCTATCTTGGCCTCCTCACATGAGGAAGAATTACACTTTGATTCAGTCAGATGGGAGGAAGGTATCATTCCAGGTTTCCTGATAAAATGAATGGAGGCAGGCTTTGAGCCTCGGCCAGAACTAGATGCTGATAGAGATGGGAACAAAGCATTGAAAGCTAGTTCTGTCGGACTCCAAATCCACATGCCTCTACTTAAAACAACGAAACAGAGATTTACAACAAAATATTAAATATCAAAGCATCTCTCCCGATTTCTCTAGATGTCCTCAGCTTAGTGACAGAAACTAGGGCTGTCACTGCAATGTGCAGAAACAGCTAGGAAGACTGAGTTCATCTTTTGTGCAAACCAACTCAAGCTGTGCCCTCCCAGGCTGGGATGCAGACCTATTGGACACTGAGAAATAAATAGGAGGTCTAGTACACTCAGTTTTTATTGGAAATTATACGCTGGTAATATCAGTTAGCTTTTCTGTTGCTGTGACAAACATTGTGACTCAAAGCAAACTGGGGAGGAGAAGGTTTATGTTTATTTCACCTTACACTTCCAGCCATAGGACATCTTTGAGAGAAGTCAAGAAGGGACTCAAGACAGGAATGATGAAGGGACACTGTTTACTGGTTCACTCACTGGCTCAGTCACTAGATTGTCTAGTCTAGGTAGCTTTCTTAAATCACTCAGCTTTCTTATATGGTCCACCTGCCTAGGGACAGTGCTGCCCAGAGTGTCTGGGCCTCCTACATCAATTCATCAAGACTCAAGCAATCAAGCAAATGGTCACACAGGCATGCCCACAGGCCAATCTGATGGAGGCATTTCCTCATTTGAGGTTCCCTTTCTCCAGATAATTCTATATTGTGTCAAGTTGACAATTAAAAAAAAAAAAAAGAAAGAAAGAAAGAAAGAAAGAAAAACCCATGAACACAACTGGCTTTCCAGTCTTGAGGGTTTGGCAGAATACATCCTAGAAGATATGCTGCTCATCTCAGGCAAGAAAGCCTTTCCCTCTCCAGGGCTGGTTTGCTGGATTGTGAGCTCAAGTCCATGTTGAGAGTTGGTAAAGTTGCCTAAACACAATTGCCCATGTTTTAGCACCACAATGGGGAGCCCAGGATCCCATGCAATCGCTTTAGCTGAGTTCAGATATTTCACGAGGTTCATTTCTGTATCCGTAGGGAAGTGTTCATATGAGCCATTTTGCCACTGTGAATTTTAAATGTGATAATCTGCATAGAGTCTCTTATACAGAGTTTGTTCAGAATAGTCATTCAGTAAATGGGGGCTAATTCTTAGCGAATGGATGAAGTGCCAAGACCTAGAAAGCATGCAAACCCATGTTTAGTTCAGTCTCTAATGAGAGCCATGAGTTTAGGCCAGTCACTTAGCTGCCTGGTGCTTCAATTCACCCATCTATCAAGTTGTCAGCTGGTATTTGATGACTTACCTAACACGCTCAGAGGAGCAGATTGCCTTGCAAATATTAGGAGCTTAATAGGTATTTGTCAAAGGATCAAATCGCTACAGCAAGTACCCTGAGAAGTTGAAATCACCACAGAGATACTCATTTAAAGGCATCTTCAAGTACAATTTATGTGCCTGTATTTCAAAAATGTGTAACCCTCAAGGTATATGAGAAAAATGCTTACATTTAACAAAAACTTTCTGGAGGTGGTGTGTGTGTGTGTGTGTGTGTGTGTGTGTGTGTGTGTGTGTCTGTCTGTCTGTCTGTCTGTGTGTAGACAAGGGGACAACCTCAGGCATCATTCTTCCACAGATATCGCTTACCTTGTTCACTGAGACAGGGTCTCTCACTCACTGGGACGTGAGATGACTGCGTAGTAGGCTTCTCTGGTTATGGTGTGCCCGAGTTCTTCCTGTCTCTGTCTCCCCAGTACCAGGCTCACTGGCACATGCCACACACTCAGCCTTTTTACATGGTGCTGAGGATCTGACTCTGGTCCTCGTGCTCCCATGGGAAATAATTTATGGGCTGAGTCATTTCTCCAGGCTGAAGTTACTCATTATTTGAAAAATTTTTTTCTGATTATGGTGGTATAGTAATAACAACAGCCTTATTGTGTAAAACTGCACAGAAACTTGATGGAGTCTGCAGATAGCCCCTAGATACTCCACTAAGGACAGTGAGATGAATGCCAAGAAGGTTTTCCTTCTTTAAAATCTTCCTGCTTCCCTTCCTCTGCTCTGAAACAATCATCAATTACCCTTATCCACCGGCACCATCTCATCTGAGTTCATTTTCGAGATGAAGTTTCCTCCTTGGATGGTGGCTGTCCAATCCACCCCCTGTCCATCACCAGCTGCCTCAAAGCTGTCCCCAGATTGACAGCTTGAGAGCGAATCAATAATAATTATCTGGCTGCAGCCATGGCGAGCTGTGTAATTCTGCCACGGGACAGCATTGTGCAAACAGAGATGCGTCTCTGGCTGCGGGTTTAAATATGCAGACCCAGGCTGTCCATTTAGGTGTGCTGATCATGTGATTACCGGGAGGGAGTACTTCTTCCTTCGCTGCATTAAAACCCTTTCAGATGATACACTCACCTTCAGGGACTCCAGCTGCCCGCAAGCACTGTGCTATGTAAAACACTGTCTTTGGGGCCTCAGACCATAAATCAGAGCTTTAAAGGCAAAGGCCTGGAAGGGGAGACACAGTGCTTTAGTTCTTTATGGAGAGTGAGAAAAACCATGCTGATTAAGTGTGTATAAACACAACAAAAATAAAATAAAACCTTAAATATGCCAGGAAAGGTGTGTGTGTGTGTGTGTGTGTGTGTGTGTGTGTGTGTGTGTGTTTGCGCGCGCGTGTGTCCCCAGGTTATACCAAGAGAAGATAAATGATCTCTGACATTCATTGCAGGCATCTGAGTGATCAGAGTTAGTTCAGTATAAGGACATTGTTGATTCGATGGGTACAAGTTCAGCAGTTTCCATTTGAATGAGAAGACAGTCCCTTCACCGAGTTGTCTATGATTTTGTTCTCTTGGGCATCCTTGGGTAGGAGCTGCTGCTGGTAGTTGCGAGATTTGCTCATAGGCATATGTGATAGGTCTCATCCTATTGATTATATTTATGTTCACTAAGTGTAGAAACAATGGGTGTTCCTTGGTGCCATTTTCTTGGAATCTCCTTCTGCTATGAAGTTAGAAAAAAAAAAAAAAGACATTCTTGGGAATAAACAGCATTTTTTTTCTTTTCTCAACAGAACTTTAGTCAAAATGAATTGTGTAACTCAATCCCTTCCTATCTTCTTTCTTTTCATTCTTTTCTTTCTCTCTGCTAAGCAACCAATCAAGTAGAGAGACAAGCAAATCACCTACTTTTATTATTAACTGGAGTCTATATACAGCACCCTCCTAGGAATCAAGTCTGTACCCTGTTCCTGGGGAAACTGCAAACTAGTAAGAGACAAAACATTGGGATACCAATTAGATGCCAGGAAAGAGGTACCAACTGTCAAGCGAATTACAGAGAAAATGGTGGAAGGTTCCAAGGCCTGGGCAGATTTCTAGCCAGGGGGTCATATTTGTAGGAAACCATTCCATGATCAAAGCTTACACCTGCTATTTTGCAATGAATTAATGAACTGTTAAGAAAGTAGGAAGCCAATTAAAAGATGGAAGGAAATAACAGAGTGCTGAGTTAAAACAAAGATTAAAGTCTAAACATGGGACAAAATAGAGATAATTTTAGGTGGTCTGGAAAAAAAGCTTCGACACAAGCACATGATAAAATCTGTATTGTGATGGAGCAGCTAAGACAATGATAGAATTGTGTATAAATAAATGAAATGCAGTTGCAGGCACTGCTGTTGAATTGAATGGTGGACTTCATTCTGTACTAATTTGTAAAGCTAATTGCATTTATTTGTGCATGGTTGCTTGTGTGAGGGCGTGAGTTATATGTGAACAGACATGTGTACTCATAAACCACACAAATGAACATGCACACATGCATACACACATACACACATATTCCCACACAAATATATAAATCCCTCTCTGTGTGAGTGTGTATATGTGCATGTGTGAGTGTGAGTGTGAGTGTGTGTGTGTGTGTGTGTGTGTGTGTGTGTGTGTGTGTGTAGAGGCACCAAGTTAACCTTAAGATGTTTTCTCAGTTGCTTTCCATTTTATTTTCAGGACAGAATCTCTCTTGAAGGATACTGTCTTTGAGTACACAGACAACTACTGTTTCTGGGGCCAGTTTAGGAGCTGCTCCCTTCATTCTAAAGGTAAACGGCTAAGCTTAGAGATAGCTTTCTCAGAGCCTGTGACCAGTGATAGAGGGAACCAACACCCGTGAACTTCTTTCCAGAGACTAGACTCCTAATTTTTTTTTATTTTTAAGTCTTGCAATGCATTCTTCATTTTAAGTCATCACCCAAGCCTGATCTAGATGTGTCCAAGAGAAGCCACTTCCTTGACCCCTTCTAATAGTGTCATTTGCTTCTAAAGTTCCTAGGAGTTGTTTGTAAGCCTTTGTTTTCTGCAAGAAGACCCTGAGACATAGAGTCCTCCACTCTAGCATTAACAAATCTTCCACCCCCACTCTGATATCACTGGCATAGCCTCTGTGGTCAAATTTCAGTTTGAGGCCAGACCAGAAGACATTCAGGACCTCAGATTTGGGTCTCTGTCATTTCAGAGCTCAGCACTGTAGGTGGGACATTCAGGGGTCTTGAAAGCCTCTTGTGTTGTTTCTCGCTGGTGGTATTTGTGCCTCTCCAGCTCTTCCAGAGCTGAGACTCTTCCTGTTTCTAGGACAAACAGAAGATCTGTGTAATTATTGCCTGGTAAGCTATTGCAAAGAAGCCAGGGTTCAGAAATAGCTGAGTGCTTTGTGGGGTGACAGGAAAAACATCCCAGCTGGCAAATATCTCAAGGTCAGGATGTGACCTAGCATTTCTTATTGTAGGCAGGAGCCCTGAAACACCAGGAAGGTTTTGTATATTCAGTGGACATACAGTAATGCTGTAAAAAGCCCTGAGTTTTGCTACAGGTTTTACTCAAAGGAGAATTCATGGCTTTTAAAATGACACCCACAAATGCAGATACTTACAGCCAACCATAGGATTGAGGTTGGGGAATAATATAGAAGAATTAGAAGAAGGACTGAAGGAGCTGAGTGGGATGGCAACTCCATAGGAAGAACAAGTGTCAATTATCCTGAACTCCTCAGAGCTCCCAGAGACTAAGCCAAAAACCAAGGAGCACATATGGGCTAGTTCGTGGTCTCAGGCAAGTATGTAGCAGAGGACTGCCTTGTATGGCCTCAGTGGGAGAGGATTCATTTAATCCTGTGGAAACTTGATGCCCCAGGGGAGAGGGATGCTGATGGGGGTGAGGTGAGGTGAGGTGGGTGGGTGGGTGGGTGGGTGAGCACCCCCTCAGAAGTGAGGGAGAGGAAAGATAGGGTGAAGAACCCAGGGAAGGGGGACCAGGATGGGGAGCAACTTCTGGAATGTAAATAAATAAAATAGTTTAATAAAGATTTTAAAAAATAAAATAAAATGACATCCATTTGTGGAACAGGATTAGAACAAAGGTGTGTGTGTGTGTGTGTGTGTGTATGTGTGTGTACTTATATCTCAATGTGTATTAGCTGTGTATTCTGACTGAGTAGGTGATGTCTGCCTTTAATTCTGGCACTCAAGAAGCAGAGGCAGGCAAATCTCTGACAGTTCAAGGTTAGTCAGGGCTACATAGTGAGACCCTGCATTAAAAGCAAACAGACAGGGCTGGTGAGATGGCTCAGTGGCTAAGAGCACCCGACTGCTCTTCTGAAGGTCTGGAGTTCAAATCCCAGCAACCACATGGTGGCTCATAACCATCTGTAACAAGATCTGACACCCTCTTCTGGAGTGTCTGAAGACAGCTACAGTGTACTTACATATAATAATAAATAAATCTTAAAAAAAAAAAGCAAACAGACAAAGAAATAGAAGTGTGTGTTCTTTGTATGAACTTTCCTTATAAAATAGAAATAATGTAAGTGCCTCTTAATGGTAATGTCAGAGGGTTTAGCTGAATTGAGATAATTTATTGATATGACATGTGTCTTCTCTTGTGTTTCTGTAGAGTTTGGTAAAGGTGTTGGGAAGGTAGTAGGCCAGCCCGAGGAGACCAAACCTCTCTGTTTCTTACTTCTGTTCCCATGTGGATCAGGAGCTTTGGGAGTCTGTAATGAACAGAGCTTTGAATTGAGCGTGAAAAGGTAGTTTAAACTCTCCTGGATTACATTTTAGTAGCACAAAGGTTCCGAGAACCTGCAAAATTGGACTAAATTGTCATAAGAGAGAATATTACATTACATGAAAACTGGTAAAAACAACACAGGGTTGAAAAGCTAATGTTAAAACGGCAATGCGTTCAGTCTGTGAGACTTCTCAAGGAAGAGGTGATATAAGACTGTGCTTCCAAAGAGCAGATATGGAGGGAAGTGGGGGTGTGAGTGAGATTCAGATTTCCTGTTCATCAAAGTTAGTGGTCCCCATGGAAGAGTTGGATATCTAGCAGGATGAGGCTTGAATTTGACTCTATTGTCTCTGGCTGTGGAATTAGAGGCCAGCACTCAAGGCTTCCTATTATGATTTTGAGTTAGAAGTATGACGCTCCACAGTAATGTAGTCAGGATAAAATGACAGGGAAATTAAATACGTGACAATAGGTGTTAACACCTAGAAGATGGCCAGCAGATGCTAGTTGTCTCTCTCACCTGAGCTCAGGCTGAGGGGCAACCTTCTGGCTGCACCCACGTGGTAAGTGTGGGTGCAGAAGAGCAAGCTTCCTCAGAGACCAGGTTGTAAAGGACAAGACGAGGGCAATAGGAACCCCTAACTCAGAAAGAGCAGCTTGCCTACAATCTGACTGCTACCTGCATTTGAAGAGAGTACCTAGGTTTAAATGTCCCCAAAGCTGGAGAAGCCCTAAGATTTGACAAAATTCACTGTTGCCACCTGAAAAGACATGTTGAATTCTAGTGTCTTGTGCCATATCAGTGTGTGTGTGTGTGTGTGTGTGTGTGTGTGTAAAAATTTCTTGTGATTATGTAGGAATATCAAAATAAAACCCCTCAGAAATGTATTTGAAGAAAAACTTTAATATTATTAAAAGCTATTTACATGTGTGCATGTGCATGTGTTTTTATGTGTGTGCACACACATGTGTATACACATACATATCATGGTACCCATGAGGAAGTCAGAGGACAATTTTCAGAAGTTAGTTCTCTCCTACTACATGTGTTCATGGTTTCTTGGAATCAGGCTCAGGTCATCAGGTTTTGGGCAGACTCTAATTTTGATGTGTTAATATAAGATTAAATATAAATATAAATAAACATATATACTCAGGGGGCTAGAGAGATGGCTCAGCAGTTAAGAGCACTGGCCCCTCTTCTAGAGGACCCAGGTGCTATTCTCAGCACCCACATGGCAGCTCACAGCTGTCTGTAACCTCAGCTCTAGTAGATCTGGCACCCTTATACAGACATACAAGTAGGCAAAACACCAATACACATAAAAAATCAACATATAACATATTAATATATTATATGTTTATACATAAGTATACTTATATTATATTTATTATATATTTATATGTATAGACATAGTATATACTTATATATTATATGAATTATATATATTATATAAATTATATATAAATATATATTATATATAATTATACATTATATATAAATATATAACATATATATTCAGATTTAGTTGGCAATTGAATACCTTTTCATCCAATTTACTATTCCCTATAATCATTGGAATTAGTAATTCTATTTGTCTAGTATTTCCTAAACCACCAACTATCCACCTACATTATAATATTAGAGAGGATGTGTCTATTTCAGTAGGTATATGTACACAGAATTAGCATTAACTAATGCTGGAATAAGAGAAACATGGGAGGAGGTTCTAATGGAAACAAAGGTGAAATTAAAGTGCCCAGTTGTATTTCCTTCTTAGACTATGATTGACAGCAAGACCTCTTGACTGAGTACACAAAAAGAAGATGGGGAGGAGAGCTGGCATTTTACACAGTTATATTTCATTATTGTATTTAATCTTTAAAAGGACATGGGAAACCTTCGGGAATTCTATTGCAGCCCAGAAATCCTGCCACCAATTCCATGTTTTATTTCTACTTATTATAGTGATAAAATTTAATATCTTAAAATAAAATAATATTAAAAATCTGCAAAGACAAGCTACTTAGGATAAGTGGGAGAGATATATTCCTTCCAGAGAATATCTATGTGTTTTACTCTTTAAGGTTCTCATAATTTAAGTAATGGAGAGCTATTTATTACACTAAGATACCATTCCAGAGATGGGGAATGAAGAGGATTTCTTAGGGTTAATAGGTTGTGAGTGGGGATGTAGCTAAATGGGTAGAATTCCTACTTTGTATTTTAGTTTGTTTTCTGTTGTTGTGAATACACCATGACTTGGAGGAGAAGGTTTATTTCACCTTACACTTCCAGCTACAGTCCATCTTTGAGAGCAGTCAAGAAAGAACTCAAGGCAGGAACTACAGGGGAACATTGGTTCACTCACTGGCTCATGTTTAGTTAGCTTTCTTATATAGCCCAGGCCACCTACTTAGGGATGGCGCTGCCCAGTGAGTCTGGACCATCCTTCATCAATTAGCAATCAAGGAAAATGCCCACACAGACATGCCCACAGGCCAATCTTATGAAAGCAATTCTTTAATTGAGGTTTCCTCTTTGCAGGTTACTGTGGGTCATGTTACTTTGACCATAAAAACTAATTAAAATAGTGAGCATCATAAACCCTAAGTTTGATTCTCCTGCACTATAAGTTAGTTGTCGTGGTATACATGAGTTAGAGATGGAATGATCAGGAGTTCATCCTAAACATGATATCCTGTCTTAAAACAGAAAAGTTGGGCTTCAAGTACTATATTGAATAGGTAGGGGGAAAGTGGGCAGCCTTGTCTAGTCCCTGATTTTAGTGGGATTGCTTCAAGTTTCTCTCCATTTAGTTTGATATTGGCTACTGGTTTGCTGTATACTGTTTTTATTATGCTTAGCTATGGGCCTTGAATTCCTGAACTTTCCAAAGCTTTTATCATGAATGGGTGTTGGATTTTGTCAAATGCTTTCTCAGCACCTAACGAGATGATCATGTGGTTTTTGTCTTTCAGTTTGTTTATATAGTGGATTATGTAGATGGATTTCCGTATATAAAACCATCCCTACATCCCTGGGATGAAGCCTACTTGATCATGATGGAGAGTAATTAGACAACAAAAGGAGATCAAGGGGACACAAATTGGAAAGTAAGAAGTCAAAATATCACTATTTGAAGATGATATGATAGTATATATAAGTGACCCTAAAAATTCCACCAGAGAACTCCTAAACCTGATAAACAGCTTCAGTGCAGTAGCTGGATATAAAACTAACTCAAATCAGTGGCAATTCTCTACACAAAGGATAAACAGGATGAGAAAGAAATTAGGGAAACAACACCCTTCACAACAGTCACAAATAATATAAAATACTTTGGTGTGACTCTAACTAAGGAAGTGAAAGATCTGTATGAAAAGAACTTCAAGTCTCTGAAGAAAGAAATTGAAGAAGATACTAGAAGATGGAAAGATCTCCCATGCTCATGGATTGGCAGGATTAATATAATAAAAATGGCTATCCTACCAAAAGAAATCTACATATTCAATACAATCCCCATCAAAATTCCAACTCAATTCTTCACAGAGTTAGAAAGGGCAATTTGCAAATTCATCTGGAATAACAAAAAAACCTAAGATAGCAAAAACTATTTTCAACAATAAAAGAACCTTTGGGGTATCACCATGCCTGACCTCAAACTGTACTACAGAGCAATTGTGATAAAAACTGCATGGCACTGGTACCGTGACAAACAAGTAGATCAATGGAATAGAATTGAAGACCCAGAAATGAACCCACACACCTATGGTCACCATCCACTGGAAAAAAGACGGCATTTTCAGCAAATGGCTTAACTGGCAGTTATCATGTAGAAGAATGCGATTGATCCATTCCTATCTCTTTGTACAAAGCACAAGTCTAACTGGATCTAAGACCTCCACATAAAACCAGAGACTCTGAAACTTACAGAGGAGAACGTGGGGAAAAGCCTTGAAGATATGGGCACAGGGGGAAAATTCCTGAACAGAACACCAATGGCACCGGGCAGCGGTGGTGCACGCCTTTAATGCCAGCACTTGGGTGGCAGAGGCAGGNGGATTTCTGAGTTTGAGGACAGCCTGGTCTACAGAGTGAGTTCTAGGACAGCCAGGGCTGTACAGAGAAACCCTGTCTCAAAAAGAAAGAAAGAAAGAGAAA
>NC_034599.1:69233320-69247316 GCF_900095145.1 Mus pahari | reverse complement strand
GGTGGGAGGGTATAGGGGACTTTTGGGATAGCATTTGAAATGTAAATGAAAAAATCTAATAAAAAAATTGGAAAAAAATAGAAAAGTTGGTGTGTGTGTGTGTGTGTGTGTGTGTGTGTGTGTGTGTATGTGTTTGGGTAGCAAACCGTAAGGGACCCTTTATGTGTTCTTTAGCCTTACTGGCTCTAAACTGTAAGCCTGTGTGATATCTTGTTCTGTCAGTCACTCAGCAAGTTCCTTCTTAATTCACAGGGATGGTTGCAATATGGGATACTCCTATGGCAGAGATGTATTCTTAGAGGAATGTCTGCAAACCTTTATTCTCAGAATTTTCTGCAGTATGGCTAAGGATGCACCAAGTGGCTTTTTATCTGCAAATGGAAACTTCATCCCAAAACAGATATAGCTGGCTTTGAGGTATAGATTGCTTGTACCCCTTTACCCATTTCTTAGATGTTTTCTCCCTGATAGAGCCATATGGATTTCTTCTAATTTCTTTAAGGTCAAACTGAAGATTTTTCTGCACTACCATGGAATACCAATTATTTCTTTGAAAAAATATGCCCTGACTTTGACCACCACTTGTCTTAAAGTCAATGGGTACTGACACAGATTGCAATGGTGTTTAGGTTTCATGCAGGGGATCAGAACAGATTTTCTGGGGGTGGTCCCATCTTGAGTTATACAACAGCATTCTGACCGTGGCTTTTGTTCTTCTCTCCCTTTGTATTGCCTCATAAGGGCTAGGGAGATTGCTCCATGGGTAAAGTGCTTGCCATACTAGCATGAGGACCCCCAGCACCCATTATATACATATACATATACATATACATATACATATACATATACATATACATATACATATACATATACATATACATATACATATACATATACATATATATGTGTGTGTGTGTGTGTGTGTGTGTGTGCGTGTGTGTGTGTATCCTGATTATATATCTATATCTATCTATCCACATATCTTTATCTCTATCTCTATTTATATTTTTATCTATATCTATTTCCAGACTTAGCAGTTCACACTTGGAACCCCAGGGATTATTCCTGGAGACTGTTGGTCAACAAGTCATGCTGAGTTGTCAACTTTCAGGTTCAGTGAGAGATGTTATCCCTCTAACCAAGGTGTAGAGTGACAGATAAAGACACCTAATGTACACAGGATGTGTGCAAGCGGTACACACGCATGTGTGTACCGCTTGAACACATCCATGTTAACACCTCGCTACCCACCCAAACATTCAGTGAAACTGCTAAAATCTGAATAAGTGAACTAGAAAGTATATGAAATGCTCAAAAACATCAATCAGTGCATGAAGACATCAGCCATGCTTAGACAATGGCAAGAACTTTACTGGCTCATAGAAAGCCATTTTTCATGCTTGTCTGACACAATTGCCTCATGTTTGTGGACTGTAGTATTCAGTGAAAAATCTTGTAACTTCTTCAGGGGAGTTCCCTCAAATCAAGCAGAAAGTGTCTCACTGAGAAGGAGTCTTCCTAAGGAGACTAGTTTGCAACCTGTTGTGATTTTTAAGATCTGATCTTTTTGACCTACTCATAACTGAGCTCTCCAGGAAGTTAATAGTCTCATCTCAAAGCATGTTTTATACACACACACACACACACACACACACACACACACACACACACACACACACACAATCATGCACTCACTTCAAAGAGTGATTATAATTGTGGATTAAACAGTCTTTCAACACGTCACATGTATTCTCTTTTTAATAAATTAAAATTGCTGCTGCTGCTTCTTTCTAACTCTGGAAAAGCTATATGGGACCACTACATGTTGGAATGTTCCATAGAGGCAGGTGGGTGCCAAGCTATAGAAACTCTAGCAGAGATGCCTAGTCATCAACAGTATGCAGACTGAAGCTTTAAAACCTCTGCCAGAGACAGAGGCTGAAAAAGAATCCTCCAAAAATGTATCAACAATGTAAAGCATTGTAAGCCATGATTGTACTTAGCTGATACTTTCAAATGTTTCTGTGTAACAGTGATTTGCTTCTCACTTTCATAGGCAGAGGTGATAACTCATGTTCGGATCTTATCCTGAGAGTTCTACAGGGACCTGGATCTACTGAATTCAGTGTGTCCTAGTGGCTATTAACAGTATTGATTTGGGGCTTACAGTGAATTTGCAACACTTACAGGCCAATGAGATGGAAATACACAAATCTAAATGTCTTTGAAATGATACTTTGACAGGCTCTCAAGTAGCCCAGGCTGGCCTCAAAGGAGCTATGTAGCCATAAATGACAAATGACTTTGAAGTGTGAGTCCCTGTCTTCACCTCCTTAGAGTTGTGATTGAGGTGGTGGCCAAGACAGCTTGCTTATTCAGTGCTGGAGATTCCATCCAGGGCTTCATTCACGGTTGGCGAGCACTCTACTGGGTGAGCTGTGCCCCCAGCTCTGAGGTGATGAGTAATGAAATGTAGATAGGTATAGTGTCTTCTATCTAATGACATAAATGCCCTTTGAGCTAAAGTTGACACCTTTAAAAGTGGTGTGAACAGTATAGAAGAGTTTTACTGCAAATTTGCAATGGAAGTTTCTTACTCTGAAATAGGGTTTATGATAAACAGAAAATAAATAAATGTCTTATTGTTAAGATATGCTTCTACATTCTGACTTATATCTTAGATGAAATATTGATATTATTGTATTACATTTGTCTACAAATGTCTATAAAATCTATTTTCAAGGCAAATTAAATCACTTACAAATATCAATCATGCAATATTGATAATAATGCTAAAGAGTCTTAATGTTGTGGATGAAGGACTAAAACGGAGGACTGTAAATAACTTATCTACATGCATTCAGTGATAATAAAGCTGATTTGACCCCACTGAGCACTATTGGCGTAGTCACCCTTATGTGGCTGTTAACACTGAGTCTCCCACCGATCCTTGTCCACGTGTCTTTCTGAGAGTGGAAAGAACAAGGCAGTCTCCTTCCATTCTAAGGGGGATGAGAGTCTGAGGAAAATTCCACATCCCTTACCTTAGTGGCACTGGGTTTTAATACCATAAAGGTGACACTTACCTAATTGTCTTTTCTATTTTCATTTCCTTTCTTGGAACGGAAGTAGTGAACATAGCCCATCTCTTTATATCTAATTATCCAGGGAGAAAGGAAGGTAGGTGGGTGAAATTAAAACTCACTGAATGAAGTTATAATTCTTGATCTGACAGCAATAAAATAGCTGGCTAAGACTGGTCTTGTCCCTTTCTGAGCCTCAGTAAGAGAACTGAGTTAGATGATGTCTTCAATCTTGCTCAGGTCTATCACTGTATTCCTGGTATTTACTACCAAGTTACTTTTCTTCACTTACCAAAGTCAATAAGAGCTAAATGATTGGTGTCACCAAACAATGGGAGTTTTCCTGTGAGTTTGTTCTGATGTTCCTTGGAATATGTATAAGGAAAACTTCCATTTATTTCTAGTAAAGCATGTACCTTTTGTTCAGCCATTCTATTGGTTCCCTCCTTCACCCCACACACTCTGAGGAGTTCTTCAACATCAGCTGAATGTCTTTCAGCTTAATCCTGTCCCAACTTATCCTGTCACTAAGTGTCCAGTGTCACAGTAGATGGCATAGGATAAAAAGGATATAGCGCAGGATCATGTAGGCATATACAAGACAGGTGTGAAGCTCCAGGCCCCTCTAGGCAGATCTGCCTAAGAACCCCGCCATGTGTTCAGAAGTTTGAAAGCCCTCTGGCCCCATATTAACAGGCATTATCTAAAGCAGGGGTTCTCAACCTTCCTATTCCTGTGACCGTTCAATACAGTTCCTCATGTTGTGGTGACCCCCAACAGTAAAATTATTTTTGGCACTACTTCCTAATTGTAACTTTGCTGTTAATAATCATAGTGTAAATATTTTTAGAGATAGAGGTTTGGCAAAGGGGTCTTGGCTCAAAGTTTTAGAACCACTAGTCTATAGGCTTCAGCACACAGGCTTGTCATATAGGCTTGAGCAGTCATTCACTGTCACCAACCCCTGCTTCCTTCCTCTCCACTTTCCTGATGATGGAGATAGGCCAAAAGCTCCAGGCTTCTAAGCACAGTTGTTCTTTCCTCTTCAGGAGCAGAGTAGCAGTCATGTCAAACTGGAGGAATGGTGCCCCTTTTACATAGGAAATTTTTGACCTGTGGAGTTAGGGGCTGCTGTGTGCTAGGGCAACAACAAAGGCTAAAAGAACCAAAGATGTACCTACTTCCCCATTTCTTAGGAAATTAGGATTTTAGAAGCACTCATTTAGGAACTGTCACAGTGTTCACCTCAGTACCTTAGTAAGGATGTAGTGTAATCGGGCGACCCTGAAACACCTTGCTTTTTCTACGAGTCAGTGACTATTCAAGACAACTCTCAATCTAATATGATCAGATCAAAACCAACATAAAACCTCCACAAACTGTGTACATAGGAGGTGATATAAAAATAATCATAGAATGAGAGGAAACTCAATTTGGATGTCCCCAGCTGGTGTTAGTTACTGCGAACCCAAGTGTGTGGGCAGTAACAAGCAGTCTGAGAGGAAATGAAGGAGGCTTCAGCTATTTAAAAACCACACACTCCTGTGGGACGAAGACAACAGAACCAAGCCATGGGTTATCCCCAACACTCAGATAAGCAATCTCAAAAGGTGGACCTCACTCATAGCAAATGCTAGAGACTGAAGGGGCCATGACGTGTCAATAAGCATCGGCAAAAAACTGGCCACGTCCTGCAGTGAACAAACCCTTATAATCTTGGATGTACTCCAACAGAAAATTTAGCTTAGTCAAAAGTCGCTAAATGTAATAAAAAAAATAGATTAGATAATTTTGGAAATTGTAGAAGTAACTCATTAAAAGACAAGGAGTCGACTCTAAGGCTACATTTTCTTGGTGAAAACTGGAGTTTATTAGTCTAATTCATCAAATTAAGAAGTGAAGTTGATTAGAGTTATTTGATTGAGATTGCATTGATTATGGATACAAAGAAAACTATAAATCTAATCAGAGACAAATACGGGCCCACATGGGGGTAGTCCTTTAGAAGGCAGCTCGCTGCTTTTTATAGCAGCGCCCATTTAATAGTTGGAATTATGAAAAGATACAAATCGTTGATGTATGCATAAGACTTGGAAAAATCTATCATAATGGAGTTTGTAGAAAAGGATGCTAGGCCTTCTCTGGGAAAATAAGGACAGCTGTCATCCACGCGGAACCGTCATCCCAATCAGAGCACTTGCTGAAGTTATAGATATTTAATTTGAATTATCAGACAGGAAGCATGTCCTAGTGAGTTCAGTCACACCTGGTCTCCCTCTTCTAAGCACCTTCTCTCGTGCAGGTGCAGCCTTCATGGCTGAAGGATGAGAACGAAGTGTTTGTTTCTAGAGAATGAAATGCTGCCCTTTTGCTCAGAACATTTTCCCCTGGAGAGTCTCTGCAGATCAAACATGCACTTTCTTGCAATTGAACCAATCCTGGCAAAAGCTGGGAACACATTTTATGATTTATTCTGGCCTGTGATGAAAGGCAAGCACTTTGAAAACGATTCGACCAATGGCTCTCACCAGGGAGAGCATGGTGTGTGTGTGGGGGGGGGAGGGTGGGGTGGAGAGGAGAATATTTTGAAAGATGGAAAGGCAAGCAGATGTTCTCTGTTAAAATGCACTTTGTTTGGGAATGTACTCTTTGAAAGCACTCTCTGTTGTTGGTCACTGCGGGCCTAGTCATACTGTGTGCTCAGCTAATCCTGGAGTGCTGAGACCTACTCAAACACCTAGGCTTCTTTTATTAACACCCCTTTAGCTGTTAACACCCCATTAGTCTTGTTTTCATCGCCATAATGAAATACCCGAAGCTGAGTACTTTACAAGGAGAAGGAAGGGGTTGCTGTTTTTCTTTTTTTCCTCATAGATCTGGAGCTTCCAGTCAACACCCTGCATCTGCTACTGGTTTTCTTGCAAGCCAGGTCCTGAAGGATGACTCCACACAATGTCATACAGAATATGTACATGTGTGAGGAATTGAAGATTTTACATGGCGAGCCCCTGGAATGCTTGTGTGCATGTGTCTCTGTGTGTGTGTGTGTGCGTGTGTGTGTGTGTGTACATGTGCATGTGCATCTTCTGGCCTCCATCCCTCTTTTTTAATCCTCTGAATGTGTTTATGTGTAAATAGAGACAACATTAATGTTTTCTTCAATCTCTTTTCACTATCATTTTTTTTAAAAATAAATCTTCTCTGTGTGTATATAGAGACATTCAATTTGGCTAGGATTGTCTAGTGCCCTGGAATCCTCTGTCCCCACTTTCCCAGTGCTAAATTCAGATCCTCCATGCATATACAGTAAGTACTTTATGAACTGAGTTGTCTTTTTTCCAACATAGGGGAACACACTATCCCACTGTACTTGGTAACCCTGCCATACACTGTCAGAAATTCTGCCCAAACACATCCTTCACAAGCTGACCATGACTGCTCCCAGCTTGGCCAAAGTCATTATCATGTCTGCTTGACCCACTTCGGATGCTTCACTGACCTCTTCCTACATCTAAAGACCTCCTTTGAAGTGCACTTCCTGAGATAGTCAGGTTTACCACCCTAGATAATGCTCCATTTAACTACTATAATTTTTGTGATAAACTCCCAGGTCCTTACAATTCTCCTTTAGTTCTGCTCAGCCTCTCAGTCCTCGTCTGAACTCCAGTGGGTCTCCGGGCTCTGCATTCTGAACATACTAAATCACTGTAGCTTTATGCACAGGCTCTCTGTTGGTCCTCACCCCGTGGGCCACCCAGACCCCTGGGAGACCAGACCTCATCTCATCACAGAAACATTCTCCCTTTCTCCATCTGTCCCCCCCGCCCTACTTTTACTTCAATGCACATGTATAATTTGTTGCTTTTTCTACATAACTTTCTTAAACTAGAGTGGAAGCCCCTGAAGGGGGAGGACTACAAGGGAGGAATTTATCTACTCTTTTCAAGCCTGAGTTTACTTCACCCAGTGAGAGTCTGATGAAAAGTTCTCTGTGGGTCATGGCAAAGGATGAAAACTGGATAACAAGATGGCACAACTTGTGCCTCATGGCTATGAAGGTAGAAGTTCAGGATTGAAGTGGTTTGTTTTTAGTGTTATTTTATGAAAGCCGAGAAAGATAATATCCTATGTCATCCTCTGACTTTGGGAGGAGTCTTGGCCATTTTTGGCTTAGCTCTATCCTTGCCTTTATCTTTATGTAGCTTTCTTGAGAGTGTGTCTATGCCCAAATTTCCCACTTTAAAAAATTAAGTAAAATGATTTATTTTTCAGAAGCCATCTAGGAAAAGTTAAAGGCATACAAGTGGGTTTTCTGGAGATGGCCCACCATTTTGCATGGCCTGTGGTGGGTGAGCTCAAAGAATACAGCACTCTTAGAGACTTCATCCCAGGAATTATGTGTGTGTGTGTTTATATGTGTGCACATAATACATGTGTAGGTATATGTGCATGTATGTAAGTATACATGAATACTTGTGGAGTTTATGAGACAAGTGGTCAGGCCTGACCAGAATGTGTGTTTATGAGTCTCTCTGTGTGTGTGTGTGTGTGTGTGTGAGTGTGAGTGTGAGTGTGTGTGTGTGTGTGTGCCTTTTGTCTGTGTAAGTGACTTTCCTTTCTTTTCTCCCTGGTTGATGAAGAGTTAAGGAACTCTGGACCTCTGTCTGATCACCAAGGGGCTTGAAGTAAAAGAACAGAGAGTCAGAATAAGCTAATTCCTTTACCTAATTCCCTTCTGCTAAACAGCAGTTGTTACTTACCAGAAGTCAGTGGGTTTGGGCCACAGAATGGAGAAGAATTAATAAAGGTAAATATTACCAAAGGCAGGCAACTTTTGCTCTCACAAAGCCAAGGTTTGTTTCTGTGACTGCCAACACCACCCCCGTGGTGGCTGGCCCACAGCATTTACTTATTTGTCTGTTTGTTTGTTTGTTTTGTGCATGTCTACGTGTTTGTGTTTGGACACTTTTATAGTGGTCAGAAGACAACTCATCAAAGTCAGTTTTCTCCTACAAGCATGGGGATTGAACATAGGTCTTTAAATTTGGTGACAAGCTCCTGTACGTAATAAGCATGCTCTCTCTCTCGCTCTCTCTCTCTCTCTCTCTCTCTCTCTCTCTCTCTCTCTCTCTCTCTCTCTCTCTCTCTCTCTCTCTCTCTCTCTCCATATAGTCACCAGTCATATTGAATTAGGAACTACTAGCATGGTTTCTTTAATTACACCTTCAGAAATCACATCTCCCAATATGGTTGATTCTGAGACACTCAGGACAAGATGCTAACCCGTGAGCACTGAGGGTCAGGCCCCTTTCCTGGGTTGTGGATGACTGCCCCACTATCTCCATCCCCAGACTCAGTTCCCTTTCCTATCCACTTCTTGCTCACTCTCTTTGCCTTGTTGCTAAGCAGCCACAATGCATAAATCTTCCTGAAATAGCTTTTGTCTCATTTCTTTTCATTTCATACTCAATCAATATCATCTTATGGATAAAGTCCAAATACCTTAGATTTTGGAATTCGGGGCCTTCTATCAACTCGTCACACCTGTCAACTAAGTATCGTTGTTTGCTGTATTCTTCTGCACTCCTTATTCCAGGGCCTACACACACAATGTATAGGGATGTGCATGTGCCCATGGAATTATTAGGAACTTACCCAACCATTGGAAGCAAACAGCCTCACCTATCTGTGTTACTTCCTGTGCACTATCACAGGTTTAAGGACGTTTTCTTTCACTGAATTGGCATGAGGATGACAATATCATTCTTTGGTGTAGAAATACCAGGTTTTCCCTTTTTAGTTCCTTTAAAAAGAGGAGTGGGCTGGCAAGATGGATCAGCAGGTAAAGGCACTTGCCACCAAGCCTGATTGCCTGAGTTCAGTAACTGGGACACACTTGGTATAAAGAGAAAATTGACTCCCCAAAGTTGTTCTCTGACCTACACACACACACACACACACACACACACACACACACACACACTGCATTGTTTTTTTAAGACAAAGGAAAGCACTTCTTCTGACTGTGAGGGGGGACTATAAGCTTTGCAATTAGATTTAGATTTACATTCCTACATTTATTTGATAACTGATTTAGGAAGCCTTTTCTTCAATAAACCAACGTGCAATTCAAATGAAAAATAGATGAAGGAAATGATCCCCAAACTGAAGCGTCTCTTTAATTTTTTTTTTTTTGATGAAAACTGTGCACCAAGAAGCAGAAGCAGAATGTCAAAGATTATTTGAAACCTGTCAAGATGAAATTACTGGCTCTTTGAGACTCTTCTTTTTCTGAATGACTTAGGTGGAGGGCATGAGGCCTGGTGGTAAATCTTGGCTTGCCAGGTAACTCGATTCTTTATACATTATTCTAGAAGCCTACCCCTCTGAATTATCTTATGTGCAGAGAGGAGAACAAGCAGCTACTAAGGGAGATGGGGTTGTTTAGGTAGAAAAGCATCCCATGTAAGTGTGATGCCCTGGAAAACAAAACAAAACCAGACAATACTGCCACATTTCCTGCTTCTACCCTCATACTGAACAGGGAACGATAACTTTTAAGCAAGCCTTGTTAGTCCTAAGTTGCTGCAGCTCTCATTTGCCACCAACAGTAACATGCCGCATCCTGGGTGTGAAGTAGCTAAAAAGGGCCAGTTAGAGCTTTGGCTTATACTCCAGCTGCTTTGGGGGAGTCTGCCTAGGACCAGAAGGAAATGCTAGCAGACTGGATATGCTCATTCCCAGGCCTTCCACCTTCAGCACCCCGAGTGACCGTGCTGGTCTCAAATCAGGCTGTTACCACCACAGAAATGGGCACTGGACGTTCACACCAATCACTGAGGAGCAAGCAAACATCACTAATTCAGCTTTAACTTAGGTCTTCTCTCCCTCTTCTCTTCTCTCTCTCCCTCCTTTCTTCCTCCCCTCCGTCTCCCATCCCTCCCTCCATTTCTCCCCCTCTTCCCTTTCTCTTTCCTCTCCCCTTCTCTTCCCCCCCTCTTCTTCTTTCCTTCCTTTTTTTACCCTTCCCAGCCCCTCCGTTTTCTTCTCCTTCCTTATCTTTGCTTCATTTCAAGAAAAGGTACACAGATCAACCATCTCATCTGTTATTAAAAGATGATTGTTTTACACTGTCTCTTCTTCATGCTTTCTCTTTTTAAGCTCCTCTGGAGAATGCAAAGACAATCAGCAGAGTGGGAGATGAGGCACTTGGAAGAGTGGGTTGGGGCAGTCCAAGGGAGGACACAGTGATGAAGTTAGAGGATTGACAGTCAAATACAAGAAAAGGACACAAGGTAAAGAAGAGAGGCAAGGACAACCACTGAGCTTCAGCTGTTCCAGAGTCTAGCAGGAGACTGGGAGACTTTTGTTAGCTTCTGTTACCTATTCTCACCAGTGCCCTTGAAATCCTGTATTGCGGCAGCCTACTGGGGGAACATTAGGCTTCCTTTGAAACAATAACAAAGGAAGAAGTCTAGAGAATACCAGTCTGTGTACTTTTCTCTGTGTTTTAAAGCTGTACTGTCTATGGAGAAATTTGATTATTCAAAACCATTCTGGACATTCTGGACAATTCTACATAGTATATTTTACCTGCTAGGTTATAGATTTAATGAGTGGACAGATCTTAACAATTGTACCCTTTAACATTTAACTGTAGGGTGCCTGGACATGCTCCAAGAATATACATAAAACATTTTAAAGTCATTTAACTCTTAGAAAATCATTAAAATATTGTTAAAAGCCAGTCATTCTATCATAGAATCTCTGAGTCAGTTTTATGATCTTGTAAACTGGTTTTTAAATTCTTTTCTTTCTGTCTTCTGATGACGTTTTGCTAAATTTGCTAAGAAGATAATATTTTTACAGCTCTGGAAAGAACCCAATTTGTGGCCAGCATAGGAATCTTTCCCTCTCTCTCTCCTATTGTCTTCTATGAGGTGAAGAAAGACTCAGCACGGGGTGCTTCATCCTTCTAAGGCTGCTTTCTGTTAATATATTCCATAGTCAACCTCTTGGCCTATACATTACTGCCTTTTACATTACTTCATTACCGTACGTTTTGTTATTGATTTTGATTAAATCCATTTGGAAGTCAATATTCACAACACTAAAAAACAGAGGGTCCGTTAGACTATCATATACAGTACATTTATCCTCTTTCAACGCAGCCCTGCACACACATTAAAGATCTGGGGGGCCTCTGCCTCTTCGGGGAATCTCATCACAGGCTGCTACTGAATCCAGGGCTCAAACTCCAGCCTATCAATCAGTAGGTGCTGCGAGTGTGCAGAGCTTGAAAATGCTAGGCGTTTATAAAGAGCTACAACTGCTTCGATTTACCTCTCCCCGTACTCCGTGCCTCGCCCTAGCTGGGTGAGAGTTTCAGTTTAATGCCCACATGTTAGAGACACTGTTTGTAAGACAGCTAACCTTGCTTAGCTTCCTGGGAAAGGGAGGCTGCAACAACCACAGGGAAAGCCACAGGGAAAGTGTGGCTTAAGGAGGGAAGAGGTTCTGAGAAGGCAGCATCCTCCAGCCAGCTGAGACTAAGACAGAGTAGTTCACCATAGTGAAAAGAACCAATTAGCTAGAAATGGGCTGGCTGTTGTTGAAGAGAATGCAGAGTCAGTGCCCCAGAATGCCCCTCCAAAGGTGCAAAAGATGGTACCTCTCCACATTTCTAGTCCCACTTTTTGTCAGTCTATAAAAATTAGTTTGCATAGTAATTTCCCAAATATGGAGAAACAACACCTTCTTTAAAAATAGTGTGTGTGTGTGTGTGTTTTTAGGTATGTGTATGTATACAGGTATATAGGATTATGTGTACATGTGTATGTGAATGAATATGTGGTATGTGTATGTATGTATGTATGTATGTGT
Organism: Mus pahari; assembly: GCF_900095145.1. Lineage (NCBI taxonomy): Eukaryota > Metazoa > Chordata > Mammalia > Rodentia > Muridae > Mus > Mus pahari. The sequence goes on along the minus strand of NC_034599.1, from coordinate 69,235,350 downwards.
GTACATGTATGTGGTGCATGTATGTATGTGTACATATGTATACAAGTGTGTATGTATGTGTGTGCCTGTGTGTATAGATATGTATATGCCTGTATCTGTGTTTGCATGTATGTATGTATGTATGTATGCATGTATGTGTGTATGTGTATGTGTGTGCACCAGAGGTTGATGTGAAGACATTTTCAATTGCACTTCTCTTATTTTTGAAGATTTAAGTTGTATTATTCTTTTTTACGTGTCTCTGGGTGAATGAGTGCTGTGTGCATGTAGGGTGGTTCCTGAGAAGTCAGAAGAAAGCATTGGATTGCTTAGAGCTATAGTTATGGACAGTTGAATTGTCATGTGGGTGCATGGAACTGAACTCAGGTTTTCTGCAAGAGCAATAAGTGCTCTTAACTGCTGTACTATCACTTTGGCCTCAGGGAAAGATTTTTTTAAAAAAAAGCAAATAACACAGAGAGCTCACAACCATCTGCAACTCCAGTTCCATAAAAACTTACCCATTCTTCTGACCTCCACAGGCACCAACACACATGTACCATAAACACAGTACATGCGCACACGTGTACATGCACTCACACATTCATATAGCTAAAAAAACAAAATAACCTTTAATAGCAGCCTCCAAAAGGTGTTGAATATGACACACAATATTTATAAGTTTTGTTATGTTGAGTTAGCATCTTAGTGAGATAGAGATAGGGTTTCTCTGTGTAGCCTTGTCTGTCCTGGAATTTGCTCTGTAGACCACGCTGGCCTTGAACGTATAGAGATCTGCCTGCCTTTGCTTCCCAAGTGCTTTGGAGCAATTCTTGTCTGCGTTGTCTGGAAATCGGCAGTTCAGTTCAGAGATTAGCAACGGCAGCTCAATCCACTCTCAAACACTCTATGGATACATCAGCGGTCAAGTTAGGTGGAGTCTGGATAGCAAACACGAATCAGCAGCAGTAGTACTACCTAGCAGAGACAGCCAGACCTCAGTCTCCACACAGGTCAGCAGGAGGGACCAGGGCCAACAGGACCACCAGGAAAAGTTCTCAGCTGTGCCTCTCAACAAAGCGAAGATGAGCAAAGACTTGATACCAACAAGCTGTTGCATAGCTAGCTCTATAAGCAAGCCAAGCTCAGCCTCCATCAGTCCTTTTTATACACCCTCCAAACATCACGTGTCCTCCATGTGTTTTGCCTCAGCACGTGAGTCTGTCTCAGATGACAACACTCGGCCAATCAGCCTGAGTCTACCAAAGTGGCAAGAAACTGCAACAAGCCACCAGAAGGTTTTTTGGTTTTTTGTTTGTTTGTTTGTTTGGAGTGTTTCTCTCTATGGAGTCCTGACAAATGGGGCACAGCTGCACAGTGTAAGGTGGACCAATACATGAGTGTTGTTATTAAAGAATCCTTCATCATGTGTCTTTTCACATGCTTGCTTTAGCAGAACATCCTTTCTCCTGTGTCCACTTCAGCTAAATGTTCAATATATTTGCCCCAGCAAAAGAGCATAGAACCCACTTTCCAAAGAACTCTTAAGTTTCTACCTCAGCATTTCGAATTCAATGTCTCTCTTCAAGGATCAGGGATCTATGCAAAAGAACAAGTAGAAATATGGCAGTAAGAGCCAGAGGTGTTGAAAGACTAAGAAAACAGCATTTTCCAGACACATCAGGGCAGATAGTTGTACAGGTGAACTTACAGAGACTATAGCAACATACATAAGACCTACAAGAGCTCAAACCACACAAAATCCCAGAATGGAGGAAAGGAAATGAGCACAAAGTCCCACCCCTGGCTAATAACCTATTCACCCAAAATGATTTCTGATTTCTGAGTATATCAACCATTCCACAGCAGGCCTTAATAAGCTCAGGAACAGCTGTCCAACAAAAACTGAAATCATTTTGTACTGGCTAGTTTTGTGTCAACTTGACACAGCTGGAGTTATCACAGAGAAAGGAGCTTTAGTTGAGGAAATGCCTACATGAGATCCAGCTGTAAAGTATTTTCTCAATTAGTGATCAAGGGGGAAAGGCCCC
>NC_034599.1:69229999-69233060 GCF_900095145.1 Mus pahari | reverse complement strand
TGGAAGGAGGTGTTGGGAGACAGAAAGAGTATGATAAAAATATACAGTATGAAATTGGTTATCAAAGAATAAATAAAATAAAATAATGCACACATGCATGAGCACGTGCATGCATGCATGTGTGTGCATACACACACACACTCACACACACAGTGGTTGGCTACTTCTATAACATTAATGCCACTCTTACAGCAATTGTTCTATGTTCTTAGATATGTCAACACTGTAACTCCCAGGGTTCACAGCTAAGTAACATTTATGATTACTTTTCTCATTTCTGGTAGTATGCACAACACCTTAGAACACTAGAAGGTTAGCTAGTAGGGATGAAATTGCGTGTCAATAGCAGTTTGATTTCCCCACATTCTATGGCTCAAATATGTGGTGTCTTCAGCAATAGGATCTTATCATGGGGGCATGGCTTTTTTTATTAAAAGTAATCAAGAGCATTGACAGAAATAGGTGCACTCTATTGCTGAAACAGATCATCTGTATACCAAAGGAGCTTATAAAAGAGAACACTTAATTAAGTTTACAGATTCAGAGGCTTAGAATCCATGATGGCAGAGTAGAGGCATGGAAGTAGAATAATAGCACTTTGGTTCACAAGTAAGAGACAGAGAAGGGAAGGGGGAGTATTATTCACCAGGAATGGTGCAAGTCTTTTAAACTCCAAAACCTGCCCCCAGTGACACATCGCCTCCTCTAAGGTCACACTTCCTAAACCTCAAACAGTTCCACCAACTGAGAATCAAGTATCCAATGTGCCTATGGGGAGCACTCTCATTCAAACCAACACTTTATGATGTTTGGAAGAGTTCTATGGGACTTCAGTGATCATCAAGTCCAAAAAAGGTAACCCATTCCCTGAACTAGGCTTTTTGTTTGTTAACCTAAGGTGTGTAGTAGGGGCATTGCCACCCAATTATAAGATAACTCTTTTTTTAATTCAATTATAGGATAACTCTTTTGTAAATCTTTTTAGATGTGTGTATATATGCATTTGGGAAATTTCTACTTTTCAAGACCACAAGAGGAAGTATATAAATCTAAAAAAGATACTTTCGAGCAAGAATTTGAAACAAGAAGGAAAGAAACACCCAAGTTAATGAAGTCATCCAAACTCTCTTTAAAGAAGGAACTTGAGCTGTGGTTGGACTAATGATCAGGATCAAGGTGATGAGCAGGAGAGCAAAGAGAGCCATAGAGATGATGGAGCCACAGAACATAAACTGGGAGGGAAGAAGAATGGGAATTAGGTAGACTTTGGTTTGGTTTGAAGGGTGTGTTATAGCCCACAGGCCTTTAGTGAGGATGCATGGCTCCAGCAGGGCTCAGAGTGTCAGGCAAAGGGCAGAGGGTAAAGGTTTGTTTTCAGGGCTTTGCTGGTCAGTGGCTTCATCTAGAATTCCCTGTCTGTGAGGTTAGTTACATTGTACAAATGGGAATCTATGAACAAGGGGAGAGAGCAAGATGACAATAGCTCTAATAACAGCCTGTTCTGCCCCATTCCCAGTGTGTAGCTGGCCTAGGAGAGGGTCTAACCAAAAGGCAGAAATGAGTGGAACTCTGGGCTCCTGGGCTTCATAATAGAAATGAGGCTTTAAGCCAAAGGAGAGCATGAAATGGAGCATGCAAAGGAGAGATAGAGGACGGAGACTCACCCTGGGGCAGTAGCTGCATGACAATAATTATGAAGTCAGTTAGTGCAAACTTGTAGCACATTTCTCACTCTCTCAAATAAAAACAAAAACAAACAAACAAACCTGTTTATATATTTATTTATATTTAATTAAATTATTAAACCATTTTATTTTAGTAAGAAAGGACTGGAGATGTAGTTAAGTTCGTAGAGTGCTTTCCCAGTACACAAAGTCCTAGGTTCCAACCATGGCAGTGCATAAGGCAGGTATGGTGGTAGAAGCCGGTAATCCCAGCACTTGGGTAGTGATGATAAGATTAGAAGTTTATCCTCAGTAACATGACAAGTTCAAGGTTAACCTGAGCTTCATGAGATCTAGTCTCAAAATCCAACCAACCACCAACCAATCAACCAACCAACCAACCAACCAACCAACCGACACACCAACCAAGTAACTTACCCGCCTATCTGCCAACCAAGCAAACAAGCAAGCAAGCAACTTACCAACCAAGCAAGCAACTCACAATCTACCTAACAAGCCACCAACCAAGCAACCTACCGGTATACCTACCAACCAAACAACCAACCAAATCTCAACTACCCTACCAACCAATCAACCAAACCTATCTACCAACCTACCAAACTAGCAGTAATAAAATAAAAATAGCAAAAAGATAATTTCTGTGTACTTTTAGGGCCCAGGCTCAATGCAAAGATGTTTCAGGTAACAAATAACCTTTGACAGTTTCTTTCCAACTCTTTTTACTGTTCCCAGGAATAATGTCTTTTTCTGCTGTTTTGGTGTCCGTTCACAGCCAAGCCCATGCAGTGTGTTTCCCTTTTATTTCCTGGGGAAATTTTATAAACCTGGGCAACACAGAGTTCTTCAAATCGACAGTTAAAGATGTTTTCATCTCTAGCCACGTCTTCCATGACCTCAATTACCACATTAAAATATTGTTAGCAAATTAAAATTCAAACAGCATTTATAACAGGGGATCAGGTTTATTTTACAAGTAATTTACATATTGTCACTGACTCTGTGCCAGTTGCTTACAATTTTGGCCTTGTTTGTGGGAGAGCAGCCAGCTCTAATGCATAGGACAGAGGACAGAGGACAGAGGCACCATTTATCATACGGCTTGCTTTGCCTGGCTGCATGATACTTAGAGAAATGAGCAGTATGCTACCACCCAGTATAGATGATAGGCATGGTTCTTTGAGTTATCTTAATTTTGAAGAAGGTACAGTACTGGTTGTCCATATATAGCTTCTAGGACAGATTGCTGGGTACCAGTACATTCTTGGGGACAGAAAGAAGGAGGGTAGGTTTCCAGTTGGTAAATTTGAACCATTCTCATAAATTGTCTATAATCTTAGCCCATTTTTAATGTGTGTGTGTGTGTGTGTGTGTGTGTG
>NC_034599.1:69214500-69229804 GCF_900095145.1 Mus pahari | reverse complement strand
AGAGAGAGAAGACAGAGACAGAGCTTGTGTGTGCAGGTATATCTATATCTATATCTATCTATATCTATCTATCTATCTATCTATCTATCTATCTATATATATATATATATATTTCAAAGAAGAATTTTAGCTGTCCTTCCTCAGGTGATATTCAACATATTTTGTATAAGAAAGGGTCTCCCACTAACCTAAAATCCTCCAGTAGGCTGACAGACTATCTGGTGAGCCGTGGGGATTTACTCTTTTTCTGCTTCCTTGTTCCTGGAATTACAAGTATGTACTACCATGCCTTTTTAAATTGTGTATTTGATTGAGGGGATGTGACAGGATCTCATCATATGACCATGGCAGTCCTGGAAACTCTCAATAGACCAGGCAGTCCTCAAACTCACAGAAATCCTTCCGTCTCTGCCTCCCTGGTACTGGGATTAAAGTTGTGCCCTGCCCTACCCAACCCAACATCTAACTTTTAAAACTGAGGGCCTTGGGGGACTGAGCTCGGGCCTTCATGCACTTTATATATGTAGCCATGTTCCCAGCCACCCTGTCAATATTTGTTAATCTTATCTTTCTGTTCCAGGCTCCAGACAGCACAGTTGTGGAAAGCAAAGAGGTGGGATGAGCCTGGGTTCAGAGTCTGGCTCTAGTTTAATTAGCTGGGTGACCTTAGCAGCTCAATCTTTCTGCACCTCAAATTTCCAGGATTTAAAAATAGGACAAATTATGCTGCATACCGCCTGGGGCTGGCTTGAGGACTGGATGGTTTAAAACAGTGCCCCACATGGCAAGTGCCAGGGATGCCAAGGCTCCTTTATGGCCAGCTCTTTTTTTGTTTTGTGTTTTTGTTTTTGTTTTTGTTTTTGTTTTCCGAGACAGGGTTTCTCTGTATAGTCCTGGCTGTCCTGGAACTTACTTTGTAGACCAGACTGGCCTCGAACTCAGGAATCCACCTGTCTGTGCCTCCCAAGTGCTGGGATTAAAGGCGTGCGCCACCACGCCCGGCTACGCCCAGCTCTTCATTGTTCTGTGCTGTGTATTTCTGTTCCTTTCTATTATGAACTTAACGCTAGACAGCTTCACTCTTCTACACATGCTGTCATTTCTCAGTCTGCACACACTCAGGGTGCGCAGCTTCTAGGGTGCTTCATTTTTATTGAATGGAGTCAGGAGAAGGGAGATTTGGACCTTGTTGGCAGAATCCAGGTGTCTTGGGCCTTGAGGATTCCTGCCATTGGTGCTCTACCTTTCACACCTCACAGCCCATTTGGTAGTCACTGTGGGTTTCTCCATGAGCACCGCTGGTATACTCAACTTAACTTCAGGAGGTCACCACACTTGGTAATCTACAACTCATTTTTCTTTTTCCTGTTGTGATTCTGGTTCTATCAATGAAATTCTTCAAAAGCAGTGGTTCTGAACTCATGGTCCCAGGCCCAGCATCACAGGGAAATGGATGGGAATGGAAGTTCTCAGCTTCACCCAGACCTAAGGAGTCAGAAACTCTATAGGCTTCTATGGGATTATCTGCATGCTGATGTTTGAGAAATTGCTCCAAAGGGCCTTGGATACTCAGCTGCAGAGCAAAATAGCTCTAACTCCTCCCAGCACTGCAAGAACCTCAGGTGCCCTCCCAACCAGCCAAGTGTTGGTACACAAACATAGTGGGGTAAGTGATCTGAGCTAGGCATATTGGTAGATGCCTTTCAGGTGAGCTTATTAAAGTTCAACCACAAGACTGGGGAGATGACTCATTTGATAAGGCAGTTACTGTCCAAGCATGGGGACTTGAGCTCCATCCTGAGCACCCACATAAAAAGCTCAAGTATCCTAGCAAGTGTTTATAATTCCCCCGAAGAGGCTGTAACAGGAGGAAGCCTGGAGCTCCCAGGCATGATCGTTTAGGTAAATCAGTGAGGTCCAGGTTCAATGAAAGATCTTGCTCAAAAATTAATGTGGAGAGTGATGGAGAAAGTCAGCCAAGGTAGACATCTGGTGTCCATATACACATGCATAGCTGTGCATCAGGTATCCATATACACATGCATAGCTGCATATATATTCACATTCATGTACACACACACACACATACACACACACACACACACTTTAACCACAGTCTATTACAAAGATGATAATATTCCAGTGCTGTGGGAACAGAAACCTTTCCTGGGGGGCAGGGAGCACTTCACAGGTAAACTACAGATCCAGAAACCAAACGCTGGCTCAGCTTCATCGTCCAGCTCATTTTTCTGTCCATCAGAGATCTGAATCTTCTTTATGCTTTGCTTAAGTACTTCCTATTTCATATATATGTGTGTGTGTGTGTGTGTGTGTGTGTGTGTGTGTGTGTGTTCAGAGCCTCGGCACCCGTATAAATGCAGGGTAGTGTGGCTGTCCAGCAGGGCATTATGGCATCTGCATGTAATCCTAGTTCTGGGAAGGTGGAAATAGGCAGATTCCGGAGGCTTGCGGGCTAGCCAGTTTAGACTAATTAGTGAGAGACCTGGTGTCAAAATTTTGGGAATGTCCACTGGCTTCATAGGCAAATGAACGTGTGTGTGTGTGTGTGTGTGTGTGTGTGTGTGTGATTGTGCAAACCTGCAGAAGATGTGGCCACACTCAGTACTTCATGCTCATGAAGCATGCGCATGTGTGCGAACTTGCTCATCTTCTCTGCAGCATTTGCTGACAGTGTTCCCTTTGGCCTATGCCTTACAAAGTGTCATGTGTGATGAGAAAAAATACAAAGTAGAGACCCTTGCTCTCCAGGATCTGGCAACAAACTTTGTCCTCTGGTTTGCGCTGGTATCAAGATCAATTATAATAAGATACCCTCTCTTGCTTCACTAGAGACCACCGTCATGTGAAATCATTTTGGGGGGAGGGGGAGGGCTGGAGAGATGGCTCGCAGTTAAGGGTGCTTGCTGCTCTTGTGGAGACCTGGCTTCTGTTCCCAGCACCAGCACTGGTCAGTTCATAACAGCCTGTAACTCCAACTCCAAGGAACTGTGTTTCTGGTCTCCCCAGGCCTCCACACACACATTTACACAGTCACATACATACTTGTCATTTTAAAATAATAAATAAAACTTTAAAAAAGAAATTCACCAAGTTATATCAGGAACTAGACAGGAGGATCAGGGATGGAGCAAGGAGAAAGTTTAGGAGCCAAAAAAAAAAAAAAAAAAAAAAAAAAAATGGGGATGACTTAAATACAGTCAAGTTGTGTAATGTTCATATACGAAAACATTTCATCTTGCCTATTAGTTTGTATAATCAATATATGTTAACTTTAGAAAGTAAAAAATAAAATTATATGATACACACCTCAGGATTGGTTATGTTGAGAAAGTCGGTTTTCTGAGCAAAATTAAAGACTGAAGGGAAAGTGGGAATATGGAGTCCTTTCTAGGCACGAGGCCAGAACCTTGCTTGCGGTTCCAACTGAGCACAACCCCTGTGAAAAATCATTAAATTAGGCAAAGATCCAATGGGCTTAAATTTTCTGTTTTTGATTGCTTGCTGTGAGGGACACTTCGGCATGATTTAAAATGATGATTTAATGTAAGAAGAGGCGAGGGACTCTGAAGCTCAAATAGCACAGCCGTATAGTTCTAATCAAATTAGTCCATTATGTGCAAATTGATTGCTGGTGCCTAGATTTACATGATGTTTATGATATCGGAATATCTGACAAAAATTGATGTCAATATTTATGCCTCTATAAATTACTCATGCGGCGCTGTTATGATGGCTTCTAATCAAAGTGGAACCAAACTAATTGACCTTTAAATCCAGAGGACTTTGTAACCCAAAGCTCACTCTCACTGAGACAGAAGGCTGCTTTCTGTATAGGAAGGAAGCATTTGGAGTGTCGGGATGTCCCTCTCTGAAAAAAATTAATTGTGCATTTTGTAAGAGCTTATCCCAAGAAGCCATTGCAGATCTGCCTTAAACTTGTCTGTTTTAAAACGGAGGCTAGGAAGGTCTGTGATAATCAGAATTAAGACTTGATGCTCAGGCTGTTGGAATATCGCTTTGCTAGTGTTTCATCTTTTTTTAATTATGTGTTTATGCTTATGTGCCTGTTTCCACATATGTGCATGTGCACATGTATGTAGGTGGACATAGAGTCCAGAAGAGGGCATCAGATACCTCAGATGTGGAGTTATAGGCAATTGTAAGCTGCTCAATATGAGTGCTGGAAACCAAATTCAGGCTCTCTGTAAGAGCAGCATGTTCTTAATAATGCTGGGCCATCTTTCTACTCTGTTCTTCAGGGTTTTGTTGTTGTTTGTTTGTTTTTGTTTGTTTGTTTTTAGATAAGAAATATTTGTTCTTTTTCTTTAAAGGTTAGGTGAGGTAACTAATAAGATCAAAGGAGTTTTATTATCTCTATCTATCTATCTATCTATCTATCTATCTATCTATCTATCTATCATCTATCTATCTATCTATCTATCTATTTATCTATCTACCTATCTATCCACCTATCATCTTCCTATTAGTTATTTCTGTATGTCTGTGTATGTCTGTGTGCATACTTATGTGTGTGCATGGATTCAGCCAGAGGACAACCTTGGATGTCATTTGTAGAGTACATTTTTTTTCTGGGTCAGGGTTTCTCAGTAGCCCTGAACCTGCCATGTATGCTAGATTGGCTTGTCAGGGAGCCCTCGTGATCTGCCTGTCTCTGTCTCCCAAGCTTTAGGACTGTAAGAGTGTAGCACCATGCTCTATATTTTAAGCTGTCAGTGCTAAGGATTGAACTTGGGTCTTCATGTTTTTAACATAACCACTTCACTGACTGAGCTGTTGCCTGAGCCCCTATTTTTTTTTTTTTAAATCCAGAGCTGAGGACCTAACCCAGGACCTTGTACTTGCTAGGCAAGCACTCTACCACTGAGCTAAATCTCCAACCCCCTTCCCCCTCATTTTTAATGTAAAAAATATTTTTATCTAGGGACAATATATTTACTGAAAAACTATAAACACTGCTCATTGGTGGGAGAAATTACAGCTTCTTTTATCTTTAGTGATCTCATTGTATATTTGTAACTGTAATTTTGCAGTCCTTATACACTCACTGTGTAAGTGGTCCAGTGTAAGGCATAATGTGGGGATTTGTTCTGTTTCCAGGCCAATGGAAAGACTGGAGCACAGAAAACCTCCTGTGTTTCACCTCCTGCAAGGTCTCATCATTTCCCAGATGGAGTTTGGCCTTGGCTTTCCTACCCTTCTGATAGTAGGAAGCCAATCGGGTATTGACTAGTTTATTGAAAGCACAGTCATTTTAATCATTATTATTTGACTATCTACTGGTAGGGACACTAGCTGAAAGAATTAATTTGGGGAATGTATGTACCAAAGGGGAACAAACCTGGTTAGAACATCAGGGTTCTGTTCTCCATTCTTGAGCAAACTACGTCTGACTGAAGTTCTTGCTTCCTCAAGTATGAAGTAAGCTACGCTGGAGATCCTTTCCAGGTTGGAAATAAGATTGGTTCTCATACCAGCCTGCAACCATGTATGACTACTTTGGAAGGCTGTTCCCTATCTTAACACCAGAATAATAAGCAAGCTAAGGCAATGAGATGAAGTTATTACACACACTCCCATGCTCTTCGATAAATGCATTTGACTAAAGAGCCCTTGCACACTTGAACTTCATCAGTCATGGCTTTGACACAGAAGCACAGTTTCACCACTCAACTCCAAATCCTTCTCGTCTGTTACTGAAAAGATTTCTCTCTGCGTTTCGGAGAGGGCTGCTTGGTCTTGTTATAAAACCTCATTATTTTTCTTCCTACAGACTTGGTGGAGCCTTCTCTCTTGAATTGAAGCATGTGATTCTCTATTAGGCAGACATTTAATACTAGACTGCCTATATTGCTCAGTAGTCCTCTCTGTTCCTTTATTTGCCCTTTGGCATTGCCTCAGGAGAAGTCATTGAAAGATGATATTTCTTTCAAATAATCCTCCCCTGTCTCGGGAAAGCAGTCTTCTAAAGATAATTATTTAAACAAACTCTACTACCTAATTTTCTAATCTTTATCAATTTAAGCTTCCCCAAATAGTGCACAGGGAGAAGAAATAATTAAATGATCAGAAAATAATATACATTAAAGACATATTTGAAAAGTTTCTTTAAGGTGATGGGTGTGTTTTCCATATTTCCCTAAATTACCCAAGCTGCCCGTATGTGTTAAAAGTTATCCCATAATCCCTTATGAACAACAAATAGCTTCAATTACTAGGCACTTGCATTTATTGAATGAAACTATTAAAGCAATCTAAGATTATCTCACAATGATACTTAAGAAGGAGGTGTGAAATTGTTGAATATTATTTTTAAATTAAATATTAACTCTGCCTATATCCAAATTCCTGTGGTTGTAGTAGATTCACAATTTAGATCAGTGGTTCTCAATCTTCCTAATGCTGTGACCCTTTAATACAGTTCCTCATGGTGATCCCCAACCATAAATTATTTTGTTGGTACTTAATAACTGTAATTCTGTAGCTGTTATAAATGGTAATGTAAATACCTGATATGTAGGATATCTGATATGTGACTCTGTTGGGAGTCCAGACCTACAAATCGAGAACCACTGATTTAGACGGTCTGACTTTCCATTGATGGGTGATTAATGACACCTCTTGTAGCTAGTGAAAACCACTGTTTTGTTGTGGTTTGGTTTTTCTGGATACAGAATGGGGAAAGGCTCAACTGGGTGACTCACCTGGGCATCACCCAGTGATGTGACATCAGCTGCCATTCACTTTAAACAGGCACAGTTTCATCTCCCTCACATATGTGTCTGCACATTGTGGGACTGATTTAATAACTTTTCTCATTGCTGCCAACAAAATCGCAAACAAAAGCAACTAAAGGAAGGAAGGGGATATTTCAGTTCGCAGGTGGAGAGTACAGTCCATTGTGGCACAGAAGGTATGGCCACAGGAACGAGGAGCAGCTGGTCACATTGCACATGTTGTTGTTGAAACGCAGCTTCTTTGACCTTCCAACCTGGACTGAAGATCATCAGCTCTCCAAGGATCATCAGCTCTCTAGAATCTTTCTTGTCTTATGCATCAGTGGGATAAGATCAGAGGCATCCAGTCTCAAAGTCTGAGTAGCTGCTTCCTCTTAGTCTCTTCATTATTCAGTCATTACCAGACTTTGTAGCCTGTATCATGTAAACTAAGCTGACCAGTCCTCCTTGGAATACAGGTTTGCTTATTGGTTCTTTTCCTTTAGAACAAGCTCCCTTCCATCCATTTCCACTCTTGGCTCATCTTCAGCTCAGCTGTGCTGTAGAACTTGATCTTGGTTCATACTTTAGAATTTAAATGTCTACCACATTCTTCATCAGGACCAAACTTCATAAAGAGTCTTTCTGTTGTTCTTTGCCCGAGACATAGCATCACCCTATCACAGAAGCTTTTCCTGGCCATCCTGTAAGCAGCTCCCTTCCAATCGTGTCTGTGACATGCTCTGTTCCTGCTGAGCACTCAACTTCCTCTGAAATTGTTTTTTTCCACCTTTTGCTCATTTGCTGTCAGTGTCATTTTTATATGGCCAGGTCCGAGTGCTTGGTATCAATTTATCTGGATAAAGGTACAGCGTCTATCAGTTCTATAAGTGAAGTAACAGCACAGACAAATGGAAATGTGTTTGGCATTATGCTCTGGTTCCATAGCAACAAAGGCAAAGTATATCTGAAATGTTAAAGCAACACACACACACACACACACACACACACACACACACGCACGCACACGCACACACACACACACATGAGATAGAAGCTTATTATTCATTAGCATAAAAACACAGAGAACAATCATTAAAAATATATTTATTCTATTTCACCAATGCCCAAAAATAACATAGAAAGTTCTTGGAATGAAGTATGCCAGGAAGCTCATATCAGGGGCTGCTGCTTGGAATCACAGAGGTCAGACATTACTATTTCTTCTTCTTGTTCTTATGTTGTTTCTCAAGCATCTGAAAATGAGCAGTGGAAGTTCCAATCCAGGTACATGTTCTATTAGAGAGCAGGACCTCTTTCCTTACTTGTCACTAGCTTAGCAAGGTCACTGTAAGGAACCTAAACTCCAATTCAGGCTGTAAGATATGGCAGCTGAATGAAAGTGAGGCACAAGTCTTTAGCCACTGGCTTTGTGTACAAAGATCTTTTTTGTGTGTTGTTTTTTCATTCTATGTACTTTTGAGACAACAATTTTTTATTGACTTTCGTCCTGCAGAATTCCACTTGTCTGTTTGTTTTGATTTCAATAGGCAATAGATTAGACTAAACACAAAAGAATACAGCTATTTTTTTTAATTGTTGCTGCCATTTATTTTCTGCAACAACGGTAAAAACCTTCAGGATCAACTACTGAGGTAACATCTTCCAGCGATGTTTTGGTCTAGAATGTAGCAGGTACTTGTTTCTGTAATTTGTAAACGGTGTTGATATATGTCTTTAAATAAATGACAGTTTCCATCCAGAGTCCATTGTCAGAAACAGTAAGCTCCCACGCCAATCTAGAGAGGGGTAGGTTCAGGGATGAAAGGCATTTTGAAAGAGTGATGGTGTCTCGCCGTGTGCTTTAAAACAAGTTGGTGATACTTTATCTTACAATGACACCTGATGGCTCACACGGCTTTCTCTCATTCATTATCTGATTTAATCCTCAGGATCTAAGAGGAGATAATCTCATTCTCATTTTGCTGATTTACAAGAAAGGCAGCTAGGAAGTGGAAGAAGGGGGCTGGGAATAGTAGCAAAGAAAAATCAGTGGTAAATATGTACGCCAAAGGAAACCTTAACTTTATAGAGTTGTGCTATTACCCAGAATTGACATTTAATATCTAAGTTATTTCTAAAGGTGATTGCTATCAGATGTTTAATTCTATTTTCTTCATGTAGTATTCATATATGTGTGTGTGTGTGTGTGTGTGTGTATACATATACACACATATAATTTATCACAGCTACTTAAAAGATAATTTTAAAGTTCTAAATATTCTGCAATTATAAATTACTTGCATGCATGCCTGTACAAGCACCCTATGCACATACATTTGCTTGCACATACATGCACACTACACACACACACACACACACACACACACACACACACACACCTTTGAACTAACAAAAGAATAGTCCATTTTTAGAACCAATGTTTCTGGCAAAAATAGGAATTGATTTGAAATTGAAATGCAATTGAAATTCTATAGAGCAGTCTTTGGAGTACAGATTTGCAAAATGACTGTTTTCCAAAATGCATATTAGCATTTGAGGAAAGAATCTTTTATTCTTCCACGTCCTTGAAAGAGACCTAGGCTGGGAAGGAGTTCCTCTCTTTGAGTCTCTCAGTGATGTCATTTTAAATGAAATAGCCACTCAGAGTGATGAGGACCTGTGTTTTGTAGCCTCTGCAGGCAGCACAGCCCTGGGAGTCAAACTGAACAATTTGCTTCCCACCTAGAGAAAGCAGCATTTGTTAACCAGATATGAGGAATGAATTCTAATTCCAGTGGGGCCACCAGCGGAGTCCCTTCTTCCCTGACAAATGAACCTTGAATTGAAATTTGGAGTTTAGGGATTTGAGAAAGAAACACACTAAAACTGCTCACTCTACAGTTATGTCTCCTTGTTGTTTCTCTGTTTGTTTGGGGCCATGTAAATAGCAGGTAGATTGTAGCAGCCCTTTTTTGTACTGCGATGAACTGCACCACCAATAAGGAGGATTGAAGTCACTTGAGAGTTTTCTGTGTACAATTGCAATAAGGATCACATGCCCTTAAGGAAATTTAAAACAACAACAACAAATCCCTTTCATTTTCATGTTCTGGTCTTATAAGTGTTTACCAGAGTTTTTTTTTTTTTTTTTTTAAAAAAAAAAGTACTGAAAGACATTTCTGATTCTTTTCCCCAAATGACTCTGGTTTTGTTTTAGTAGAAAACAGATTTAGTATTGCTTCAAAGTGGCCGACATGCTCTAGAGATGCTTCTGAAAGTATTTGATGGAATGCGTTTTATAAACCAACATTAAAAGGATGTGTATGAGAATTCTTCTGGGTAAATGGTCAATATAGGTGCAGTACCACTTACCAACCATTATAACTTTGAGTGAGACCTGTTTAACCTTGGGAATTTGAAAGGCCTTGATTTGTTGTTGTATCTTATAGGTGATGTGTGTTTATCACAAACATGTGGGAGGGCTTTATCCCCCTAAATGTTTGAAGCAATCTCCATTTGCAAGCTGGAATGTACAGGACATTGCTTTTTAACAGGTCAACAGGATGACATGTGGATCTGAGCTAAGCTACAGCAGGGGACACACATCCTCTGTTGAAACAGCCAAAAAGATGAACATTGTGGAAATCACAATGTTGAACTGCGTGTCTTTGCAAAGGATCAGGTGAATCATCAAAATGAGGCAGGTACATTTCAGATACCCACAGCTGGCTTGCCCTGTGAGCAGGAGAGCATGATGATGGCAATTTAGATGTGAATTCAGAACCATGGCAACCGTGCCGCCATGGTCAGCACAGAATGCCTCACATTTCAGGATGCCTGCAGAAGCCATCATTTAGAAAATCGCACGCGGGGACCATCAGCATTCATCTGTCAGTTTTAAAGCTTGCCACTCCCTGTTAAAATCTGTCTTAGATACTTGTATAGTTTTATTGAACTCTAAGTAGGATGTATTTTCACAAGACAGCTTCCAAATATTTTGAGTGTGGGACAGGGTGGTGGGTGTGAGTCTCACTTCAAAGCTTATTAGTGTAGGAAAAACACCAAACTTTGAAATGTTGAAGCAAAACCGTGGGGCTGAGGAGGTAGATCAAGTAGTTGAAGATCGTGCCTGCAAGTAGCAATCATGAAGACCAGAGTTCAGATCCCCAGAACCTACATAAGTGCAAGGTGATCTTGAGAGCCATATATCATTCCAGTTCTGGAAGAAGAAAATCAGATCCCTGTAACAAGTTGACTGGCAGGACCAGTAATTGTAAGCTCTCGGTTTGATTGACAGACCCTGCCTCTAAGCATACTTTAGAAGACGAATCAAAGATTTCCAACATCAACCTTGGGCCTCCACAGTAACATGCACCTACATACTCATGCACACAAAACATACACACATACACATGGAAAGAAGAAAATTATGACCTGTAAAATTCCTATTATCCATTGACAAAAAGATCAATTGCCTTTCTCTTAAAACCTAACCTACTTCACAGTCAGGCTTAGTTTTCTTATGCCATATTCTGTAGTCCAACGGCTAAGAGAAAAAGTGGTCACGGTTTTCTCACCTTCGAATCAGGGTTTGCCATGCTGTGCATGGTGGATGCAGAAAATCAAATGGAACATTATTCTCAGTACTGTGACTTCACCAACAATCAAAACTACTGGATTTCCTGGTCACAGTACAGATGTTTACTGGACCATGCGTTTATAGCTCATGACTTAAGGTTTATGTTTGGTATTAGACCCAATTTTAAATTATTAGAAATTCATAGGTTATGCAAATTATGCATTTTCACATGCATTCTCTCTTTTTTTAAAATAGTCTAATTTTTAACTATGCCTATGTGTTTGCATGGGTTTGTGTAGATGAATGTAGGGACTTGGGGCCAGAAGAGGATCACGGATACCCTGGAGCTAGAATTACAGAGAATGGTGAGCTGCCTGGTGTGAGTACTGCGAACTGCACTTAGGCCCTCTGCACAAGCAATACACACTTTTTAATGAATTGTCTCCTCAGCCCCACCACCATCTTTAGTATTTCAATACAGAGTCCCCTCGTACCCTGCAGTGTCCTTTTGTCACCACCTCTGTGCCATATTTCTTTTCCTTCTCTCTCTAATCAGAATGAATCTGGTCATACCTAGGATGGTCTGCCCACATAGAGACACTTCATGCCATTGTACCTGCAAGGTCTCAGCTGTTTTGCAACCCGAGATAAAAGTGTTAGCAGGCCAAGTTCTAGAGGTTAGAACATGAATCGTGCAGGGCTGTTAATCAGCCCCCATCATCCAAGTCTAGCTTAAAAGTGCGCCTTCAAGGAGGACATGAGCTCCCAGTGTGGCTGCAGCTACCCGCCCCATTAGTAGTCTACAAAGGAATAGACAGAGACTGTACACATTAGCCTGGACCTAGGAGAAAGCAGTTCATGGGGCCTCTGCCTACACTTCTTCCTCAGTTATCCAGAGCCACGACTAAGGCAATCATGTAGCCTGTTTTCTTTTGATGGCTGGCCCCTACCCCATTTTCTCACTGACAGTTTTGTCCCTTGAGACCTTACATATCAGTATCAGTTGGCTTTCAACCCATATTCTTATTTTCCTCAGGCCAAATGATCTAGGCTAGGTCTCCTATTTCCCATTAAAATTCTGATTATAGGCAACCAGAATTGACATACTTCTTTCTCCAGGCTAAATGCTGGTTCCAACCCTCTTTCTTTTAGACTAATGCTCCATATATTTCTGTTCTGGGTCCAAGAAATCTCACGTTTCTATCAGTATAGCCAATCCTTTACCTTAAAAGAGAATATTCTAGGCCGGGCATGGTGGCGCATGCCTTTAATCCCAGCACTCAGGAGGCAGAGGCAGGTGGATTTCTGAGTTTGAGGCCAGCCTGGTCTACAGAGTTCCAGGACAGCCAAGACTACACAGAGAAAAACCCTGTCTCGAAAAATCAAAAAAAAAAAAAAAAAAAAAAGTAAAAAGAATATTCTATATATAGTTTTTCTTCAAATGCAAGTGTGTATGTGTGTGTAAATCTTCATGTGTGTATATGTACACATATATGTGCATGTAAAAGCCAGAGGTCTGTGTTGGGTATCTTTCTTCAGTTGATGTCTACCATGCTTATTTATTTTAATTAAAAATTATGTATATGAGTGTTTGGTCTGCTTGGTACATACTCAAATTATGTTAGCCATTACTTTGTTATCATCAAGGAGTGAATGAAGCAGTCATTAGCCTTTTTGAGGATTAGACCTCCTCATCTTCACTAATGAGAATGTTTTTGGGCATCCATAGGTCTAGGAAGATGTTCTGATCTGCATAAACTGCATCCAAATGTTGTCTGTGCATTCAGTGGGATTGATGTTGACCCTCATCAGCAGATGAACCACAAGCCACAGAGGAGGAACCAAGATCTACACATGCAGAAAGATGAGAAAGGAAGAAAAATCTCAATTCTGCAACCACAGGTTGGGCCAGGCTTCCCCAGAGATGCTCGTACCCTGAACAGGAAGAAAGTCCAGTTATTGTGATGGATGTGTTAGGGATGTAGCATGCTCATGTAGAGATGAGGGTGATTCTGAGCCTATTACTCTAGTCAGAAACCTGATATCCCACATGCATTCTGTATCAGTCAGACTCCGAGAGAGAAATAAAGCATTCCAGGAAGTTAAGACAAAGAAATATATATTGATGTGAGGAGGAGGCAATACAAGGTAGGGTTGTGAGAACAAGAAAGGGGCATTGAAGAGGGAGAGACTCAAAATGGGAGAAAGTGCATAAGGGGGGCCCACCAAGAGCAGGGAAGGAAGAACTAAATGGCAAGGGGACAATTCTGGGTGTAGGGGAGCACTTCCAGGAAGCTGTAAGAAGGTGACACCCATTTCCTCCTCCTCCTCTCTCCTGATGTCTCTTATAAGATGAATTTAGTTGGACACTAGCCAGCAAAGGAGCTAAGCTAGTGCCTGCTCTAACAGATAACACAAAGGATGAGAGTTCAGAGGGAGTAGCTACCCTTTGCTTCCCTAGATATTCTGTGCTGCCTTTCAGGGGTGTGTGTGTGTGTGTGTGTGTGTGTGTGTGTGTGTGTGTGTGTGTGTGTTCATGTGCTCACACACACTCATGACTGAATGCTTGTCTCAGGTTTCATTCTACAGACATGGATATTGTTTACCTGTCTTTTGAGAGTGAGTTTCACTGAGACTAGAGGACCAAAGAATAGTCTAGGCTAATTGTCCACGAAACCCTAGCAATTCTCCTATCTGTTTCCTCCATGCTAAGGTCACAGATATACATTAGTAAGCCCAGATGTTTTATATAGGTGCTGGGATTGAACAGTTTCTCATGCTTCTCTGGCAGTCAGTTCAATGACTTTGATTTCCAGCTCCCATCTTGGAATTCTTCTAATGTCTTTGGACCAATCTTCTGTTGGTGCTTTGTAGGTGACATGTGCCAGTGAGGCTAAGCTGCGTTGCATGGCTAAGTTTGTGTGGAAAAATAATTGATTTCATTGACCACACTCACTTTTTGGTCCGCTAAAGACAGCTACCTTCTTAGGGTGCAAGGTAGAGTTTCTCCAGGAGTACTGTGGTGGGGTGTGGTCACAGGGAGAAAGAAATGGCTTAGCTCTGAACATAAAGGAAAGAGAGACTGTGGAGACAGGCACGTGTCTTAGTGTGCTTTCTACCGCTGTGCCAATCCAATGGCCAAAATCAACTTAGGAAGGAAAGGGTTTATTAAA
Organism: Mus pahari; assembly: GCF_900095145.1. Taxonomy (NCBI): domain Eukaryota; kingdom Metazoa; phylum Chordata; class Mammalia; order Rodentia; family Muridae; genus Mus; species Mus pahari. Next base: position 69,215,294 of record NC_034599.1, on the reverse strand, counting down.
TCTTAACTGAAGCAGAGACAATGGAGGACCTCTGATAGTTGGCTTGCTCTCTTGACTTGCTCAGTCTAGTATCTTATATAACCCAGAACCCCTGCCTAGGGCCAGCACTACCCACAGTGTGCTGGGTCCTCCCACATCAGTCAGTAATCAAGGAACTGTCCCCCACAGGCTTGCCTGCAGGCTGGTCTGATGGAAGTAATTCCTCAGTTTATGTTCTATATTCCCAGGTGACTCTACTTTGCGTCAAGTGGACAAAAGCCTAACCAAAAGAACAGGGTAGAGGGGACCATGTTTGTGGGTGGAAAATTACTAAGAAGAAATCTCAGTGTGTGGATAGACTTTAGCCATACCAATATAGTAAGTTTTCAATGAAGGTGATTTGGGTGACCAGACATTGGAGACTGGAAGAGAGAAATTTAGTCAGATATCAAGAGTGGGGATTCTGAGTAGAATCTTGCCTTATATAATTCCTGATAAAATAGGTGAGGTCCTGTCTATGATCAGAATCTCTCACAGGAGTCTACCTAAGGTCTGATCCAGGAGACTATCCTGTCTGACATCTACCAAAAGCTTGAACAATCTTAGTCAAGCTATTTAAGCCTTAAGTCTTTTGATCCGAAAATGTAGTCAGGAACATACACTTAATGGCTACCACCGAAGTTTGGGGATTGTCTTAGTCAGGGTTTCTATTCCTGCACAACATCATGACCAAGAAGCAAGTTGGGGAGGAAAGGGTTTATTCGGCTTACATTTCCATACTGCTGTTAATCACCAAAGGATGCAGGATTGGAACT
>NC_034599.1:69203484-69213384 GCF_900095145.1 Mus pahari | reverse complement strand
CCCTGCCCCTCCCCCTCCCCCTCCCTCTACCTCTCTTTCTTTCTGAGATTAAAGTCTCCTGTATCCCAGGTGGCCTTGAATTCTGAATTTACATTGCAATGGAAGATGGCTTTGAACTGCTGATTCTCCTACCTCTGTGTCTTGAGTGTTGGGATTACAGGTGTGCACCTTCTCATCTGGTTAATGAAATGCTGGTGATCAAACTCAGTGCTTTGTGAATATTAAGTGAACATTCTTCCTACTGGTCAACATCCCCAGCATCATTTAGCAGTGTACTTTCTAGATTATCATGGCTTTCAGGCTTCTGCAGAAAAGACACAAGTCCATATATTTTTTTTTAACACAAGTAAGATGTTCTTAGAAGAAACTTTCAGAAATTATGAGGATAGATAAAGGTTTAGAGACAGTAGTCATTTCCTGCAGTAGCAGGCAAAGTCTATTGGGTAGGAAATTTGCACATTTACCAGTGACACATAATTTGCATAGTTGTGAATGACAACTGATTTGTACTTTGTATCTCAATGGCTAGTTATTTTAGAAACCATCCAGTTAAGGTAAGTTATTTTAAATAATATAAACACTTATTATTTGACACACAAGAAGTACCACAGTGGACTAGGTTTGAGGCCAATATATTGTCAAGTTTTCTACTTCTTGGTGGTATACACCTCTTGGTCCTTCTCTCCATGAAGTCTTTGATCTCAGATTGACTTTTTAAGATAGCACAAAATGGTTAATAACAACATCATTATACTATGATCACTCATTCATCTCCAATGTGATAGAGAGATGGAGAGAGAAAGGAAGGAAAGGACAGAAGATGAGAGAAAGCAAGAACAACTCCCTCTGGTCTTTCTAGATGAACTTAAGCCAGGTGCCCAGTGTTTACCTTGGGGAAATGCCATACCTTCCTTGGCTTGTGCCAGATTCCCTAGCCATCCATGGCAACAATCCTGGGATTGAGATTGTGATAATTACTTTTAAGGCAACTCTAGCCAACTGTCTTAACCCACATGCTAATTCACATTGATTTTTTGGAAATGCTTACATTTCAAGTGGTCAGATAAACTTTTTGTCAATACCTTTGATCTTGCCTTTTTGCTTACAAAAACCTAAGTTTTTATATTGGGTACAGTGGGGCACAGCTATAACCCTAACTCTTGGAAGGAAGAGCCAAGGTGTCACCTTAAGGTAGGGACCATTATGGCTTATAGATTAAGTTCCTCACCAACTTGAGCTCTACCTGCCTTAAACAAAAGCAAACAAGCCAAAGCCCTTAGGTTCTTTACTGTTTGGTTGTGTAAGGAAAAAGGCAGTCAATTATTTTCTATATATTACCTATCTACTCATTCATTCATTCAGCCATTCATGATCATGTCACATTCATGTAAAAGTATGGGTGCATAGGCCAAGGGACCTCTTGTGGGAGTTGGCTTTTCTCCTTATCATGTGGTCCTAAAATACCATTATCAGCTGAGCCATTTTACTGGCCCATTTCATCTTTTACATTTTTATTTACTTATTTGTGTAGATATTGGGTAGGGCACACACATTCTACAGCGCATGTGTGTTGGTCAGAGGACAACATTCAGGAATCAGTTCCCTTCTTTCACTGTGTGGGTCCTGGGGATAGAATCCAGGTCACTATGCTTTATTGAAGGTGTCTTTATCTTCTGAGACATCTTCCCAGCTCCAGTGGTTTCTTGCTAGCCAGAACCTGCTTCTGGAGTTGAGGGTGACAGACCACCATTACTTATGGCTCCTGGACTGTTAGGGCAGCACCAAGAGAGATAGGGAAGCTTGTTTGAAAATGTGGGGCTTAAGACACCTAACAAAGCAACAGGAACGTCACCAAGCTGACATGGCTCCTCCCACTACTTTATGCTGCTAGGACTGTTAATGCTTATCGTGTCTTCTCGGTGAATTCTGCTGTAGACATCATGATAATAATTGGAACAGCTTGCAGCAATCAACCTCTCATCCTTCTTACCCAGCACCCCTTTTCTGTGCTTGCTCCCCAGTCCTTCTGTTTTGGGGTTGTGGAGAGATGAGAAAAGGTCTGGTCTCAGATAACGCATATGTAAAGTAGGTCAGGGCCATCCATAATGCTGATGGCCAAAGCTCGTATAAAACCTAGGTCTGTGTTTGGGATGTCGCTGGAGGAATGTGCAATTTAGATTTTAAAAATCAATGTGAATTAGTCTCAATCTGAATTCCCTTCAAGAGGAAGGCACTAGTCCTAGAGATAGGATATGAGCAGGAATCAATAATATCTCATAAGTTCAGTCTCTGAAATCATCTCTACCACAAGGTTACAAAAGGTAAAGCACTGTGCAGGGGAGATGGCTCAGTTAGCACAGTGCTTGCCCTGTAAGCAGAACCTGCGTTGTGGCCTAGAACCCGTTGTAGCCACAGTTAATAGTTTGTTTAATATCATTGCATACCTATTTTTTATTTATGTAAAGACTCAAAAACAGGAGCAGGTGTGCGCACACAAATGCAGTTTTCTGTATATACATCGGTTCTAAAACTGAACTTTTTAATTTAAAATTTTATTATAATTTTTATTTTGCATGTCGAAAGAGCAGGGCCATGTGGGTCCCAGGGATAAGTAGACTTCTTTACCTGCTGAGCCATCTAGTCTGCCCCTGCTCATCCTTTTACTTAACAATGCAAGCAACGATCTTTTACGCCCATTGACATCAATTTACCCTTTATTTAAAAATGCTGTGAAATAGTCCATTTATTTTATGGATTTACAGATATTTATTTAACTAATCCAATTGATGAACATTTAAAGAACTTAGGTAAAGTCTCTATCCCAAGGAATGGGATTTGATAGATAGCTACACACAATGTTCTTATTTGGAATTTTAATGCCTGCTGGTTGTTGCTTTCAAAGCATTTAAAATAAATTAAAATATTTCCTACATAGCACACATGCAGCTTAAAAACCAAAGCTCACTACTATGTTTACATGTGGGGAAGAACAGCTCTTTGCTTTCCACACACTATATTCCCAGCATAGGGAATGCAACTTCTTCTATGCTTGTAACTGTATGATGATTTCATATTTCCAACAATCTATACTTCCTCTAAAATCGTTAATTACTCACTTCATTCATATTTGTGCTTTCCCCTGTCTGTGATATTTCATTATCCTATGTTTAAAAAATAGAACTAAATGTTTTCCTTCTATATTTACACTCTGTGGCATAGTAACATTAATTTTATTTATATTTTATTGATTTCTTGACCCTACATTCTCTTTCAGCTTTTGACCCTCTGTTTGAGCCAGGTGCCTTCCTCTTGCCTTCCCGTTATGGTACAAAGCAACTTGAAGGCTCCTTTTACTTCTCACTTATATTGAATTGCCTTTTTTTTTTTTTGTTTTATGTCTTCCTTTTTTATTGTTTTTGATCATATTTACAGCATTATGTATAGTTTTCTGTATGGTAAGTTGCCAGTTGTTTGTCAACTCACAGAATAAATAAAAGCATAATTAGATTCACATCTTACACCTAAGTAGATGATTGATCGACATAACTTCAGAGAAAGAAAGAAAGAAAGAAAATCCAAATAAAGTGGCACATACATATATACACTGCAATAGTGTGCAATCTGCAGCCTCTTTGAGGAGATGTCTGTAACCAAAAGGGGAGAGTGTAAGCTTGTGAAATGACTGAACTTGTAGAGTGCACAGCAGTGGACAGTCTGCAGCTGGCTGGCTTGGGCTATTTAGCCCTTTGCCCTTGGCCTCATTAACTCCCCCACTTTCTCCAACAGGATCTATAGCCACAGGCAAGCAGTTTGTGAGCATCCTGGAAAGCCAGTCCCCAATCACAACCCCTGGCTTTTGTCCTTAATAAGGCTTGCTACCGTCCTTGGTCCTGACTTTCATTTCCTCCCTGCAGGCTGCCTTTAAGGCTGTGTTTATCAGCAGTCTCCAGCACAACAGAGGAGCAGAGATTTCCTCCCCTGGTAATGACCCTTGTGGATTTTGTACAGAGTAATTTGCCACCACAGCCCACCTTTACTCAGCAGAGTTTGTCTCTAAGTTCGGAGGTGAAAGTCAAGCTTTCTTCAGAAGTCTTTCTTCCAAAACCTTAAATCATTTATCCGTGTGTTTTCTGCTCTGGTTTCTCAAGTCTGGACAGTGTGACTCTTGGCTTACCCACATTCCCAAAGTCAGGGACCTTCTGTTCACAGGTGCTGGCTCTGCCCATTCTTTCTCCTCTTGGATTTCTGTGTGAATAAGAAAAAGCCATCACCCCCACTCTGGCTTCGTCTGTGTCTTCAGAGTTCATGACTGTTTTATCTACTGCTTTTAGGTCACAGAGACATAAGAGCTAGCCAGCAAACAGATAAAGGTAGAGATACCTTTAATGTGTGGATCTCTGGAGCTGTGAGAAGGTATGGGTGCCCAGACTGAGGCATGCTTGGATCAGTTCACACACCTATTTTTGCAAGAAGGAGGATTTCTCCTTAAAAAAACACAGATTTTCCTTACCGAGGTCCTACTCAGTATTGAGTCAACATATATATCACTCCTTTGAAGTTTTACAATAACCCCACAAGAAACAGAGGCCTCAGAGGAGGCTGACTCGATTTGGGTTGTATAACTCCAAATAGCATCCCCTTTCAAGTATGTTAAACTGTACTGAGTTTTAAAAGTGGAGGGTGGATCAGAGACAGGAGAGAAAAAGGAAGGGAGGGAGACCCTTCAGAAACAGCTATCATGCTCGCTGCAGTGTCCCACAGATGGACCTCTCATGTCTCTCCTAGCAGGGGCATGTACCTTGGCTGCTGTCATGGGAGTAGGCACCGGTGCTCACCATGCCCCAATATTTTTTGGTGAAGATATTATTTTTGAGTCAAAAAGAAGTCCTCTCTCTCTCTCTCTCTCTCTCTCTCTCTCTCCCTCTCCTTCTTCCTCTCTCTCTCTCTACCTCCCTCTCTAGTTCTCTCTTGTGTTGTAGCTGTGCATGTGTGTGTATTTGTGCATGTACCTGAGAAAGCTAGAAGAGGGTGTTATGGCTATAGATGGCTGTGAATCAATTGACTCGCAACCAAACTGATAACCTAACTCTTGTTCTCTGCAAGAGCAGTATGTGATCATAAGCACTATCTCTCCAGCTCCATCATTTATCTTAACATGGTAGCTTAAGAGTGCTGACTTCTACTTACTGGACATCTGACCTGGGGATAAGGGGTTTCCTTTGAATTGTGTGGTTTGGGCTTCACAGTAGTGGAAAATTGAAGGCTACAGAATGTGAACACATTGACCAAATAGCAATGGCTCTGAGAAGACGACAGTGTATGAACACATTGGCCAAATAGTAATGGCTTTGCCAAGGTGGGACATTTCATTGTACATCTGATGTGAAGCAGGAAATCTATCAGTGACAGATTATGAAACTTACCAGGGAGACTCACATATGTGATAAAATTGAAATGGGTATTATGGGTGGCAGAGTCAGATATGATTCAGTCTTATGATGAGATTATTCTGTGAACAGTACTTCTTATCTGGTTTGCATAATTCAGGCACCAAAGCTTAGGTAAATCATTACAAAAAAAAAACCCCAAAAAAACAAAAAAAAAACACCACTCCTAGCCAGATGCGAGATGCTGAAGCCACCTGGGAGGGGCAAGCTGTTGTTTCTTGTAAAGTTAAACATAGACTCTTTACATGACCAACAATGCATTTCTAATGATTCTTTAAAACTCCTGTCCACTCAAAAATTTACACAGGAGTGTTTGTCCATAATCACCCCAAATTTAAAGCCTTTAGTAGGTAAATGGATAAATAGTTGATAATACAGCCATGCAGTGGGCTGCTTTTTTGATAAGAGAAAGATTCAAACTATCCCATCACGTGAATGGACCATAAAAGCATGCCATTGAGGTGAGAGGAACCAGTTTCAAAGATTACTCTAGAGACACAGAAGCAAAAGTATACGAGTAAAGCCATGCTCCAGGACTTGGGGGCCTACAGTTATAGATGCAGTGAAGTCCTTTAACCATCTACGTGTGTAATGCAAGGAAGCTGGTGCACAATTCTAATGGAGGCTAAAAGCCAACAAGGAGAAGGGGACAAGATATCTAAGTCTCCAAGTTTGAAGGCATGTGGAATTGTAACTTTTATTCACCAGTTGTAATTGTCAACTCAGAGGCTTACTGCTGAATAAGATCACCCTTTCTAGTTCTTTCTGAACTCTGGCTGGCTAGTCCTACTCAGCTGTTCTGGCTCGACCTCCTCTCCAAGATGACTGATGGAATGTGGCTTCTCACTGATTTCTTAGCCTCTTTTTTTCCCCTCCTTCCTATCTAAGGAATTAGTAAAGAAGTTGGGTAGCAGATTAGTAGATGGAATTTGTTTGTTTGTTTTTGTTTTTTGTTTTTTTTTTTCAAGACAAGTTTTCTGTGTACAACCCTGGCCATCACTCTGTAGACCAGGTTGTCTCAAACTCACTGAGATTCTGCCTCTGCCTCCCGAGATCTGGGATTAAAGGTGAATACCACTTCTACCTGACATAGATGGAAATTCTGTCAATCTATCTCAAGAACGAATTCCTGAGAAAGGAAGTTTTTCACACCCAAGATAATGATTTACTCTGTCCTCTCTGGAATCCGGGTTTTGTCTTGTTCTGAAGGGAAGAAATGTGGTCAGGATTCTTGTTCGGCTCTCAGGATTCTTGTTCGGCTCTCACCCCAGTGAGAACACTATGGAGCCTGGTGGGTGTGCCTTTGAGGAGCAGATGGAGCTATTTTGCTTTGTGTCCTTTCATTCACCACAGCCTTCAAACATCTACAGTGGCATCTCCTTCAGGTTGCCATGACCTCCAGGATGCCTGTTACTTCTTGGTCTCCAGCTCTGCAATGTCTAGGCTGTTCTCCTGACATCATCTCTTGTTTGTTAGTTTTTATTGTTCATATAGAACTCATTAAATTTATCTTTAGTGTATAAAACATAAAATTGTGTATATTTGTAGGATGGTATATTTTAATACATGTTTAAACTAAACCAAATGTCTATCTTCATAAACATTTTAAAAATTATAATAAAATATTCTAATTCCATTCATCTAATGCTTAAAAATATATGCATATTTTTGGTATGGTATTTACAGTCTTCATAGTTTCATAACTTCACATTAAATAGTCTATTCTGAGTTGAGTTTTGTAACTGGTGTGAGAAAGGAATCAAATTTCATTCTTCTATGTATGGAGACTCATTTTTTCAAGCATCTTTTATTTAAAGAATTGTTTTTATGTATGTGTATAAGTGTTTGCCTGTATGCATGTATGTGCACCACACATATATGTACTCTTGTGCATATACTCTTGGAGGCCAAAAGAGGGCATCAGATCCCCTGTAACTAGAGTTATAGATGATTTGCGTCATTTTGTAGGTGCTGAGAACTGAATCTGGGTTCTTTTCAAGGACAGAAAATGTTCCTAACCATTGAACCATCTCTCCATCCCATATCCTTTATTTAAAAGAGTATCTTTTTTTCCAGTGTACATTTGTTGTGGTCTTTTTCCTGGAAGACATGAACAAATGTATAACCACTCCAGGTACAGGATCCAAAGACAGGCCAAAGAAATAATTCTGTCCAAGTCTAACTTAGTGAACCAACAAGTTTATTGGGGTCTTAAAGGCATGGACAATCTCTGGAAAGGTTACTCCAGCGTGGTTGATGACTCATGAAAGCTGCAACTTAAGATTCTCCCCATAGCTTGCAGGCAGCTCTACCAGAGGTTTTCTTTCCCTAGTAGTCACTAATGTGGACTTCAGATACGGGAGAAAGCAGAGCAGCATGGAGCCTTCAGCTATTTCCCAGTTGCTCATGATGGCATTAGCTATTTAGTCCTATAGAAATTTTGGAATCATCTTTTCTAATTCTCTGAAAAATACATGTATTTTTGTAGTTATTGAACCTAAAGAGAACTCTGGGTAGTATGGCCATTTTAACAACACTGATTATCATAATTCATTACACCAACGTTTCTCCTTTACTGTGTGTCCTCCTCAGTTTAGAGAGAAGCCAATACCAATTATTCTAAAACATTCTAGAGGAAGAAATTCTTCCAAACTCCATAAGGCTGGCATTATCCTGATAACAAAACCAGAGAACAAAACCACAGACCAAGGTTTTCAATGAATAGTGATGCAAAAATTCTTGACCGAACATTGGCAGCACATTACAAAGATCACTCACCATAATCCAGTGATACTCCTTAAGGGGATGAAAGGATAGTTCAATATATGCCAATCAATTAGCATGATATGCTGTTTGACAGAATGAGGAACAAAACCTATAATTCTTCTTGCAGATGGAAGGAGTATCTCTTTTCTCCCAATGCTCTGAACAAGTTAAGAACAGAAGGAACACACCTCTGTGTAGTGACAGCCATGAATAGTAAGCCAACAGCTCATATAAACTGAATGGGGAAAAGCTCATTTATAGCAGACATAGGTTCTATATATAAAGGCTTAGCTCTAAACTGGACAATGAGCTAAGCAAAATGGGCTATTTCAAAGGAGACTTCTGAGAGTCTGGGCATTGTGGAGAACTGGGGAAACACCCTCCTACCCATGAATCCTAGGGGGTGGATGACTTTATCTTCACTTAGAGAATAGGGTTCACCAAAGAAGTGATATCCATTTTACTTATTTTTTTTTTTAAAAAAGACTATGTTCAGACAACTTAATCTCAGTGCTATATGGATAAAACTACTGATGTGTGTTGTTTTAAGAATGGATCCAGCTGCTAAAGTTCTGTGATTCTTAATATTTCTCAGTACAAATCCATCAGAGATAAGCCTCTTTAATGCACTGCTGTTAAGAGACAAAGGAGCTTCTATCACTAGGGTGTGATGAATTTATGTGAAATTGTACCAGAGGAGATGGCTTTGCCCAATTGTAATTCCAGATCAGTGCAATTACAAGGGCATACTCTGCTGCTGTCCTGCAGGACAGTAAATATGGTAATACTGGTTTTTAAGAGACTCCAGGCTGCTCTTCAGTGCCATTCCTCCATTAATGCTGTTAACAGTAACATCTATGATCCCCCTACAGCTCTCAAACAGGTTTCCCCACAGTTGCATCAGGAACGAAAGCTAATGACATTTGTGTTCAGACTCAATAATCTCTTAATTTACCGAATTAAGGATTTCCCAATTAGAGGTAAGAGGCTGATCTAGGCAAAGAAATGTGTGAGTATTTACTTTCTGTTTAAAGACTTTTTGGATTAAAAGATATTGGAACAGATAACAGTGCAAAATTAGTTTTTGCTTTGATGGCAAGGTTAAGACTCCTGCTGTTGCTAGGATATACTGTCCTATCACAGCTGATCTTGACAGTGAAAATTGGTGCCTTAATTTCCCAATGGTCCATGCCGCTTCTGATTTAGGCCTCATTCTGGTTAATCACACTGTCATTCTCGCTGTAGATTGCCTTTTGACATCTTCATCTGCGAGAGGGTCCCACAGCCAGTACTCAGGACATGGAGTCAATCCAGTGTGTCCTTCCTGGTCTCTGGACCTGCTGCTGACTGGGCGTAAAGGTTGTGAGGAATGTGGGTGACAGCAGGAAGCAAGGATGGTGGGAGAGCAGCATTTCTCTTGGTGTACATGGGAACACATGTGTAGCTGAAACTATGGAGAGAATATTCACAAACAATGTTAAAATCTGCGTCAGGCAGAGCCAGTGATTGTTTTAGTGAAATATCCTAATTTTAAAAATCTACCATAGATGGAATAAATGGGTTATATTATGTTTTAGAAATCTAACTCTCCAGCTATTGGATGGAACACAGGGTCCCCAATGGAGGAGCTAGAGAAAGTACCCAAGGAGCTGAAGGGGGCTGCAACCCTGTAGGTGGAACAACAATA
>NC_034599.1:69196202-69202969 GCF_900095145.1 Mus pahari | reverse complement strand
AAGAAAGAAAGAAAGAAAGAAAGAAAGAAAGGAAGGAAGGAAGGAAGGAAGGAAGGAAGGAAGGAAGGAAGGAAGGAAGAAAGAAAGAAAACAACGAAACTAATTCTGCAGACTTTCCCTGTGGACCATTGATCTCTTCCTTTGACATGGAGTGTGCACAGCTCCGGATGTGGATGGATGTTTACAGTACAGTATGATCCTCCCAAGTGTGTGTCTTTTTTCCTCACTGCCCATCAGTTGGACTCTATCTTCATACGAATAAAGTGGCACTTGAGGAAGATTCATCCAAGGTCATGAGTGTGGCAATTAGTGTCACCCTGATTCTCTTCCATCCTCCTGGTCATAGATGAAGAAACCAGAAATACTGAATTTGGGGAGTTGATTCATATATAGACCAGAGACAGAACAAAGGGACTCTGACAAACTGCCACCTATGTTCTTGTTTTCAATTGAGAACTTGCCCTTCAAGTTATCTGTTAAAATAAATACACCAGGAGGTAAGAAAGTGTTATAAGACTTGTAAAGCGTTGACTAAAACAAAATATTTCCCTGAGTAGCATGGATTTTTGTGTATGTATCTATGTGTTAGTGAAGTGTGTGTGTGTGTGTCTGTGTGTGTGTGCAGATAGATAGATAGATAGATAGATAGATAGATAGATAGATAGATAGATAGATAGATAGCCAAATAACCCAGGCTAGCTTCAAACTCAATAGGTAAAGGATGACTTTGAACTTCTGATTCTCCTATCTCTACTCAAGAGCTGAGATTACAGGCACTGTCACCATACCTGATTCATGAGTGTTAGGACTCACACCCAGGGCTTCCTGCTCCCTAGACAAGTATTCTACCAAGCAAGTTCCATTCGCAGCCCCCTTGTGTTAATCTTGTGTTTCTGACAGGTCTGCGGGTGACTCAGAACTCCTTCCTTCTGCGGGTCCCTGAGGAGCATTTGGCTGTGCCATACAGAACTGGCTGTTATTTCATCTGGATTCACCCTCATGCAGCATGCAAGGGCCCCGACGAGGCTCACACACAAAGACTGCAAAGAGAAGAGTAAAGGACGATGGTGGGAGTTGGGGTTCCTTAACCCACAGTGTGTGAGTCAGAAATAGATGTGGCATTAAGGAGGTTTCACAGGAGGATATGTGCTATCCTAGAGCTCAGGATTCCTCCTTTTGTACACTGGGTCTGCCTTTATTTTGGCACCACAACTAAGTGCTTTTTATAAAAGCAATCCTTTCCAGTTGGAAGACATTGAGGAGTAGGATGACGCCATAGGAAGCAGCAGTCTCAACAAACCTGGACCTCCTAGATCTCTCAGACACTGAGCCACCAGCCAGGCAGCATACACTAGCTGGTCTGAGGCCCTCCTGACACATAGACTCCAGAAGACTGCTTGGTCTGGCTTCAGTGAGACAAGATGCACCTAGCCCTTGAGAGTGGGGAGGCCTGGCAGGGTGTGGGGACTGTGGCAGATGGGGACATCCTCTCGGAGACAGGGTAGGAGAGGAGGAACTGTTAGAGGGCAGAACTGGAGGGGGATAACAACTGGACTGTAAAAAAAAAGATTAAAGATAATAATAATAAAAGATAACCCTTTCCCCCTCTTATGCATACTTTGTAAACTAAATTCAATCCCTTCAGTTTATGCAGATTTCAAGGGTTACCCCCTGCTAGTCATGCCTCTGTAGCCATTGCCAGTTGGAGTCCATTTTTTTTTCTGCACATTCCCTCCACTCCCAAAGAGATCTGTTAGCTGCTTATGAGCTTCACACTCAGAATAGATGGGAAAGTCAGCATTGATTTGTATTTTAAGCTTAGAGAAGGGTCACTTACTTCGTGTGCAGCAAATGCTGCCATCAGCTGCCCTGGTGACAGAGCCCTGTCAAGCTCTGGGGATCAACCAAGACACTGGAACACCTCATTTATTCTTCCCTCTTTGGTGTGGTGATTTTGTTCTTGCTCTACTTTCAGCATCCCTATGGTAGTGTGTATGTTGCACATTTACGCCTGCATCTGTCCTTTGTAAAATAGAGAGAAAACTGAGGTTGGGTGACTTTCCCAGGGTCTCACAGATCGTAAAGGGCAAAGTGGTGGCAAGAGGGAAACCATCTAACTCTAGAGTCCTTCCACCACTCCATTCTGCCTCCTAATCATCCCCTTTAAGATGCTTGCACCTAAACCCCGCAATGCTCTGCTCGACATGCCATGCCAGAGATCTTGGGGGCTGGGGGCGGGGCGGGATACAGGAAGGCAGAGTGTAAGAAAAGCTCCTTGCCTGTTATCCCCGCACTTGGGAGATGCAGAGGACTACTTGAGAATCAGTCTCAAGAAACACATCAACCCCTATGAGAAAAGCTGCTTGGACACCTGACCATTGTCCCTGCAGCTGGTGGGCTACGAGGGAAGCCGCATCAACTCAGCAGCAGGTACTGAGCAGCAAGCTGTCCATTCCCAACGCACACAGAGTAGACAGACATCTCACTAGAAGAACACTGGCAACCACAACCTGGCAGCTCCTGGCCACGCAGTCTTCACTCTTGGCTGTCCTCGGTGGCTGCTCAGCACTGAGGAAGAGTATCACACGAGATGCACTTAGACACCGTGATTTCGCATAGCTAAGCCGTAATCCCGGCGAAAGCTTTGTGATATTCACAGGGTTCTAGTGGCTCTGCCAGCGGCTCTGGACAGGACTCAATCCCACTGACCTTTAGGTAGTGAGAACAGGCTTGTTCCTGCACTACTCTGCTCTGCCCTCCCATCCCCCACAGCTGCCAAGGAACTGACAGTAGAAGATGCTGCCTGAGGCTGCGCGACTCTTATTAGTTATATGCCATCGTAAGTGTGCATAGAGATGTCCAGGAAATGAAACTGTGCCAAACACCAAACAGGACCACTGCCCCAGAGAGCTTTTGGCCTTAGGGCAATGGAAGACTATCAGACAAAGAGAATGGAGGGCCAGATGAGGTGAGGGTTTAGTACCATTTGGTCTGTCAGAGGGGGAGGAATGAGTAGCCAGAAGGCTGAGAGACAGGGTCAGCATCACCAAGGGACCTACAGGAATAAGCTGGGAAAGACTGGGGGAAGCCATGGGCATCTGGCCCTCCCGGTATTTCAAATTACAGTTGAGGATGTGTGAGACTTTGCTTTCAATCAGATCAGGGGTGATATGACAGCTGGGAGAGGAACCCATTGCAGACTCACCTTCTTGCTAAGCACTCTGCCCCCAGCCCCCACTGCACGTGGGTGAATACATTGCACAGACTTCTCCAGCAAAGGGGATGTGTAAATACAGGACAAGAACTGAAGATGACTGAGGTTAATACTGAGGAAATGCTGAGTGGAGAAACGGGGAGAAATAACTGACAGGAAGCCGCTGCATGCCACGAATGCATTATGCACAATAATGAACGTTTAAAACGGCAACAGTAACCAAATGTCAGAGAGGTCTGGAAGAAGAGCTGAGCAGAGAGCTCAGAATAGGACGGTCCCAAGTCAAATGTCCTTCATCACCTTGTACCCAAAGACTCCCAGGGGAGGACAGAGTAGAATAATTGTTTGAGAAAAGTAACCTAGGGTCATGCTAAGAGTACTGGGAATATCCTCTGAAGAGTAACCATTCCCACCACTCACAGGACCCTGGCCAGGTTGTTAAATCTATATGAGCCTCAACTTTTCCACCTGTAAAGTGGTTTTTAATAAAATCCATTTCATAAAATTATCATTTTAAAAAGTTAGATTCCTGCCAGGTATGGTGGTGGCACATGGTGAGTCCCAGAAGTCAGGAGGGTGAGGCAGGGAGATATCTATGAGTTCAAGATCAACCTGGTCTACATGTCATGTTCTAGTCCAGCCAGGGCTGCATAGCAAGACTGAGTCTCAAAATAGTAATGATAAATGGCAGATCCATAAACGACTTATCCCACCGCATAAGGCTGTTACAAAATGAATTACCTCTAAGACGGCTATCAGTGGTAGTTAGCTATTACCAATATATAGAAGCAGAAGCTAAGTTCTATTCAGAGAACTGGGAAAGACTTGGGTGGGAACATATTTGAAAACCTTGGTTTTTGATGAGTTGGTAGAAGTACATGAAGTACTCATCAAAGTGAGGGAGAACAAATCCAAGGGAGGGTCCGGGGGGGGGGGCTGGGAAGGCAGGACAACAGAACTGTGAAGGAGGTACACATGGGACCCAAATCCCAGAGGCGTTGGATGACTCCTCTGACCTCCATCCTGTGGGTGATGCAATGGACAGATTATCAGAGCTGTGAGAAACCAGAGTCACAGAGTCCAAGAGCTATTTCAGGTAGATGGTTGCAGAACAGTTTGAAGACTATGACAGTGTTGGGAAAGACAGAAACACCGATTTTGGGACTGTGGCAGTAGCCTGGGATAGATCACCTAAGGGTCTGAGTCAGGACAGAGGCAGTGAAAATGAAGAACATGGAGATTAGCGGTCAGCCATTGTAAGAGGGACATCAAGAAGCATGTGAAATGCTGAAGCTCTCAACCAGGACACTAAGAATCTTGGGGCATTAGTAACAACATGAAAGGAGAAGGGTGAAGGCGAGAGAAGCAAGTTAGTTTTAGAATATTGAGTCTTGGAAGAAGTTTCTAGAAATGCAGATATGTGAATTGAATAGGACCAGCTTTTAGACGTGGGACTCATTCACGCTTCAGTTTAATTGACCCATATCAGTGACCAGGTTCCCCAGGGAGGAAAGAATGAGACAGAAATGTAAGATGGGACAGAAAGGGGTGAGAGGATGAGCCGAGGTACCAAGAAGTATGGGTGTTTCTAGGCTGGAAAACTTGATTATGAAGAAGGCAGAGTCAAAACAACAGGGATGGGCCAAGGAGGGAGTCTGTGATCGACAGAGCCACCAATAATAGAAAACCAGAGCAGAAGGGCTTAGGGTAGAGCTCAGGTGGTAGAGTAGTTGCCTGGCCTGAACAAAGCCCTGGTTTGTGTCTCCAGTACCATATAGACCAGTCATAATAGTGCACTTCTGGAAATCGAGTTCAGGGATCGAAACTTCTGCCAGAACTTCTGTGAACCACCATACTAATTCTAGACCTATAGACAATTCATTCCTTCTTCTTTCTGAAGTCTTGGTTTTCATGTCTGTAAAACGGGAAAATAACACCTAATTTGTACTTGAGAGGATATTAAGGACAAAGTTCTCTGTGGCCAGCAGGTCGGCAGTAGAGGGGCAGAGTGTTAAGGAGGAGCCCATGGAATCAATGGGCCCTGATATCCTAGGCTCTAGGAAGCCTGGATACAGCTCTGTGCTTAGGCTTTCTGTTTTTCCCCACAGTTTGGTGTGCATCATTTAGGAGAGTCCACTTCCATTTTCTTGTAGGGTTCATTAGAACCCTGGCTTATTTCCCTGTGATATGCTTTCTCTGTGAGCCTCTTGTATTTCCTCAGCACCAATAATAACACACAGCCAGAAGGGCTACATGGGAAATACCCCTACTATGGACCCCAGACCATTTAAAAGTGATGGGGGAAGAGATGAGAGGCTGTGAATAAATGTTCCATGTTTTATGCAAATTAGCAGGGATAAAGCCGTTTTAAGGCCTGAGAAACACAGAGCCAGGTATTAGTTATGCTATGAAAGACAGTGGCATCTCTATGAGGTTCCTGTTTTTTTTTTTTTTTTTTTGATTTTTTTTTTTTGATTTTTTTCCAGACTTGATATGGTTCCTAAGTGTGCAGTGAAGCCTATTACCTGCACTCCCTTCCTGAGCTGTGATTACAAGTTCTGGGTCTTGCATCAAAGACTTTGTTTGAAATCAAACAACATTAACTCATTAAGTCAATAATTCATGGACTCTTTTATCTAAAGTGGCAACATCACACCATCAATTCACAAAACAGCCACTTCTCTGAAGTGTAGGTGATGATAATAATGGATTTTCTAACAATACCCTCTCAAAGCAAGGTCACTGTGCCTAGATGCTGCGGACATGCCAATCTGACCCTGGCTAGCAAAACTAGCCTTATTATTGAGCCTAATTATGAACTATCAAGATAACGGTCTAGACAGGACTGTTTCTTAGGAGACGATTTAGAACAAAGCAAGCTATTTTGGTTTTTTTAATCTGCTGTTTATGACACAACCTGTAAGTAAGCATTCAGGAAACGTTTTCTTTTCTTCTCTCCTCCCCCTCCCACCTTTTTTTCTCTATAGAAAGGACTGAAATCCACACAGTTATCTTTGCCATGATAAACACAGTCACAGGGTTGTTATGTGACTGCAAGTGATTTTCTGGTTGGAATATATATATATATATATGTGTGTGTGTGTGTGTGTGTGTGTGTGTGTGTATACACACATGAGTGAAGCTGGTGCTTAGAGCCTTCATCTCTTAACCCTTGAATAACAGACCCTGGAGTCATTCCAACTACCCCTGGTGATCTACACTCAGGTAGAAGACACACAACTTCAGGTGCTTTGCAGGATTTTAAATGTACATTTAGATGGTTATGTGAATAAAAAGTATCACACAGAACTATAGCCATAAACAGAGTAGAGGGCAGAG
Organism: Mus pahari; assembly: GCF_900095145.1. Lineage (NCBI taxonomy): Eukaryota > Metazoa > Chordata > Mammalia > Rodentia > Muridae > Mus > Mus pahari. Next base: position 69,196,416 of record NC_034599.1, on the reverse strand, counting down.
TCTCTGCTGGGAAGTTCTTGCATGGAGTGTAGGATATATTGTCTAGAGTAGTGTAGAGTATAGTGTGTAGAATATAGAGTACACAGAGGGTAAAGTATGGAGTGTATATAGAGTGTGGAGTATAGTGTATAGACTGTAGACTGTAGAGTACAGAGTGTAGAGCATAGAGTGTAGACTGTAGAGTGTAGAGTATAGAGTGTCAAGTATGTGCAGA
>NC_034599.1:69187358-69195896 GCF_900095145.1 Mus pahari | reverse complement strand
AGAGTATAGAGTATAGAGTATAGAGTATAGAGTATAGAACATAGTATATGGCCTGTAGAGTAGAGTCTAGGGTAGAGTCTGTACCCAGTGGTTGGAGGCATCCGTTTGACAGTGGGCCACATAGACTCTGATAGGCTGTGTTGTCTTTGTGTTTTGCCTTCCTTACTTGCTAGTGACAGGTGGGGTGGGGTAGAGGGCAGGAAGACAGGTTGCTTTGCCTCCTCTAAGCCGTAGTATTCTGAGCTCTAAAATGATAAGAACATGCCCTCACCACAGTGCACACTGGCTGAGAAGGGGCAATGAAGAGATATCCAAATAGTTGGTGCTCTGTACACTAGCTCTACAGTGAGGAATTGTCAGATTCAACAATGGGAAAGGCTTTCCCATGTTCACGTTGTTCAATATTCACGGTCTTACCTCTTCACCTAGATTCATGCGTGAAGCTGGACTTTGACTTGCTTTGCATTTACGTTTTGGCTAAAATTTTATTGATTTATTTCTAAACATTTTATTCATTCTTTCACAATTTCATACATTATATAATGTTCTTTGATCATATTCCTCCCAATTGTCTCTTATCTGTCCTGCAAACCCATCTTCTCCAGTAGTCTCTTTCCTTCTTTTATGTCTTTTTTCCTTCCCTTCCTACTCCTCTTCTTTCTACTCTCCTTCTGTGCTTCCTGTCTCTCTCTGTCTTCTTTCTTTTTTCTTTCTTCCTTCTGTTTTCCTTTTCCACCCCCCCTCTGTCTGTCTGTCTGTCTGCCTGCCTGCCTGTCTGTCTGTGTCTCCCTCACCCCCTCTTTTCTTGTGGCCTGCTGCATTTATTTAGAGTTGTTTGCATGTTCAAGGATGGGGATTATTAACTGGAGGAAGGGCAACTTACCAGTAGCTATTCGACTGAATATGATTCTGGTTTCCTAGCAACCAGTACCAGCCTGAGGATCCTCAGGGAGTGGGGGTCTTGTAAGCCCCCGTGTCCCCCATCCGTGATGGGCCTAGTCTTGTATACATCTTGTTTATGTAACTTACCTCTTTACAGATGTGAGCTTATGGTCTCAACTGCCATGCCATGTCAGAAGAGAACTTTTCTCAGCATTCTTTCCTGCCCTTAAGCTCTTACATTTTTTCCATGACCTCTTCAGAATGTCCCTGAGTCTCAGAGATGTGTCCTGCTTATTTACTTTAACCATCAACATTACTGGATCCTGAGGAGGAGGAGGAGGAAGTACTGTTAGCAAACAAAACTCGTTCCAATCCTATATAAAAACACACAGAAACATACAGTGCAGATCCACTTCAGTGGTAGGAATTCCTCGGAATCTGGTCAATAGGACATTTCAAGATACATAAATTAGGGAATGGAGGGACCGCTCGGTGGTTATGATCATTTGGTGCTCTTGGAGATGATCCGAGTTCAGTTCCTAGCACCCACATGGGGGTTTACAATCACCTGTAACTCCAGTTCTAAGGGGATCTAATGCCCTCTTCTGTTTTTTGTGGACACATGATGCACATATATACTTGTAAGCAAGCACTCATACACATAAAATAAAATTACACAGATTAAAAGTTGCCTGGTGTTCACACTTAGAGTCTATTAAACTTGTGTTGTAGAACACATTATTTTTTTTTCCCAGTTCATCCCACTTTCCTCCTAATTTCTTGTGATTTTTAAATTTGACAGCAGTAAATTTGGTACATGAACATAACGCTAATGGAACATTCACAGGAATTCAAATGACCTCAGATAAAGTTGTCACCCTCATTCTGGTCATTATGAAATGGTTTTACATAATTAGCACATCTACTGTAGACATTAACAGCCGCATAGGTAATTAAATTATCACATTAAATGTGTAAAGAGGAAAAAAGTCAAATTTAAGTAAAATCATTTCATTTACATGCTATTATAATTCAAAAAAAAGAATAAAATTGACTAATGTCCAAAATTAGGTCAGTAGAAACATGCCTATTTTTCTATTCATAAAGTAAAATAATTTTGCTATATTCCTTTTATCCCCTGTATCTGAGTTTTCAATATTAGTAAAAAATAATAATTACTATTAAAATACTTAAAATGTCACTTTTCTTAATTGTTTAGAATCCTTCACTTAACTTCGAGGAATCTCCTAAAATATACTTAATAACTTAATATTAAAAGACATATGATCAAAGGGGAATTCTCTTCCTTTCAGGGTTTTCTGTAGCCCAGACTGACTTAACCTCACTCTGTAGCCCAGGAGGAGCCTAAGCTCCAGACTCTTCTGCCTCTGCCACATCAGTGCTGGGTTTTCCAGGCAGGGATCACCACCCTTGGTTTATGAGGTTCTAGAGATCTAACCCAGGGCTTCATGCTTGCTAGGCAAGCCACTGAACTATGCCCCCAGTCCTGGGAATTCTCAAGGAATGGGCTACCCATTGATAAATGTGTGTTCCTACATTGAGCCCCAGGACTTTAAGAATTAACTAGGGAATTCTAAAGTAGTTCTCAGGTTATAATTGACTCTGTCTTGTCTGTCAAGCACAGGTCATGTGGGCTGTGGTCTTAGTAAGTTCCCCTTGTTTGTTCAACTTACCTTGAACATCATTCTGGGCTTCGAGGCCTCCCTGTCCACATTTAGAGATGAAAAATTTTAATTATTTACCTACATAATTCATACATGCCCAGGCCTCAGTAATATAGAAATAGAGAGCAATCAATGGTAACATCAGTGGTAAAGTCTGGATTTTTGCAGTGCCATCATCACACTGAAGAACGGGACAAGACCAAAGAGCTGGCAAAGCATGGCGGTGGCAGAGAAGCCTATGGGTTGACGTGCGGGTTCCTTCCCAGGTGCTTCCCCATTCTCACTACTCTCCTGTCTGCAGCTCTGGATTCTTTTATGATGGGAGAGTGACTTGGGAAAGAGTTGGTATTTCTCACCAGCCAAAGCAGACAGGAGCTGATAATAAAGGCTGCCATAGTAATCCCTTCTATTTGGCCATGAGAAGCATCAAGGAAGGATGAAGGATGGATGGATGAAGATTTTGAGAGCTGAGATTTTGTTTACATTATGGGCTCTGTGATCCTAGGTGAACCTTTGAGTCAAAGAGTGCTGTACTAGCTAGCTTTGTGTCAATTTGACACAGCTGGAGTTACCACAGAGAAAGGAGCTTTAGTTGGTGAAAGTGCCCCCATGAGATCCAGCTGTGGGTCATTTTCTCAATTAGTGATCAAGGGGAAGAGGCCCCTTGTGGGTGGTGCCATCTCTGGGCTGGTAGTCTTGGATTCTATAAGAAAGCAGGCTGAGTAAGCCAGGGGAAGCAAGCCAGTAAAGAACATCCCTCCATGGCCTCTGCATCAGCTCCTGCTTTCTGACCTGCTTGAGTTCCAGTCCTGCATCCGTTGGTGGTCAACAGCAGCATGGAAATGTAAGCCGAATAAACCCTTTCCTCCCCAACTTGCTTCTTGGTCATGATGTTTGTGCAGGAATAGAAACCCTGACTAAGATAAGACAAGGGCTCACCTTGCAGGTGAGAAACTTCGGTTCAGGTAGGGATCATCACACTTGGTTTATGCGATGCTAGAGATCTGACCCAGAGCTTCCTGCATGCTGGGCAAGCAATGGAATTATGTCCCCAGTCCTGGGAATTCTGAATGAGTGGGCTTCCCATTGATAAATATGTTTCCATATTAAGTGTCACTCCCACCACCTCATTTCAGCAACGAAATACCCTGCTCAGACTCACACTGCTGTGTGCAGCAAAGCCAAGGTAAATCAGAAATCCTAACTCTGATCTGGTGGTTCTTTCTGCTTAGAGGACACAGAGGCAGAGAAAGGATATGGGGGCAGCAATGACAATGAAGGTCATTAAAAAGGCATCATGGATGAGATAAGGAAAACCAGGGGAAGCAGTGGCTTTGTTCCATATATAATATTCTCAGTGATAATATCATGGGGCAGAGTCAAGTATACACTGGAACACTGAGCTGCGGATGTGTGCATCTGTTCAGAATTGTCTTCTTGGGAGGAGGGTTTCCTAGCCAGCTTTGTCAATCTCATGCAGTCTTGAGTCATCTGGCAGGGGATGCCTCAACTGCTCTGAGGTGTTTCCCCTCAGCTCTCTATAGCCATCTTTCTAATCTGTTCTTTCTCATTCTTTGGACATGGCCAAACTGGTGGGACTTGGGTAGCTGAAATCTGCTCTGTACTCACCTAGATATGTAATTCCCTTCCTATTAGCTGAGGATTGAAAGAACCTAGACACATGTCTTGTTTTGAGTGTTGAAAACAGCAGAACTGCCAATCCATTAGGCAACTTCCTCACCTTTGGGTTTATCACTTGTGAAAGAAAAACACATCATTTCTATTTTGGTTGGGTCACTGCATTGCCTATGTCATTATGGTAGTTTTGTTTGTCCTTTAACACCACATCGACTAAGAATCTCTGGCACAACACCCACAAATCCTAGGCCATCAAGCATGGTGGGAAACTACTGCTTTTGGTCCCTATCTCATGGTATCTCTGTGCATGCTGGTCATCTGGCTCTAGACTTGGGTGGTTTCACTTAGCATGGCAGGTACATTCATATCTTCAGTGTGGCTTCCAGATGGCCTTCCCAAAGTCTGTTCAGCACAGGAAGAAAACAGACTTTCTTGGACAAGGAAAAGAGATGTAGCCCTAAGGAGACCTTGCTTTCTGTACTTGGGCCGAGGCTAGGCAGTAAAAGGCCAGGTCTTATAAGAATTTTCTTGTTTTCCACTTTCAAAACTACCAGATACTAAGAACACACTGCAGTGCTTTAAAAGTCACCAGCTGGAGTCAAAGGTCTGCCTTTGTGATGGGAAAAATCTTTAGCACTTACAACCTTCAGACTCTCCTTCATCCCATCTCTAGTATGCTCTGCCTTTCTTAACCCTAAATTTTATTAATTTCTTTTTGTTTGATATTTGCCTTTTATTTATCTTTTGAACTATACCTGGCAACATTTTAGGGGGAAATGATCTGATTTGATATATGAATGTTACAATTTTTTAAAATATGATTTGCATCTATCTTTGCCATATATATTCAACAAAAATCAGTTTACAGGCAGGACTGATCTGGTAAAACTGAAGAGTCAATACACTTTGTCTCTTGACTTTTAATTTTTTGCATTTTTCTGCCCTTTTATACTTCCTTCATCTCTTTTTATGATATAAGATTTCTGCTTTTGTTATACTTGTTTGTTTTTTATTCATATTAAAAAATAGAATCATTTCTTTCCCCAAATGACCAAGGTCCCCAACCCCCAAAAATATAAAAAGACTTCTAAGAACCTGCTTCAGGCAGGAAAATATGGGCAGACATTCACAGATAGTGAAATATAAGATAATCTTCATGAGACATAGGATAGGGGCTTTCTGGGAAACCACTGAGCTCTAATAGTGGGTGATGCTTGATAGTACCCCATCGATGCTAGCTTCTTACTTGTGACAAATTATATCACAATAATATAGCAGTAGAGATCCTGACTTGGGGGGGGGCTTATGTTTGTATTGTCTCCACAGCCTGTTTATATGTCGAATACTACTCCAATAAAAAAAAAAAAAAAAAAAGGCTTGTTTTAGAAAGATAAGTTGATCTCTGGATTTCCTTTCAGCTCTCTTCGTGAGTGCATTTTCATTGTTACCAATAACAGTTGCATGCTGAAGTTCCCATACATGTATAGCATATAGTTTTATCATCACTGTGTCATCCTGGTTAGTTATACCAGTCAGCTATAGTTATCTGGGAGGGAAATCTCAGTGGATGAGTTGGTAGATAAGGCTAGCCTGTGGGCAAATCAGTGGAGGATTGTCTTGATTGCTGAGATAAGAGCCCCTCCTCTACTGTGGGCAGCTTCATTCCTTAGGCAGGCTGTACTGGCTAGTTTTGTGTCAACTTGACACAGCTGGAGTTATCACAGAGAAAGGAGCTTCAGTTGGGGAAATGCCTCCATGAGATCCAGCTGTAAGGCATTTTCTCAATTAGTGATCAAGGGGGGAGGTCCCCTTGTGGGTGGTACCATCTCTGGGCTGGTAGTCTTGGGTTCTATAAGAGAGCAGGCTGAACAAGTCAGGGGAAGCAAGCCAGTAAAGAACATCCCTCCATGGCCTCTGCATCAGCTCCTGCTTTCTGACCTGCTTGAGTTCCAGTCCTGACTTCCTTCAGTGATGAACAGCAACGTAGAAATGTAAGCTGAATAAACCCTTTCCTCCCCAACTTGCTTCTTGGTCATGATGTTTGTGCAGGAATAGAAACCCTGACTAAGACACAAGCTATACTGAACTAGATTAAAAAAAAACAAAAACAAACAAACAACAACAACAACAACAAAACCCTAGCTGACCATAAGCCTGTGAGATAGCTAGTCATTGAGAAAGCAGCAGCATCCATGGTTCCTGTTCCTGCCATACTTCTTGGCTTTGAAGAGGAGAGTTCACAGGAGTTGCCCTCTCCTGTGTCCATTCTGCTCCTCCAGGTATCTCTCCACAACTAGACACTTCTCTGTACCAATGGGTTATGAATTTTTAGAACTCTAGATTCTGCATATAAGAGAAAACATGTAGTGATTGCCTTTCTCTGCCTGGCTTATTTTGTTAATGTCCTTTATGCTTTCAAAACCTCAGAGGGCAACTCCGCAGCAAACTTATTCACAGTAAAAATATGAGGCTCAATGTGAAGTTACCCCTAGACCATTGCTCCAAGGTGCATTCCCCAAAGTTGATCTTGTTTTTCCTTCTCAGAATTCATTGTGTGTGTGGGGGTGGGGGCGTATTTTATGGCAGAATCAGGGTGAGATGCTTGGGTGTCTCTTTATCCCCTACAAATTCCTCCTGGGGACATGAGGCATAGTGTCTAAAACAGATCATCCCTGAAAACCAAAAACCAGCACCCCCTTCGCTACCATGGGAGCCCCAGACAGTGAACCTTTTATCCTCCAGATAACACACTCCTTCCTATAGATATAAAACTCTTCGAGTACACTTTGGGAAAGCTTAGCTTAGATGGCTTACTGGTAAAGTTTAGGGGTGGCATTACTAATGGTCTGGGGACAGAAGCTTTCTGGTACTGTCACCTATTACATTTCTCCTCCTGGCCACACAAGCAGCTCCCTGGGGAACAGTCACCCTACAGGAAAAACACCAAGGTTTTATTATAGATACAAAGGCTGGAAATTCTACTTAGAAACACACAGTGTCAGTCTCCTGACTCTGCTAATTGACTCTAACTTTAATGGTGCTCTGCTCATTATGCCCCTTTTAGCAGGGCCCGACATCAGCATTCGTGAGCCTTTGAAACAGCACACATCTTGAATCCATTGCAGTTTGATCATTGAAAGCTGCAGAGATCAATTGTCCAGGCTCTTGCTTTCTGGAGCTGGCAGAGCAGACTGTGGGCTGGCTGATCCTCTTAGCTCAGAGGCCTTCCAATTGATAGCGATTGCCCCACCACATCAATCGCTCAGTGACCCACATCAATTAAGGCCGCTCAGAGGCATGAAGAGATGTTCCTTTACCAACTCCATGGTGGAAACACAGAAGTAGTTAGGGAAGAACACGCATCTATGTGAGTCTCAACACTAGGAAGTGTGAAGATCCACTGTCCATCAACACGCCAACTGAGAGTTCTAATGAGCCCTTCTAGAATGTTTCTACCCCTGTGCCTTCACTTCTTGCCCCTTGGGCTATATTCTATATAGTTTCAGTGTAAGGGACCTTGGGAGGTAAACTAGTGGCTATACCTAGTTATAGTGTACTTGACCATGAAATAGTTAAGCAATAGTTGATGTAAATAAATTTTAAGTATTTACTCTAGTTCAGAGACCATGTTAAGTTGTATCACTAAGCAAAATACAGTCTCTGCCTGTTGAAGAACTCTGACAAGAGCACCAATAATCAATCATAAGACCACAGCGTACAAGGTTCAATTAGCAAAGGTTCCAGATGCTTTGACAGCCCAAGTTCTGGGAGCAGAGGGGCTTCTATATAGCAAGTCTTGGAGAAAGAAAGAAAGGTTAGGATCAAAGTGGCAGGAAAGATGTGCTGATACAGGAAGAAACTCATCTATAAAAAGAGGCTGTGTTCTATGCTCCGATCTTCCTGACCCTAAAATCCAAAGAGGCTCTGTATGCAGTAAGCACTAAATCATGGTCCCAGTGCAAACAAAAGGTACACTTGGAAAAACCCTGCATTTCATTTTGTTTAAATATTGAGGGCTTTTTTTTTCCTATTTGGCAAATACACATCTATGTGACTGGGCTTCTCACAAGTTCTTGTCACATGGGTGCTAGCTAAGTACTGTTGCTGGTGCCATACAAATGCATCCTCAGTCTAGACGGAGCAAGAGCTCAGCCACACTTGCCAAGCAAAGATGAAGACCTGAGCTGAATTCTCAGCCTGTTCAGCTCTCTGAACACACACACACACACACACACACACACACACAGAGAGAGAGAGAGAGAGATACAGATACACAGACACACACACACAGATACAGATACACACACACACAGATACAGACACACACACACAC